>NC_054479.1:9156528-9484028 GCF_017639515.1 Carcharodon carcharias | reverse complement strand
CCGTTAGCTCTCGGTCTCTGAGCCTAAAATCGGCCCATAGGAGAGGAGCAGATAAGGTTCAATTACATCAGTTGAAATCGGACAGCTCGTCCCCTAATCCATACAAAAACATTTTTGGCCCGAATTCCTTGTCCAACAGGAATGGAAGCCTGTCCTATGATAGTTTGCTCAATCCCAGCACCCCACATCCTGGGGTAGATTCTGCAGCGCATACTGGAGTTTCGGCTGTGGGGTACCATTCACCATACCTGTCGGCCAAAATGTGCCAGATCCGAGGGGCAAATCTCCAGCGTCAGCCTGTGCAAGGTTACAGCCCAATTCATAGAGCCTCACCACCGCACCAACGGGAACCTTCGCCAGTCCGATACGACAACCTCTCGAAGCAAATAATGGCCTCCATTCAGGAGCGGAAGGCAATGGAAGAACGAGGGAAACTCCTTCGAGCCTCACCTGATTCAGTGTTTCTAGATTCAGGAGCACATGACACACCAGGGTCATATAACCTGCAACAAATGAACACTTTACTGGATGACTCGAGAAGGACAACCACTAGCAGATACGGTTCACGGGATAATCTTGTGTCTCCTGCTAATTACAGCACAAGGAACCCTCTGATGCGTACTTCTGCTTCCTCCCTGTCGAGCACAGTGTCGAGGGTAGCAAGGACTTCTACAAGTTCCCTTCACGCAGACATAGCGAACAACAATGTGCAGTCCCACCACACTTTGCAAAGCAGAGCTGTTGAGACTGCATACCGGTCTCCAGGTCATCAAATCACATCCTCCTCATTAGTCAGGTCCCCCTCTTATGGAAGCCAAAAGCCTCTGTCCTTCGTCACTGCGATGGAAATGTCAGAAGGTGTGCCTCAGCCTCTGATAGCCCCATGGTAGGTAGTGTACCTTGTCTTCTGAACCTTGCTAAACTTCTGACGCTGTTGAGGTGACAACATTATTTCAGATTGACTTGTGTTTGTATGGATTGAGTAAGTAATAAAACTATTATTGGCCTGTAGTGTAAGGTGGGTTCTAACTCGGATTGCATTTTAATTGAAAATTATGGTCTGATGTGTGTTTCTGAGCAGGCTCCAGAGAAACACCTGAATTGAACCAATGTACCAATTGTCGTCTTTCTGTTTTTCAGTGATGAGGTTCAGATGAAGACAGCTCACAGCAAAATTAACGGACAGCCAAAACGTTTATCCAGAGTGGATAGTCGGATAAGCTCAACTTTGAGTTCCCATGGTGCTACTGTCAGTCCCACCAGACAGTCCAACGTGAAAAAAGTGTCGGGTGTAGGTGGAACCACCTACGAGATCTCGGTGTGAGCAGCCATCAACTACAGCAGCTGTAAAGCTGGATGCACTGTGAAGACTTGCAGCAGCTATGTGTTATTTTTGCCCAACGAGCTGCAGCCTTATTCCTCCAGACATAGTTTTACAACCAATCAGAAACATGGTTTCAATTCAGGGCAGGCCCACTGCAAACTTTTGCTTTTGTCTTTTTTTTTCCTCTTCTGCTCCATAAAGTGATGTTTTATCATAGAAGGGAAGTACGGTTTTTATTGAAACCGCTATTGGACACTTGCCTATCCATTGGAATCTTGTGTAAAGTTTTGTGCTGTGCTGATTTAATATTAACCTGGACTTCTGTAATGATTTTATGGTGGTGAAGAGTTTAAATCTGGCCTGCCAATCAAACTTGTCAATGCCAGTTTGACAAATGTAATAACATTTTATTTTGTGTTAATAGATGCTGGCACAACTGTGTGGCACCAAAGCTTGTCGGTTCCCTTCCTTTTCTAGAGGAAGTGATGCTCATACATCAGCCAAAAGATGTTTTTAACACTCTCCTGTAGAAGGAGACTTTATGCCATTAGACAACTTGTCAGATACCCTTGTATGTGAGTATATGTGCGTGTGTGCACCTGTGTGTCTACTAGGCTTGTATGAAAAAGTTAGAGGGAATGCATTGCTATAGGGCTTGAAACCCTCAAAGCTTTAAGGATGTTTGTATTGATAAATAATGCAATTCATTAAAACATTGACGATTCCTATCAGTAATCAAATGTTGGAATTGACAATGTATACAATTTTATAGATATCTAGGAGAGGAGTTAACCTGTGCTAAGATAATGATGAAAGAGTATTATAAACTTTGCTGACATAAGCAAATTTGCTGTTGTGCCATCTCTAGACTAGTAAGGTATTAGAGTTCAGGCCATTTTCACACTGCCACAAAGTAGTCGAACATGAGGCGTTTGTACCAATGATTCTCACACGTGGTGTAATTTGATTATTGCCATGATTTTAAGAAGCTGCTGAGGTGAGGTTACTTCACCTTACTGACAGTCAGAGAACAAGTCAATGCTTATCCCTCCCCTGCATTTCATCATAATATCAATGCAGAACTGGGAAAAGGTTTCCTGCCTCTCCATCCTTGGCCTGGAATTGCAGATGGATATTGTTTGCCTAAAGAGGGAAATCAGGAGAAAATCAGTTCCAATATCAACTTTCTTTTTCAGTGCCATGTTTGGTATACTGTTTTGTTAATTGTCAGCAAAAAACTCAAATATGTTTCTTGTGAGTTTTTAAGATAACATCAAATGTGTGACACATTGTGAAATCAGCCACTTAACATGGACCCATGGACCCTGGTTTACCAATACCAAGGTAAGCCTTTGAGCTGCACTAGCAGTCGCTAGCTTTGCGGTATAAATATTTTTTGGTTTTGATTTAGACTTTTTCATTCTTCCCTTTGGTCTTTTTAACTTAGCAGCTGCAGCAGGTCTGATATAGATCAATGGAAGACTTCAACATGGAATAAGTGTGTCAGATTTCATTATTGTTTTAAGTGAAATGCAGCCACCTTTTATTCTGGGATTTAATTTGGTTAGTATAGGTTTAAAAACCTCTCTTGGGAGCCCCTCAGTGGCTATTCTGCAAAGAACATGCTGAGTGCCTATAATCCCTAATGTCACAAAACAAATATTAACAATCGGTCTCTAATTACCATGAAGGGAATGAAGAGAGACTAAGTTGATAGTTAATTGTGCTATTAATGTTTGAACTTGAAGGAGCTTTTGAGCCCATCAAGCTTGTTTTGCTTGTTTGGGACCCAATAGACCATTTTATTTCCCTCCCCCACAACCCCAAGCTCCCAGCTCACTCTTGCAAAACAAAGCAGAGATTTGTTTTAGAGTAGTTCGCACAGTTGACACCAGGTTGCAATTTATTCCATAAATTTAAGCCTCAGCTAAAGTTACTCCTTTAACTTCATCTCGCTAACTTTTTCTCTCATCTGTATCGTTCGTTTCCCCAATGATTCCACAACTCTGGATCCATCTCATTTTTTTAAACGCCAGAATCATGTCCAGCTGGAGCTTTGTTTTAATCTATCGCCTTTCCCACTCCATTCCCCACGATCCCTTATAGAAACAAGTTGATGCATTTGATTGAAGAATCAGAAATATGTGAAAGGCTCTTTGTCTTTTCAAAAGTTAGAGCAGCATATAATCCAGTTTGGTTCAAATCAGTGTCCCATTAGTAGTCATAAATTCCTGGACTTGGACTTTACCTATCTGATGCCTCTGGCAGTCTCTGCTGTATGGTATTTAAAAGATTTCCAATATATAGTGAATGAGCTATTTCTCACATAACAATACAAATAATGCCAAATATTTACAATTTCAGGATTAATTTGTATTACCTTGCATATTTCAAAATTAATTTCTATCTGCCCAGCAGATTCAATCAACATTATCTGTTTACAAAGAACATATTGTTTTTCCACATAATTTAATGTAATCTGCACCATTGACACCTGTGTCTTCCTCGGGGTCAGTACAGCACTTGACATCACACAGGCAGATATCCTATCATTGATCATTGCAGCTTAGTTAAAATGGTGTCTTTGATAATTGCTCTCTGGTTCCTATTGCTAAGCTTTGCGGAGCTTGATCTATTGCAAAGCAGCAACACGAGCTTATGCAAAATTCCATCCAACCTCCTTGCCAGATGTACCTCATTAACTTTTGAAAACCTTGTCAACATTTGGTGGGAAGGGAGCACAGTCAACTGGCTAACTAACAGCATGCAAGCATCTCACATTAATATTGATTTTATTTTAAATACTTGAAATCAAAACAACTGCTTGAGAATTGTGCCTGTATAGTCATCTAACCTCTTCCTGGGAGACCATTTTTCTATGTTCAGGGCATTGAAATGGGCTGTTTACAAATGCACATGTCCCTGTGATGAATGGTTAGTTATAAGTTTGTCTAAATATGGAAGTTATATGACAGGACAGGATGAAGCAATTGTGAGTGTATGCTGTATTGTGCATCAGACACCAAAGCAATATTACAGTTGCAAGTAAGTAATATATGTGTTGCTAGTTAGTCCATTCAAATATAGAGTGCTGATTGAAACTTGAAGTGGGCTGGAAGGACAACATGGATGCCACTGTTGAATTCTGCTCGGATCAATGATTTATAATAATCCTACCAGTGTGATTAAGTGTTTTAATTGGCTGGAGATCTTTTGTTCTAGAATAGAAGTTGCACCATGCAGCCATCATAGGCTGATCACAAGTGGTGCTATTTTCAAAGAGAATTCCTAGAGATCCATGTGCATTTGCAGGTCATCGGAATATGTGAAACAAAATCACGTGCTTATTTGTCAAAAGTGAGTGTGTGTTAGGGTTTGTGTCATGGAATGTATCCCTTCTTTCTGTTGAAACTTAATAATGGAACTTGTAAAAATAAAAAAATATAGTCACGATCTGAACTTGGCTTAGTGGGCTTTAAAGGGTTAGCTTTCCCTTTCTAGAAAAAAAATTGTACTTATATAGCATCTTTCTTAAGGACATCCCACTGAAGTACGTTTTTAGTTGTAGTCACTGTTGTAGAAACGGGGCAAAGAATTTGCACACAGCAAGCTCCCACAAACTGCAACGTGATAATGAAATAAAAACAGAAAATGCAGCAACTACTCAGTTCTGGCAGCATCAATGGAGAGAGAAACAGAGTTAATGATTCAGATTGATGATCTGCTATCAGTTCTGAATATTTCCAGCATTTTCTGTTTTTATTTCAGATCTGCACCTGCACTACTTTGCTCTTGTAATGTGATAATGACCATATCATCTGTTTTACGATGTTGATTGAGGATAAATATTTCTCACTGAGTTAGTACAAATAGAGACAAAGGATAATATTGTAACAAGCAAGATATAAGTACTCTCTAAATTACTACATTTCTACAGTGACTACACTTCAAAAGTACTGGATGTAAAGCATTTTGGGATATACTGAGTTTGTGAAGGGTGTTATGTAAATGTATGTCTTTTTTTTAAATAAATGAGGCTGACTGGGAAAATCATGCAAACATACAAATTAGGAGCAGGGGTAGGCCTGAAGCCTATCAAGACCTGATTGTGGCCTCAATTCCACATTCCCGCCTACCCCCGGTATCCTTTGAATCCCTTGTTATTGAAGAGAATCTACCTACATCTGCCTTAAAAATATTCAATGATCCTATCTTTACCGCTCCCTGGGGAAGATAGTTCCAACACAACCCTCTGAGAGAAAAAATTTCTCCTCATCTCCATTCTAAATGGGAGCCCCCTTATTTTTAAACTGTCCCCCTAGTTCTAGTCCCTCCCACAAGGGGAAACATCCTTTCAGCATCCACTCTGTCACGACCCCTCAGGATCTTATGTGTTTCAATAAGATCACTTCTCATTCTTCTAAACTCCAAAGACTGGACAGGTGCAGCATGTCCAACCTTTCCCCATAAAATAATCCCCTCCCCCATCCCAGGTATCAGTCAAGTGAACCTTCTCTGAACTGCTTCCAATCCTTTCTTAAATAAGGAGACCAAAACTATACACAGTACTCTGGATGTGGTCTCACCAACGCCCCATAAAACTGCAGCAAACATCCCTGCTTTTATATTCAATTCCTCTTACAATAAACAATAACATTCCAATTGTCTTCCTAATCACTTGCTGTACTTGCATACTAACTTTTTATGATTCATGTACCAGGACACCCAGATCCCTCTGTACCACAGAGTTCTGCAATGGCTCTCCCTTTAAATAATATGCTGCTTTTCTATTCTTTCTGCCAAATAGATAAGTTCACATCTTCCCACATTATACTCCAATGAGAGATGGTCAGCCTTGTGAGTAGGGATTTTCATATAGAGCTGCTGTGAATAACTTATAACACTTTACATTTTCAATAAAAATATAATAATATAATTTCCCAAGCAGATTACTTGAAGTAGTTTTCTTTCATCACACAAATTAAAAGGTCTTTTTGCTGATAAATTACCAGCCAAAAACTCCAAATTAGCATTCTCAATTTATTCACCATTCCTATAATTGAACAGCACCCTTACATTTCCCACTGGTTAAGTCCCTTTAAGATGCAGGTTTGACCCAGTCTCCTCTTTTTCATGTGACATGCTTTATATAATGTAAAAAGCTGCCCTCAGTGGCTGAATTTCCTGTTAGTCACGTGGCTGGGCAACATTTTAAACTAGATAATTATCATGAGGTAATTTAAAATTTCAATATTCTGCAGATTAACAAGATCACCTGTTCATATCATTTGAGAGTTGAGCTATAGGTAGCATACCCTTGCGTTGCAATTATGAGATTTTTCGGACTGTGTATATTTAAATTTAAGGTAAAATTAAGCAAATCATGTGACCTGTGCTGAGGTCTGTCTGACAACAGTTCTAGGTGATGGAGCTGCTAAAGATTAAAGAAGGCCTAGATTATTTTACTGGGGGGGAAGTTGCAAGGTATTCACACTTACAGACAATAGTGAATGTAGCTGTGACAATTATGGACAGACTGTAAGTCTCCAAGTCTTGGATATGTGTTAAAAATGGTAAAATGGTGTACTTTGAACTGTGCATTTGATTCCAGGTTAGAATAGAGTTGGGTTCTAAAGAATAGCTAATCAGCATTTCTACCTGGATACAAAGTCCACATGATTCACTGTGTCACGGGGAAGGATGTAGAACAAGCCACCGCAAAGATTTGGTTACAGACTTCCCTAAAATATCACCAAATAACACAGACAGGATGGTCTCCCAGGTCAGGGGGAGAGAGCGGGAGAGCAGCTAGAGGCCAAAGGGCTCACTGCACAAGAATGTGGGTGGAAGCACGCACTCAAATTGAGAAGACCAAATTCGTGAGGAGTTGAAACAAAGCTGAATGATTTACCTAGCTTGTGCTAGAGGAAGCATCTCCAGTAATATTCTCACCGTGAAGAACGTTCTGGAATTAGAAATTACCAAGCTCAGAAAGGAAAATAACAAAAGTAAACCCTTGGGAGCCAAATGTCATTTTGGACTAGTTTTGTGTGAGAATTGAATGTCTACTTAAAGGACAGTATAACATATACCTGACAAGGGGTTCTTTCAGTTGTGCTAAAAATGAGAAAGAGGGTATTCTGTCCTGTGGTTTAAAGTATAAGCTGCCTACAAAAATAGTGTGGAGTCAAGAGTGCTTTTAGTTTTGTGTTGAGTAAAGGTCTTAAAACGCGAAATCTTGTCCTTTAGCTTTAGCTATTAACTGGTTATCACTCCCTACAGAGATTGTAACACTTGTCAAAAGTACAGATAAATAACTATTTCCATTCCTACTCCCTGTGTTTTAATTTACACCCCAACACCTCAGTGGCTTGACTTTTCATTGAAATCCAGTTTGTTGATCACCTCTATTTCAAATTAGTGTTTAAACCCAGGCCAATTAAACAGTGTGAAACGGTGCAGGCTAGGAGCTGTGCATGTGATCTGTTGAATACTGAACAGTCAGCACAACGAATTAAAAACCTTGTAGCTGGACCATTGCCAGAAAGTCAAATTGAATCACTGCACCACTGCTACCCACCCCCTCCCCCCATCATCTGGATTTCTTTAGAAAATGAGCACAGGTCCAAACCCTGTATATAAACGGCTTATCCCAATGCAATACTTTATCATCTCAAGCAATCTGATTTATCTGGTCGGTAAAATCTAATAAAAATATTTGCTCTCACCATTCTGAAGACCCCCTTGACAGTGGGATTTGGTGTCCTCTCAATATCTTAGTCTTTTTATTCTCTCCACTCAGCTGTTTTATTCTTTCCTCTGAGAACATGTCACTCGAAAATAATGTGCATCACTCCAGAATTGAATGTGCACACATCAGGCATTTGCCAGTGCCATTTTGTAATTAGCAGGTTACAGTGGGTGTGCAGGAAGAGCCCTCGATGGCTGATTTAATTTGTCCTAACCCCCAGGCGGGACACGGCCTCCTGCTGATGGCACATTGGCACTTTGTAAAGTTGGTAGGTTAATTTCTTCTTTGTTCTTAATTCTGAGAAATATTGCCCACAGGAAATCATCTTGAATTTTAATGAAGTAATGCTTCAGAGAGGCAAGGTAATCCATATTTGGCAGGAATTCTGCTGGTTAAGTTTGTTGAATTAGTTTACTTCATGACTACTGTAATTTTTGAGTCAGAAGGTTGAGAGTTCGAATCGCGCTCCAGTGGCTTGCATACTAACTCAGGCTAACTCTTCCAGGGCAGTACTGAGAGAGTGCTGTACTGTCGGAAGTACTGTCTTTCAAATGATACATTACGACAAGATGGATGTAAAAGATCCCTTAACAGTATTTGGAGATGGGTAGGGGAGTTCTCCCCAGTGTTCTGGACGGTATTTATACGTCAGCCAACATCACTATAAAACAACTTAGCTGGTCATTATCACATTGTTTGTGGGGGGCTTGCTGTTTGTAAATTGACTGCCACATTTGGTACAATGCAAGTGATCACACTTCAAAGTTTTCCATTGGCTGTAAAACACTTTGGGATGTCCTGACATTGTTAAAGGTGCTATACAAATGCAATTCTTTTTAATATTCAATAAGCTTTCAATCATGTCCCTAATTTGTCTCTAACTTGAAATGCCTTTTGTATTTTCCATATATTTCATAAGTGAGCAGATATTATAGTATTATAAATTGTGCCTCTTGCTTGTTATGACATAACCTAAGCTGACGTCTATACAAGGTAATGCACAATGAGTAATCAGATATCATAAATTACAATATCAAAGCTCAGTTTGACCAAAGTTATCCTAACCTATTCACTTGCATTTTGTTGAATTTTTCATTTTGACATTGTCTGTTAGCAAGCTTCTTCAGTTCAAATGAAGCTATTCAACTAAAGTGCAAGTACATGTCATCATTTAGTTGTTCATTCTGTTTGTGGGCATTGTGTACAAATTGGCTGCTGTATTTTACTGCATAAGTATCCTTCAAAAGAAGGAAAAGAAATGAAATTGCTATTTAACAAGGATCTTGAGTTTTTGAGGTGTTATATAAATGCACCTTCTTTCTTATTGGGTTTATGCATGTTGTAGAAGAATATCCTATTGTAAAACTGTAGCTAATTCTTTTGATCAGAGGCTTGATAGTAGAGAAATGTTAATGGTGGCAGGAATAGGTGCATTGTGGCTCATACCTGTGATGCTGTACAGAACAAGTGTCCATCATTGGGTGACTATTATCATACTTGGTTCCATAATTGAAAGTAGTAGGTTAACTCCAGGGAAAGCATTGTGACACATAGCTTGTTGATTAATGAAGAGATAATGACAAATCAAGAGCGACACAGCATGTCGGAGCTCCAATAAGCATGAAGCAATATCTTACACCAAGAATTTGTGATCTTAACCTTGCTGCAATGTGGAGTTTTGGGGGCAGAGTCAGCTACCTTTGTTTGGCAAGTGAGGTGAAACTGGGAAGGAAGTCTTCTTGTCCACTTCATTCACTTGGAAGCAGCCTTTTGGGAGGTCTCCAAAAGTAGTGCCATTTGGTGAGGCACCACAAAGGGTAAAAAGGGAGAATATTACCAAATACCAAAACATAATGCAAATTGATGCACCATAGTTAGTATATGCAATAAAGATAGCCGTTCTTTAGGAGAAACATTTGCAATTTAACATTCAAGGAGATTGAGAGCAAAACTCCTCATCTGCCTGTTTATGGGTCTAACCAGTCCTTTTGGCTGATTTCATTCATGTCAACACAGGTATTTGCCTGCACATTGACAAGTCCCCCTCTTCCCATAGATATGCAGATAGATTTTCTCTTGTTTATTTCTTTGCAATGATGTTGTCTCCTCCATTCTTTGTCCAGTTAATCTAAAAATGTTGATCAGGCTCTTTTCTTTCAATCCCCACCAATTCTTTCATCATTCATTTCTTATCAGCCACTTAAAGTAAATTTTCTAGGTTTTATTTCACTCATACACCAACTCCTTGCAGCTGCTCCATTTCTTATAAGAGCAAGAGATGAGTAAAGTCCACTCCTGTGGTGACCCCATAATAATCTGGCTAACTCACTTTCTAGTACTTTTAATGCAATAAATCCTTTGTTCAAAAGATTGTATTTTTGAAGCTATTGTCTAGAAAGACGAAGTTATGCAAAGAAAATTAAACCTAATTTTATCTGTGGAAATAAAATACAGCAAGGAAGTCATTACAGTTTGGCAATTGGCTTTTGGCTCCATTTATTCTGCCCATCCAATTTCTGACAGGGGCACTCATCTCCATACCCCTTCCAGGTAGGAAGATTGTTGACATTGGATTCCATAGCTGCCTGACTTGGTTGTGATGTGAACCAGTATAGCCACTTTTATTATTCATGAGATTGCTATACCGAGGCCCCTAAGAATGTTCAGATCCTCTGTGTCCCCCATTCCCCCAAAATTTAACTCCATGGATATTCAAATTTAGGTATTGACCAGAGGCACTAAATTGGAATCTTCTGTTGCTGGATTATTTGGATTGTGATGCATAGGGCAAAAGGGGTCTAAGCCCTACTAAATGTCCTCATCCCCACCCCATTAACATCCAGGACTCGTGATCTGTTTTTTATGTGATATTTGTTCGGGGCTGACTGGCCTGCTCCATTCCATCACCGGTCCCTTATAATTCATACAGTTTTAATGGACAATTAATTATGCCATTTAATAGTTAGCATTGGAGATTTAGATCTGTACAACATCTTGGAGCAATTTCAGCTTGGTTGCATTCTTCCTGTGAATTGTTGCACATGGATCATGGCAGAGGACCTTAACCCTTATGGCAATCTGGAAATTCCAGTTGTCTGCGAAAGGTATAAAAATATTTTGGGTTGTGATATGCTGCATAACTATTTTGTGTTTAATGGATATGTTTTGTGTGTCAGTTGTTGCTTTTAAGTTAGCAGGTGTTCTGCAGAAATGTAGCACTTGGTTACATTTACTTGGTTATTGAGTTTTCACTGTAGCCACTTGATGCATCATTGAGGTAGACTCTTTCATTATTGGTGCTAGGTTGTCAAAATGATTAGAAATAAAAACAGCAAATGCTGAAAGCACTCAAGCAGGTCAGACAGCATCTGTGGAGAGAGAAACAAGTTCATGTTTCAGGACAATGACCTTTCATCAGATCCCTCTTGAAATGGTCATGATATATAGTGGCCTTGTCAAGATGTTTTTAACAATATGAAAAATAAAAAATGGCTGCTGAAATTCTTGCAATTAAAGGTTCATTGAATGCAACTTTAGATCTTGCAGGTAAAGGAGGTGGAACAAAAGCCTAAGGTCAGTGGTGTTTAATTTTAAAACTGTATGGTGGAAATCTGAATGAACAATCACAAATTGTGGAAATACACAGCAAGACTGTCCACATCCGCAAAGAGGAAAGTGGTCAACTTTTAGGATGCAGACACTTTGTCACAGCTGCAAATCTGACCAAGGATATATACTTTATCAAAGTCTCAGCCATGCTCAGTTGGTAGCACTCTTGCCTAAGTCAGAAAGTCGTAGGTTTAAATTCCACTCCAGAGACTAGTGCAAAATCTACGCTACGTCACTGTAGTACTAAGGGAATGCAGCACTATTGGGGGTGCTTTCTTTCAGATGAGACTTTAAATCTGTTCCCTCGAGTAGACCTAAAAGATACCCATAACATTATTTTGAAGAAGAGCAAGCAAGCACTTGGAACATCCTGAAATGGTGAAAGGTGCTATATAAATACATCTCTTTCTATTTATTCCCAAAGCACTAAATTTGTCTGTTCAGGTGCTGACGTTCTGTATATTTCCACAGTTCTGTGCTTACAGCACAGTTTTGGATTATAGCGCAGTGTGTAACAGATTCACAGCTTTATTAAAGGGGAACCCAAAGCATCTCTCCACCTTAACTGTTTATGAAAGAAAATTCATGGATTAGTATGAATTGCTTGAAAAGAACCCTTTTGGGGAAAAGAACTGCGTAGACTTTTGAAACGTAAACAGGGAATGTGTTCTGTGTGCGTGCGTGTAAATATGTTTGCATGAGTTTATTTAAATGTAAAAAAAATAAAAAATATTTATTTTCACTTGTATTTAAGCACAGAATGGCTACATTTATCTTGTAAGATCTTTAATGATAAGGAAATATCCAGCTGTTAACCCCTCTTTCAAAATTCACGGCTTTGTACTGTATTGTTGTTTCTGTCCCACTTATCTCAAATAAATGTTTTCTGTGTTTTATGTATATCACGTTTTCTACTGGAATGTAATAGCACATCTTTTTTTTTCTATGAGAATCAAATACTCTAGTGAAATGAGCAGGTTATATTTCTTTTGTACAAATTCAAATTGTTTTAACTCGCCAAATAGTGGAATGATCTTTAACCAGTGTTCTGCTAATTGCATTCTTAAATGTTAACAGTCAGATTTGAAGTTTTTGTACTTTTTACAAAAAGACCAATGGATTTTAATTGCAATCAGTTCATGTAATTGCCTGCCTTTTTTTTCCTTCTCTGTTACAGCCCTAGTTACATGGATGATGTGATAGTGGATGGTTTTGCAGCCACCAAAGAGCTTTAAATTTATGTAGCAATCTGTTGTAAATTTGTCAAAGAAGACCTATGTGGGGAAGCAAAGAATCATTGCGCCTTTTGCTACCTGTATTTAGTGTTCTGTAAAGCTAAGCGATTGGAAATGTACATTTTGCGTAAAGACTGATGCTTGCTTAAGGTGTATTATTATCCACTTAAATGGGCAAAAGCTATTTTTACCAGTTTCAGAAATAAGAATGAAACAGTTAACACACCTTATGTCTCAATGTTAATTACTGCCTAATGGGGAACTGATTCAAACAAACCAGGAGTGTCCCAGACTTGCTCCTAGGACTATGCTGAGTTAACTGACTTCAACCAGAGTGGCACTAGGATTGGCCTTGCCATTTCTGGACAGGGGACATGGAGGGTGGCAATGGTAGAGGTGGGGGGAATTAGCCAGCATTCCCACTCCTGTTCACAATTCAGTGATCCAGTGTTTGAAATGGACACCCATTGAGAACAGGATCAAGAGTGTCTGAATCATGCAGCCAAATGATACTGTTTAGATGCACATGTGTTGGATGCCAATTAAGATGAGGTATTCACATTTGATACCTGTAGAGCCCTGTTTGATAATGAGTTGGCAACTTTACAGGGTGAGAAAGAGATTTAATTGGTCTCTAGTTATGATACAGTCTGCCTACCAGAGAAGCCTTTTGTATCATTTCAATAATGATGATGCTAAAAGCAAAACAGGAAAGTCAAAAGGAAACTTCTTATGTATAACTGGGGGGAGAATTTGAAATGATGAATAAGTGGATAGTAATAACATGATTCCAAGCATCGTCTTGTAATGTCATATGGTTGTTGCACTTAAGACATTTGTAGAAATGGCTGGTGGGTTCCAATCAACCTTATAGCCCCCTTAATTACATTATTACTGTGTTTAGTAGTAATATAAAGTCTTGTTTTATTGTAGAAATCATTACAAAAGACAAGTCTATAAAAACTTTATATTTTCAAAACTTGCTTTTAAATAAATTTAACAGAAACCCCAAAACATTTCAAATGATTATTTTTATAAACAATTCTATCCTTTGTGGTTTAAAAGTATGTGTACAAGTGCCTCGAATTTAAACATTATTTAGAAGTGGTGTTACTAAGCATGTTATAAACTGTAAGTGTGACTAAAGGTAACAAAAAATAAGTTCAGATGAAGAAAGTTATTCAGCTCAAATAGCTCACCCTTCAAAGACACCCACACCTCCCATCAAAGCATCACATTTCCTCTTAGTACTGAGATCTTTTATAAGCACTATTTGAAGAGCAGGGAAGTTCTCCCCAAGGACAATATTTAACCTCAAACATCATGAAAACGGATAAAAAGCAAAAAACTGCAGATGCTGGAAATCCAAAACAAAAATAAAAATACCTGAAAAAACTCAGCAGATCTGACAGCATCTGCGGAGAGGAACACAGTTAACGTTTTGAGTCCATATGACTCTTCAACAGAACTAAGGAAAAGTAGAAGAGAGGTGAAAACAGATTATCTGGTCTATCACATTGCTGTTTGTGGGAGCTTGCTGTGCATTAATTGGCTGCCGCGTTTCCTTAGATTACGACAACACTTCAAAAGTACTTCATTGGTTGTAAAGTGCTTTGGGATGTCCTGAGATCATGAAAGGTGCTGCATAAATCAATGCACTTCTCTCTCTTTATTGAATGTTACCAGTTTTAGCTTCAACTACCTTGCCCAAAGGAGCATTCATAGGTTATAAATGCCTAAACAGTCAATGCCCATGTTTATGCTTCACTCGAACCTCCTCCCATCTTTCCTCATCTAAATCTAAAGCTATCATTGTAATCCTATATTCCCTTCTCCCTCATATCCTTTCCTATCTTCCTCTTGAATGCATCTCTGCTATTCACTTCAACCAATCCCTGTGGTAGCAATTTCCATGTTCTCATCACTGAGTTATTCAAGGTGCTCTTTATGTATAGAAATAGTTCGGGACATCAGTCAGTCCTGATCTTGCCATTACCAGTTTGCATATATGTTCCCTTATCCTACCATCACAACTGAACTTAAAGGTGCTTTGGATGACCTTTTCTATTAAAGTTGGCACATTGTCAATTTTATAAAGCCTCCTCTCAATCATTTATTTTCAAAGTCAAAGCAACTAGTATTCTGACCTTTACTCATATCTCAGTCCTCACTCCCTACTATTCTTCCATTTTTAGGTGTTTCACCTATGCTTTGGTGACCAGAACTGAACATGGTGCTCAAGGCTGACCAGAACACTCATCCATTAACTTCAATATGATCACTACTTGCAACTCCAAAAGGATTTTACTGCAGCCATAATATACTTTCATAGGTTATTTTAATAAGGTGTTCAGTGTTCTGGCACAGCTGATAGCAAATGCTGAGCTGCTCAAATCCCAAAGGAAAATGTGAAACAACTGTCACAACTGTTTTGCAATTTGTATAAATTATGAGATGTGTGCCTTGAATTCAGTAGTAATAAGACCACCAAGTCTTACAAAACTAAATTAAACCTTTACTTAAAATCATTTCTTATATTAATAATTACATAGATCTACAAATTACTACTATGATAATTTCTAAATCCCCTAATTAATCTAAACCCCGGTTACATTTTTGTTAAGGCAACAGTAAGACACACAGATTTTAAAAGACCCAGGCAAAGTGACACACAATACCCCGAACCAGTCAAATTCAAAGTGGGTTTTCTTAACTTCAGTTCTTTGTCGACAGCAGCTTGAGGCTTAGATGCTAGAGATTTTTCACACTGGTTTTAGATCTTAGAATTCCTCCCCTTACACACAGCCTTCTCTCCTTTATCCACATTTTCCCCTTTGAATGCAAACTCCCATTGTTTCACTATGTCAGGCCAATTTTCTTCTCCCTAATCTTGTGTCAGCTATACCAATCCCACTACTGAGCACAACTAACTAACAATTCAGGGATTGAGCAAAGGAGTTTCTTTTTCTGTATGCTGATTAAACTCACTTAGCTATTAGGACAATCTTTTAATGGAAATTTAATCCTGCAATTTCACATGTATGTATCCCAGATTCTGCTTCCAGAGAAACCATTGATTGGAAGCATGGAGCTTCCCCAATGGAGGGTAAAGATTTGAGGCCAGACAACCTTTATCGCTCACACAGTCAGGTAGTTGGTTACAGGTAGGCACTGATTGAAACTTGGGTGATATTTAGTTTTTTTTGTAATAACATACTTTATTCATAAAATATCTGAAGGAGCATTACAAAACATTTCAAAATGGCCATCACAAAAAGTGCCCTCATATTCAAGTCTTCTGCATAGATCATGTCACACCCTGAGGTGCTTCAGTACAATCAAGGAACATTACAGACTTGACACTGCTGAAATTTCTCACCCCAATATGTTCCATCACCACCTATTCCCAATCCTGCCAGAGTACCCAGTGCCAGGGTACACCAAGGTGAGCCTACATCAATCTGGTTGTATTTTGGGCACTCCCTATGGTAGGGAGAGGAAATTGCAATATTGCTAAACCGCCAGGGGAAGAAGTTAGCACGACTGGACAAAAGTCAGTAAAATTCAGTTTCTTTCGGTAGAGCCAATTTGCATGATGCTGTCTGCAGTCCTGTGGGGTGTTCCAAGGCAAGAGCCAAGTTTTCACACCCCATTGGGCCCCACTTGTGTCCTCCCTTAACCTAAATGCTTTTATCATCCTGATATCAAAGATATTCCTGGTATCTAAGATAGTGTCACCATTCTGCTGGTCTGCTTCCTTTTAAATATCAGGTCATTTTTCTGATATCACTTAAAGGCAATTTGCAAATTATTCAGGATGTAGAACAGCTTGTGACCAGCAGCTAGTGGTGTGTGTGTGGGAATTGCAGCTGTCCTGTCCCTGAGTCATAGTTACTGAATCCATAAAGTAGATCTGTTGGCTGAGCCATCGTGTAATGTATCTTCAGATAAACTGAACATATCTTTAGTTTACCAGTTCTGTTATGAGATTGGTGAATTTGTATCATGTAGACATAGAAACACGACAGAACCTCCATTTGCAGGAAACCTCAAACTGACACCTGTATTTGGTACAAATACACACCAACTGCTTCCAGGTCCCACTGTTAAAGGATAGTTTTTATTTATAAGATATTCTTTCTATTCCTGTTAAACTGAGGCCCCATTTGCCCTCTCAGGTGGATGTAAATGATTGCATGACATTATTCGAAGAAGATTAAGGGACTTCTCCCCTATGTCCTGACCAATATTTATCCTTCAACCAACATATTTAAAATAGACTAATTTGGTCAATATCACAGTGCTGTTTGTGGGACTTTGGATGCAAATTGGCTGCATTTCCTACATTACAACAGTGACTACACTTCAAAAATAATTATTTGGTTGTAAAGAGCTCAGGGTGTTCTCAAATCTTGAAATACTCCATCTACATGCAAATATTTTTGTCTTAAACTTGATAAGGTTCTTCAAATGCTGCAGTCAAGCATACATAGTTCATTAAGCGCATACAGTACATAAAATAGAAGCAAGCAATTAAAAGTTAGTACATATAACCCACACTCGCTATTTGGGTATTAAAGTTCTAGGCTCAGTTTTCTGTTTGATCAAATCCATCAAATCTAAATGCTCATTTGAGACAAAAATTGTTTTACATCTTTTGTGAGCTTATCAAAATGTCCATATGTCCATATAGCCTTATCTCTTTAAGCTGCTCAGAAGTTTCCTATATTACAGGAGGGACTGCACTTCAAAAGCATTTCATAGGCTGTAAAGTGCTTTGGGATGTCCGGAGTTCATGAAAGGCTCTATAGAAAAGAAGTTATATCTTTACTTTTCCTTCTAGTGGGTAATTTTACAAGGGTTATTAATCATAACAGCACTCAAGTATTAAATTTATACCAGACACACAGGTTAGGTACCATTAAGGAATTTCTTGAGCACCCTAATGCAGGAAGGGTATTGATGATATGGAAGATTCACCTACAGTGATACCAAGAGTGAAAGTTAATAGTTATGAAGAAAATTGGGACTTCCTTTATTGGAACAGTGAAGGAAGCTTTCAATAGTTTTGAAGATATTAAGCAGAGTAGTGAAGGTTCATTCCAATAGTTGACTAATTGGTATTAAAGGGACATACAAACTCAGGATTATTATCAGAAACTATGACAAAATGAGTGATGAAAGTTGGGAGTGTGGAGCAATGTGTGCAGTAGTTTTATTTTTCAAAGCGGTTGAACAGCATTCCAGAGGTACAGGAGTAGTAAAGACCCTTCTCCTTTCATTCCTTCAAGAAGATGCATTATTAGAAAACTCTGATTCAGGGCAGGAGGAAAGTAAGATTTTGAACAGTAACCAATGGGTTGGAGCCACCTGGGGCTTGCGTGATGGCCTTTGACAGAAGAATTTTTGACAGAGGTGTCCTGAATTGCCAAGAGGTGCCTGTTTTTCTGTTTCACTGAGCAGGTTGGGAAGATGGGGTTGAATTCAGTAGGACTTGGGGTGAACCAGCATGAAACGGATGGTATTTTGTCATCCCAAATACACAACAATAATAAAAAATGGAATTGGAGTCCATTGTTCCAGTTGAAAAGCTAGCATCAGCACAGAGGTGATGGGTTGGCTATGCGAAGTCTAATTGCTGAGCCCAAACTTGTCCTCTTCTGACACTTTCATGCACACAAGAGAAACAACTTGGACTTGAAAAGTGCTTTTATTAAGCAAAGCCTTTCGAGGTACTTCATGAGAGAGCATGAAATAGAAGAAGAGTTAGTAGAGGTGACCAAAGATGAAGTTGGATTTGAGACTTTTGAAGTTGGGCAGAGATGAGGCAAGATGGTGAGTTTAAGGAGAGGGTTCCCAAGTGCAGACTTTGTCACTGTAATGAATAAAGATTTCTGTCATAATTCAAATAGTGAAGTCTTTTTTATAAAATATTTTTATGGAGAGAGGTTAGTCATTAGGTTTGCAATTGCAGAGTCAAGGTTGAATGGGAATCCATATTCTAGAGATGAAACTGGAAATTAGGAGTATGGAGGAAAAGAGGTACATACGTGGCTAACATGATCACATGTGGCTGAATATGTGTGTTGATCCAACTAGAAGCATTTTTCTGATGACTGTAAATCCCGGTCCATTCAATCTGGCAGATTGTCAGCTTGATACCCTGGTCGATGGCTGATCATTTGGATGTCTTTGAACCCAGTTCTGAATGACATCCGCATTGGATAAACACAGTTTTGATTTTCTTTTGCCCCAGAAATAGATGAAAGTTTTGAATTCAACTGTCGTGGTTGGAGGAGGGTCTGGCAGAATGTTTCTGAGGGGGGAGCTGGCTGATTTACTTCGTTCACAGGCAAAAATATATCTTGGAGCCCTGTGTTACTTGTATTGTAAAATGTGTCGAGGACACCGATCAGGTTTATCAGTAAGGTTAGACATATTTTGCGTTTGTTTTTTTATGTCCAAGGGAGCATCAGTTAACAGTTCTGTAAAATACTGTATTCTATGAGATTGCCTTTATTAATGCTACAGCTACTGTCTGATGGAGTGCCTATTTTACCACTTTATGAAATCTAAGAGGTCATGAGGGTTTAATGACAAGTGTTTCCATTAAATTCTTAGGCTCGCTATGATACCAAATACCTCTTTAAATGTTCATTTTTAGGATGTGCGTGTTGCTACAAATGCCAGCATTTATTGTCCATTCCTATTTACCCTTATGGTGGTGTTGAGCTACCTTCTTGAACCACTGCAGTGGTGAAGGTACTGAACAGTACAGTTCAGTAGGAAATTTTGACGATGAAACAATAATTATAAATGTCCAAGTCGAGATGGTGTGAGACTTGGATATAAAACAAAAACAGAATTACCTGGAAAAACTCAGCAGGTCTGGCAGCATCGGCGGAGAAGAAAAGAGTTGATGTTTCGAGTCCTCATGACCCTTCGACAGAACTTGAGTTCGAGTCCAGGAAAGAGCTGAAATATAAGCTGGTTTAAGGTGTGTGTGTGGGGGGCGGAGAGATAGAGAGACAGAGAGGTGGGGGGGGTGGTGTGGTTGTAGGGACAAACAAGCAGTGATAGAAGCAGATCATCAAAAGATGTCAACGACAATAGTACAATAGAACACATAGGTGTTAAAGTTAAAGTTGGTGATATTATCTAAACGAATGTGCTAATTAAGAATGGATGGTAGGGCACTCAAGGTATAGCTCTAGTGGGGTTTTTTTTTTATAATGGAAATAGGTGGGAAAAGGAAAATCTTTATAATTTATTGGAAAAAAAAGGAAGGGGGAAACAGAAAGGGGGTGGGGATGGGGGAGGGAGCTCACGACCTAAAGTTGTTGAATTCAATATTCAGTCCGGAAGGCTGTAAAGTCCCTAGTCGGAAGATGAGGTGTTGTTCCTCCAGTTTGCGTTGGGCTTCACTGGAACAATGCAGCAAGCCAAGGACAGACATATGGGCAAGAGAGCAGGGTGGAGTGTTAAAATGGCAAGCGACAGGGAGGTTTGGGTCATTCTTGCGGACAGACCGCAGGTGTTCTGCAAAGCGGTCGCCCAGTTTACGTTTGGTCTCTCCAATGTAGAGGAGACCACATTGGGAGCAACGAATGCAGTAGACTAAGTTGGGGGAAATGCAAGTGAAATGCTGCTTCACTTGAAAGGAGTGTTTGGGTCCTTGGACGGTGAGGAGAGAGGAATTGAAGGGGCAGGTGTTGCATCTTTTGCGTGGGCATGGGGTTGTGCCATAGGAGGGGGTTGAGGAGTAGGGGGTGATGGAGGAGTGGACCAGGGTGTCCCGGAGGGAGCGATCCCTACGGAATGCCGATAACGGGGGTGAAGGGAAGATGTGTTTGGTGGTGGCATCATGCTGGAGTTGGCAGAAATGGCGGAGGATGATCCTTTGAATGCGGAGGCTGGTGGGGTGATAAGTGAGGACAAGGGGGACCCTATCATGTTTCTGGGAGGGAGGAGAAGGCGTGAGGGCGGATGCGCAGGAGATGGGCCGGACACGGTTGAGGGCCCTGTCAACGACCGTGGGTGGAAAACCTCGGTTAAGGAAGAAGGAGGACACGTCAGAGGAACTGTTTTTGAAGGTAGCATCATCGGAACAGATGCGACGGAGGTGAAGGAACTGAGAGAATGGGATGGAGTCCTTACAGGAAGCGGGGTGTGAGGAGCTGTAGTCGAGATAGCTGTGGGAGTCGGTGGGTTTGTAATGGATATTGGTGGACAGTCTATCACCAGAGATTGAGACAGAGAGGTCAAGGAAGGGAAGGGAAGTGTCAGAGATGAACCACGTGAAAATGATGGAGGGGTGGAGATTGGAAGCAAAATTAATAAATTTTTCCAAGTCCTGACGAGAGCATGAAGCGGCACCGAAGTAATCATCGATGTACCGGAGAAAGAGTTGTGGAAGGGGGCCGGAGTAGGACTGCAACAAGGAATGTTCCACATACCCCATAAAGAGACAGGCATAGCTGGGGCCCATGCAGGTACCCATAGCCACACCTTTTATTTGGAGGAAGTGAGAGGAGTTGAAGGAGAAATTGTTCAGCGTGAGAACAAGTTCAGCCAGACGGAGGAGAGTAGTGGTGGATGGGGATTGTTCGGGCCTCTGTTCGAGGAAGAAGCTAAGGGCCCTCAGACCATCCTGGTGGGGGATGGAGTTGTAGAGGGATTGGACGTCCATGGTGAAGAGGAAGCGGTAGGGGCCAGGGAACTGGAAATTGTTGATGTGACGTAAGGTGTCAGAGGAATCACGGATGTAGGTGGGAAGGGACTGGACAAGGGGAGAGAGAAGGGAGTCAAGATAACAAGAAATGAGTTCTGTGGGGCAGGAGCAAGCTGAGACGATTGGTCTACTGGGGCAGTTCTGTTTGTGGATTTTGGGTAGGAGATAGAAGCGGGCCATCCGAGGTTGGGCGACTATCAGGTTGGAAGCTGTGGGAGGGGGATCCCCAGAGGAGATGAGGTCAGTGACAGTCCTGGAAACAGTGGCTTGATGTTCAGTGGTGGGGTCATGGTCCAGGGAGAGGTAGGAGGAAGTGTCTGCGAGTTGACGCTCAGCCTCCGAGAGGTAGAGGTCAGTGCGCCAGACAACAACAGCACCACCCTTGTCAGCGGGTTTGATGACAATGTCAGGGTTGGACCTGAGAGAATGCAACGCAAACTGGAGGAACAACACCTCATCTTCCGACTAGGGACTTTACAGCCTTCCGGACTGAATATTGAATTCAACAACTTTAGGTCGTGAGCTCCCTCCCCCATCCCCACCCCCTTTCTGTTTCCCCCTTCCTTTTTGTTTTCCAATAAATTATAAAGATTTTCCTTTTCCCACCTATTTCCATTATAAAAAAAACCCCACTAGAGCTATACCTTGAGTGCCCTACCATCCATTCTTAATTAGCACATTCGTTTAGATAATATCACCAACTTTAACTTTAACACCTATGTGTTCTATTGTACTATTGTCGTTGACATCTTTTGATGATCTGCTTCTATCACTGCTTGTTTGTCCCTACAACCACAACTCCCCCCCCCCCCACCTCTCTGTCTCTCTATCTCTCCGCCCCCAACACACACACCTTAAACCAGCTTATATTTCAGCTCTTTCCTGGACTCGAACTCAAGTTCTGTCGAAGGGTCATGAGGACTCGAAACGTCAACTCTTTTCTTCTCCGCCGATGCTGCCAGACCTGCTGAGTTTTTCCAGGTAATTCTGTTTTTGTTTTGGATTTCCAGCATCCGCAGTTTTTTTGTTTTTATTTGAGACTTGGATATGATGGTGCTCTTTTTCTTGTCTTTCTAACTGGCAGGCTTGGGAGGCTCAGTCAACAGGGCAGATATAACACTATATAGGGAGCAAGGGCTCATTTGTGGGATTGGTCTTTGCTACTGGCATGGAGAAAATCTCTCTGTTTAAAAACCCAAAAATGTGCCACCACTGATGGGAGAACAGAGAATGCAATGTAGGACTGAAAAGGTTAGTATGCAGGTACAGCAAGTGATTAGGAAGACAAACGGAATGTTGGTGTTTATTGCAAGGAGAATGGAATATAAAAGTTGGGATGTTTTATTGTATCTGGACAGGGCCTTGGTGAGACCACATCTGGAGTACTGTGTACAGTTTTGGTCTTATTTGAAAAAAGATATAATTGCGTTAGAAGCCATTCAGATAAGGTTCATTCGATTTATTCCTGGGATGAAGGGCTTATCTTATGAAGAAAGGTTGAACCGGTTGGGCCTATACCCATTGGAGTTTAGAAGAATGATCTTATTGAAACATTAAAGATCCTGGGATAACTTGTGAGGATACTGGGAGGATGTATCCTTTTTTGGGGGAATCTACAACTATGGGACACAATTTAAAAATAAGAGGTCTCCCTTTTAAGACTGAGATGAGGAGAATTTTTTCTCCTCATTACCCTGTGGAATTCCCTTCCCCAGAAAGCAATGGAGGCTGGGTCATTGAATTTATTCAAGGCTGACTTAGATTTTTAATAGATAAGGGAGTCAGTTGAGACCACAACCAGATCAGCCATGATCTTATCAAATGGCAGAGCAGGCCTGAAGGGCTGAATGGCCTGCTCCTGCTACTAAGTCCTATTTTAATATGAAGAGATTTGAGAGTTAGAATCGACTCAGGTCATGATACCACGGTTTTTGAAATCAAAACAGTGGGAGGCTTGTGGAATCTGCAAAGGACGGTGTGATGGATAAGTGATGTAGTGCAGATTTTAAAATAGGGGCCACTTGACATCATTCATGAGTGGAAAACACCCCAGTGTATGGTGGGTTATGTCAAGAGTTATGTGGAGCAGACAAACAGCTCAGAACAGCATGAGAACCATTCGCTTTGTATAGCTTAATGCTACACCATATATTGCTGATAACATCAGTAAATTGCTGGGGAATTTTCACGTCAAATTTGGTAGTTTAACCTCAAGTTAATGCTTTAGTCCAGTCCGATAGATCACTTTATTTTGGCCAACCAGATTTTAAAATGACCTCAACAGAATGCTGAAGCTTAATTGGATAAATTCATGTTAACTAAGTCAATGCAGTTGGTTGACTACTGCCAGGGTGTTTTTTCATTTTATGTCAATTGTCATAGTTTTTTTTTAATTCATGGGATGTGGGTGTCGTTGGCTGGGCCAGCATTTATTGCCCATCCCTAGTTGCCCTTGAGAAGGTGGTGGTGAGCTGCCTTCTTGAACCGCTGCAGTCCATGTGGTGTAGGTACAGCCATAGTGCTGTTAGGAAGGGATTTTGACTCAGTGACAGTGAAGGAACGGCGATATATTTCCAAGTCAGGATGGTGAGTGACTTGGAGGGGAACTTCCAGAAGGTGGTGTTCCCAAACAACAGTCCTGAACAATTCAAGGATCCACCTCAGAGAAGAGCCACAAGGCTGATCCCTAATGTTAGAGGTCAGAGTTATGAGGAAAGATTGGGCTTTCCAGCTTTGAAGAGAGGTTTCTGTGAGGTGATCGTATTGAGTTGCAAGGTAGTAAAGAGTGAAAAATAAATCCAGAAAGTTACTTCAAAGTAAAATGGAAGAATAGAGTGAGGATGCACAGGTTCAAATTAATAAAAGGCCAATTTAGGACTGGAGTCAGGAAATTCTTCAGACAGAGGCTGGGATTTTCTGGCCCCATTGCGGGTGGGACCCACCGCGGGCGAGGCAGCGCCCCAGCCAGAAGTCCGTTGACTTGCAGCGGGACCGGGAGATCACGGAGGCGGGCGGGTGCGGAAAATCCCACCGAGTCTTCAAAACTTGGAATCAATTCCAGTGTAGAATAGGGTATATGAAAACCTTGGCGTTGCTTAAGAATCTGCTGGATGCTATACTGGGAATGTTGACATCTTGCAGGATGGATGAACTTAGATGGGACAAATGGCCTTATTCATCTCTAAAAAGCTTGTGCTATCTCATTAGTTTTGTCGTTATGGTGTTAGAAGCCTTTGGACTTTTTTAAGCTTGACCTGGAACACAGAACTAATTGGACTCAATGTTTTACATTTAAAACTTTTGACATCGGTTAAATGATGTTGTTATCCATTGGGCTGTCATTTGTCCTTATGGATTGCTGCTTTCAGCTATAGACTAAAGACGGTGATGTATAATTAGTTCATTTAATGGATATGTAAAAATTGGTTTGACCTTTTATCTCTCGGAATTGTACTCAAAAATATTATTTTTAATAACCTATCAACCCAGACATATGGAGAAAGATTTTGAGCTTGCTTTTGCAGTCAGCGACAAACAAACACCACCAGCCGCTCATTAAGCTTGTACTGGTGCACAGACTTTCTATCTTTCTATGGGGTTTTACACTGGTACTTATTGTAATTAGGGAGCCAAAACAGTGCAGTGTCCCTTCCAGGCTTAGGCAACAGTGTATCTCCTTAATCAATAAGATTGATGAATCGTTGATGAGCAGCACAGAGTCTGAACCTGGAAGCATCAGACAGAATTCAATATTCTAAACATGTATTCTAATGCAGTGCAGAAAGCTAAATAAAGAGAGGGAGTGAAAGATTAGATAAAGAGAAATAAGAGACAAAGAAAAAGTATAAATGTATTTACATTTTATGAATTGAAATCTCCAATAATAATTAAAGGCTAAAGGAATAAAACTCCAAACTTATTGAAGTTAATTTTCAGTGCCAGAGAAGTTGTTTAGCTATAATTAAAATTTAGCACGTCATTAAAAATTTACTTAACACTGGAATTAACAAGCCCTAACACTTTCTGGCATGTTTAGTCAGTATCTGTCACCCAAATATCCCAACTTCACGGTGTTCTATGTATTTGAATACTCAATTTCTTAACGAGATACAGGTATCATGCAGCTTCTGGAGGAGCAGATAACTCAGACAGCAGCATCCTGATTTACATGTTAAACTGTGCATGTTTGGATGCCAGAGGTTGCTGTGGATTTACACTTGCATAACAACAGGCACTGATATTCTCATGGCTACTTTGGTAGCAAAATACATGTTTATATTGCACCTTAGCACTTTTCATACTGTAAATTATACTTGAAATGTTGTCACTCTAGTTCACAGAAAGGTCCCACAAAGAACAATAAGATAAATGGTCAAATTTTGGTGCAGTCAATTGGAAATTTTGTTCCAGCAAAGGCTTAGTTTGAGCACCTCTTTTTTCAAATATGTATCATTTTATTCAAGATTGGAATTGGTTGTACACTGTGTTGTACCCGGGTGGAAGAATGTGTGTTCAGGACTCCCACACAATGAATGGAAAGCGTGCTGTTCTCCACAATCCGTATCTAACACTGTGAAACTGCACAAGTTAAATTGATTTATTGGATTTGTTTTAACAGAGAGAGATCATTTAAAATGGTTGTGGAGCAATTCTCACATGATGAGATGCTTTGTCAACTTGTAATGTTTAAAAAAAATTGGAAATATGATGAAATGTCAATAAGGTGAACTTTGACTGGATACAACAATCTTTCACCTCAACAAAAATAAAAATACCTGGAAAAACTCAGCACGTCTGGCAGCATCTGCGGAGAGGAACACAGTTATGTTTCGAGTCCATATACTCTTCAACAGAACCTTGTCCCAGTGAAAGTGTCATTGCTGTATAAACAATATAGAAATAGTAGTTCTCAGGAACAGAAACCTCACTGTTGCTGAGAGTGTGTAGTAATTGAATACAACTGTTTTATTTACAAGATTTAGTTCCTGCTTTACCATTTGTTAATTAATGGTGTTACATTACTGCTAAGACTGACTGTTAGTAAATTAGAGCCTTTGGTAAAAGGTAGTATTATTGTGAAATACAATATGACAAAAAGCATATATTAGACACAATTATAGGTGAACACGCATGATTTAATTCAGCCTTAGGAGTGGTGAGAGAAAATGTAGGAAAACTTCTTACTAACTGCTGGTATTATTTCTGATTATAAGCTCTCAGCATTGGTAGCCCATTATCTGAGGATACTGACAAATGCTGATCCATTTGCGCAGAACCTTTTGAGGGATTAGCTGATGTTATTCTGCTCCTGATGCCTAAGGAGAGTTATCCTAGAAACATTCTGTTTCCAATTGTTTGAGCCATTATGTCTGTCGAGGACATTTTGTTGAGGGGATGGGAGTTTTACACTAGTGACTGCAGGGACACTCCATTTAATACATTCTAACAGGACTTTAATAGCCCATCCAGAAGCACATTCCCTATTTAAAATAAATCATAGCTTTTTCTAAACAGGACTTTTCTCTGTAACCCCTTTTTTCCTCCATGACATCAAAATAATTTCATGAAAGTAATAAATAAAATGGTACATTTTAAATATGCATTGATTTGTTTGACAGAATGCTCTTTGGTGCAAGGACAGGTAGACTATTAGAAATTGAACGTAGAATCATAGAAAATAGGAGCAGGAGTAGGTCATTTGGCCCTTTGAGCCTGCTCCAACATTCAGTATGATCATGGCTGATCCGCTATCTCAACACCGTACTCCAGCACTCTCCCCATACCTCTTGATGCCTTTAGAGTCCAGAAATCTATCTATTTCCTTCTTAAATATATTCAGTGTCTTGGCCTCCATAGCCCTCTGTGGTAGAGAATTCCAAAGGTTTACTACCCTCTGAGTGAAGAAGTTTCTCCTCATCTCAATCCTAAATGTCTACCCTGTATCCTCACACTGTAACCCCTTGTTCTAGACCCCCCCAGCCAGAGGAAATATCATCCCTGCATCCAGTCTATCCATCCCTGTCAGAATTTTATATGTTTCAATAAGATCCCCTCTCATTCTTCTAAACTCCAGTGAATTCAGGCCTAGTCGGCCTTATCTCTCCTCATATGACAATCCTGCCATCCCAGGAATCAGTCTGGTGAACCTTTGCTGCGCTCCCTCTATGGCAAGTATACCCTTTCTTAGGTAAGGAAACCAAAACTGCATGCAATACTCAAAGTGTGGTCTCACCAAGGCCCTGTACAGCTGCAATAAGACATCTTTGCTCCTGTACTCAAGTCCTCTCGCAATGAAGGCCAACATACCATTTGCCTACTTAACTACTTGCATGCTTGCTTTCAGTGATTGATGTACAAGGACACCCAGGTCCCTTTGTACATCAACATTTCCCAATCTATCACCGTTTAAGTAATATTCTGCCGTTCTGTTTTTCCCACCGAAGTGGATAACTTCACACTTGCGCTGCATCTGCCATGTATTTGCCCACTCACTCAACCTGTCTAAATCGCCTTAAAGCCTCTTAACACCCTCCTCATCGCTCACATTCCCACCATGTTTTCTGTTGTCAGCAAACTTGGAAATATTTCATTTTGTTCCCTCATCCAAATCATTGATATATATTGTGAATAGCTGGGGCCCAAACACTGATCCCTGCGGTACTCCACTAGTCACCGCCTGCCACTCCGAAAAAGACCCATTTATTCCTACTCTCTGTTTCCTGTCTGCTAACCAATTCACAAACCATGTTTTTAAATTCCACTAGCTGAACCTGAATTTTCATGTGTTACATACTTCCTGATCCCCTCAATCCCTCAATATCTGAAATCACACTGAAAAAAATGAATAAGTACATACTTTTAAAATTTCATCCAAGTTTGAAATAAAGTGTTCACCAAGCACAAAGCAGTTCTAAGTAGTGGCAGCAACTGGAAACTCCTGTTGTGTTGTAGAATGCAGCGGTTTTCAAACTTTTGATTGGGCTAAATATCGCTAGACTCCTAGGGACCCTCTGCAAACACTGCCACACTCCCAAAGACCCTTGTAAATACTGAGACACTCCTATGAGCAGCTCCTCCAAATTTTTTTAAAAATTCATTCATAGGCATTTATTGCCTATCCCTAGTTGCCCTTGAAAAGGTAGTGGTGAGCTGTCTTCTTGAACCGCTGCAGTCCATGTGGTGTAGGTACATCCACAGCAATGTTAGGAAGAGAGTTCCAGGATTTTGACCCAGCAACAGTGAAGGAACAGTGATATATTTTCAAGTCAGGATGATGAGTGACTTGGAGGGGAACATTTAGGTGGTGGCTTTCCCATCTACCTACTGCGCTTGTCCTTTTAGATGGTAGTAGTCGTGGTTTTGGAAGGTGCTGTCTAAGGAGCCTTGGTGAATTCCTGCAGTGCATTTTGTAGATGGTATACACTGCTGTTACTGTGCTTTGGTGGTGGAGGGAGTGAATAGGGATGTTTGTGGATGTGATGCCAATCAAGCAGGTTGCTTTGTCCTGGATGGTGTCAAGCTTCTTGAGTGTTGTGGGAGCTGCACTCATCAAGGCAAGTGGGGAGCATTCCATCACATTCCTGACTTGTGCCTTGTAGTTGGTAGGCAGGCTTTGGGGAGTCAGGAGGTGGGTTACTCGTCACACTATTCCTAGCCCCTGACCAGCTCTTGTAGCCACAGTATTTATATGGTTAGTCTAGTTCAGTTTCTGGTCAATGGTAATCCCCAGGATGTTGATAGTAGGGGATTCAGTGATGGTAATGCCATTGAACATGAAGGGACGATGGTTGGATTCTCTCTTGTTGGAGATGGTCATTGCCTGGCATTTGTGTGGCGTGAATGTTACTTGCCACTTGTCAGATCAAGCCTGGATATTGTCCAGGTCTTGCTGCATTTGCAAATGGACTGCTTCAGTATCTGAGGAGTCACGAATGGTGCTGAACATTGTGCAATCATCAGCGAACATCCCAATTTCTGATCTTATGATGGAAGGAAGGTCATTGATGAAGCAGCTGAAAATGGTTTGGCCTAGGACACTACCCTGAGGAACTCTTGCAGTGATGTTCTGGTGATGAGATGACTGACTTCCAACAACCACAACCATCTTCCTTTGCTAGGTATGACTCCAACCAGTGGACAGTCTTCCCCTTGATTCTCATTGAGTCCAGTTTTGCTAGGGCTCCTTGATGTCAAACTCTGTCAAATGCTGCCTTGATGTCAAGGGCAGTCACTCTCACCTCATCTCGGGAGTTCAGTTCTTTTGTCCATGTTTGAACCAAGGCTCTGATGAGGTCAGGGGTGGCCCTGGCAGAACCCAAACTGGGTGTCAGTGAGCGGGTTATTGCTAAGCAAGTGCCGCTTGATAGCACTGTTGATGACCGTTCCATTACTTTACTGATGGGGTGGTAATTGGCAGGTTGGATTTGTCCTGCTTTTTGTGTACAGGACATACCTGGGTAATTTTCCACATAGCTGGGCAGACGCCAGTGTTGTAGAAGTACTGGAACAGCTTGGCTAGGTGTGCGGCAAGTTCCGCAGCACAAGTCTTCAGTACTATCGCTGGAATATTGTCAGGGCCCATAGCCTTTGCAGTATCCAGTGCCTTCAGCCATTTCTTGATATCATGTGGAGTGATTTGAATTGGCTGAAGACTGGCACCTGTGATGCTGGGGACCTCTGGAGGAGGCCAAGTTGAATCATCTATTCAGAACTTCTGGTTGAAGATTGTAGCAAATACTTCAGCCTTATCTTTTGCACTGATGTGCTGGGCTCCCCCATCATTGAGGATGGGGATATTTATGGAGCCTCCTCCTCCAGTGAGTTGTTTAATGGTCCACCACCATTCGCGACTGGATGTGGCAGGACTGCAGAGCTTAAATCTGATCCCTTGGTTATAGGAACGCTTAGCCCTGTCTATCACTTGCTGCTTATGCTGTTTGGCATGCAAGTAGTCCTGTGTTGTAGCTTCACCAGGTTGACACCTCATTTTTAGGTATGCCTGGTGCTGCTCCTGACATGCCCTCCTGTACTCTTCATTGGACCAGGGTTGATCCCCTGGCTTGGTGGTAATGTAGAATGGGGGATATGCCGGGCCATGAGGTTACAGATTGTGTTTGAGTACAAGCCTGCTGCTACTGATGGCCCACAGTGCCTCATGGATGCCCAGTCTTCAGTTGCCAATCTGTTTGAAATCTATCCCATTTAGACGGTGGTAGGGCCACACAACACGATGGAGGGTATCTTCAATGTGAAACTGAGACTTCATCTCCACAACGGCTGTGCAGTGGGCACTCCTACCGATACTGTCATGGACAGATGCATCTACGGCAGGCAGGTTAGTGAGGATGAGGTCAATTATGTTTTCCCTCACCACCTGCCGCAGACCCAGTCTCATGGCTATGTCCTTTAGGGCTCGGCCAGCTCGGTCAGTAGTGGTGCTACTGAGCCACTCTTGGTGATGGACATTGAAGTTCCCCCACCCAGAGTACATTCTGTGCCCTTGCCACCCTCAGTGCTTCCTCCAAATGGTGTTCAACATGGAGGAGCACTGATTCATCAGTTGAGGGAGGGGCGGTATGTGGTAATCAGCAGGAGGTTTCCTTGTCCATGTCTGACCTGATGCCATGAGACTTTGTGGGGTCTGGACTCCCAGGGCAACTCCCTCCCGACTATACCACTGTGCCGCCACCTCTGCTGGGCCTGTCCTGCCAGTGGGACAGGACATACCCAGGGATGGTGATGGTGATGTCTGAGACATTATCTGTAAGGTATGGTTCTGTGATGATGACTATGTTAGGTCAGGCTGTTGCTTGACTAGTCTGTGAGGCAGCTCTCCCAATTTTGGCACTAGCCCCCAGATTTTAGTAAGGAGGGTTTTGCAGGGTTGACAGAGCTGCGATTGCTGTTGTCATTTCCGGTGCCTCGGTCGATGCCGGGTGGTCTGTCTGGTTTCATTCCTTTTTTGTGACCTTGTGGCTTACTAGGCCAATTCAGAGAGCATTTAAGAGGGCCTGGAGTCACATGTAGGTCAGACTATGTAAGGACGACAGATTTCCTTCCCTAAAGTACATTAGTGAACCAGATGGGTTTTTAGAACAATCAACAATGGTTTCATGGTCATCATTGGATTTTTAATTCCAGATTTTCATTGAATTCGAATTCCACCATCTGCTGTGACAGGATTTGAACCCCGGTCCCCAGAGCATTACCCTGGGTCTCTGGATCACTAGTCCAGCAACAATACCACTACGCCATTGCCTCCAAATGTCCAAAAGTGTCAGGTACTCTAAGAAAAACAGTGTCATTAAATCTTGACCCAATAGCAAAATACTGCAGGATGCTGGAAATCTGAAATAAAAACAGAAAATGCTGTAATACTCAGCAGGTCTGGCAGATTCTGTGGAGAGAAAAACAGAGTTAAGCTTCAGGTCGTGACCCTTCATCAGAACTCTTGGGCCGTAACTTCCAGCTGGTGTCAGAAAGTGCTGGTCCACAGGAACTGGAAGGTATAAATGCACACTTACCTGGTCTTGAAAATAACGCTGACACTTCTGTTCACTGGAGTTGCTTGGGGCCTGAATCAAAAGACTCCTCGCAGGCCGCAGCGAAGTACAGCTCCAGTGGCCGGGGGGAGGGCCGGGGTTGTCGGTGGGTAGTCCCTTTGGAATGGAGGGTCGTGGATGTGACTGACGGTCTGGGTTTTTACAGTAGTTATACACAGAAGTTAGAAGAGGTTTTAATTCTTCTAGCTTTTTCTGAGTAATTATCGGTGTAACCTTGTCGGAACCATCTGAAGTTTGCGATTTAAACCGCATTTTCGGATGGACCCCAGTGCAGCGCAATTGTCCAGAGGAAGTGTGCACTTCTGGGAAAATGCCAAACAAACCCTTTCCTGCGAATGTCCAAGAGGGAGTCCACAGTGCGACTTTGGGGTACCTCCCCAAATCGAACGCTGTGGAGCTCAGAAGTTATGGCTGCTTAAATCCTTGTTCTGGTCAGATGTTGTGTGTTTAAGCAACTCTCCAGAGACTTGAGTGCATAATCTAGGGGAACATTCCATTCCAGTGTTGAGGGAATGCTGCACTGTCAAAACTTGAGATGTTAAATTGAAAACCTCTGAGGCAGCTGTAAAAGATCCCACAGCACTATATTGAAGAAGTGCAGGAGAGTTCCCTCCAGTACCCTCACCAATATTCATCCATCAATCAATACTTCAAAAGATTATTTGGTCGTTAATCTCCTTGTGGTTCTCTCTCCTCAGGCGCTGCCCCCCTCCCTTCTTTTGTCACTACCCCCTCCTCAAAACTAAATCCTCATTCTTCTGTCCTTGCAAACTACTGTCCCATCTTTTCTGCTCCCAAAATCTTGAACATGCTGTCATCTCCCAAATCTATGTCCAGCTTTCCCCACAACTCCATGTTTGAATCCTGTAATCAGGTTTCTGTCCTGCCACTAATCTTATCAAAAATCACAAATGACATCCAGTGTGACTATGGTATTCCTCCTCATCCTTCTCAACTTGTTTGCAGCCTTTTGGTACAATTGACCACACCATTTGCCTCCAATGTCACTCCACTATTACCCAGCTGGGTGGGACTGCACTTGCCTTGTTCCAATCTTATCTACCTAATTGTAGCTTTTGGAGGGAGGGGGGGCAGTGGCATAGGGGTAATGTCACTTGACTAATAATCCAGTGTCCCAGACTAATGCTTTGGAGGCATAGGTTCAAATACCACCACAGCAGCTGATGGAATTTAAATTCAATTAATAAAAAATTGAAAACTAGTCTCAGGAATGGTGACCATGAAACTATTATCGATTGTTGTAAAAACCCATCTGGTTCACTGATGCCCTTTAGGGAAGGAAATCTTCCATCCTTACCTGGTCTGGCCTACATGTAACTAATATGGCTGACTCTTAAATGCCCTCTGAAATGACCTAGCAAACTGGCCTCAGTTCAAGGGCAATTATTTGTTGACCTTGCCAGTGAAGCCCACAGCCCAGGAAAGAATAAGTTTTTAAAAATTGCTTCTCCCCACAAGGATCCATCATTGGTCACCTCCCATTTCTCATCTACATGCTGCCCATCAGCGACATCATTTGAAAACACAAGTTCCACATTTCATAGGCAACATCCAGCTTTACCTCAACAGCACCTTTTTTGACTTCTCCACTGCCTCTAAATTATCAGACAACATCCAGTATTGATGAGAAATTTCTTCCATCTAAACACTGAGAAGACTGAAGCCATTGCATTCGATTCCTGCTACAAATTCCTTCCCTAGCTACCGACTTCATTCCTCTCTGTGCCTTCAGCTGCCAAGGCCTAACCTCGAATTCTTTCCCTAAACCTCTTACCTCTCTAACTTCTTTTGTTCTTTAAGATGCTCCTTAAAGCCGATCTTTTTGAACAAGCTTTTTGATTGTCCTAATATCCCTTTATGAGGCTCAGTGTCAAATTTTGGTTGATAATCGTTCCTGTGGAGTACCTTGGGACATTAAAGGCACTGTCTAAATGAAAATTGTTGTTGGACCTTGTTGTGCTCAAGTTGGATGTTGCATCTCCCTGTAGAGTGAGAATTTTCTGGGCTATGACTGTAGTTTGACAACACAAGTCTTTCTTTCTTCTGCATGTTTAGATCAGATCAGATGATCAGATTAATGATGGCGCTTTAGCAAGTCAATTTACAAGGTGGTTGCATTTAATATGTGAAACAAAAGAACTATCTTCAGTATGTGACTGTAATGTATCATGCAGGCAAAGCTGTTTAAAGGAGGGGAGATGGTACAATAACTTGCTCCTAGAAAATCTTTGTGTATAATTTATTGTAGGGTGAGGGAGGCGAGCATGTCATTGTGTGTTCCTGAGTCTCTCATACCTGAGGGTCCCAGGCCCAGTGCCCTCATTTGTTGAGTTAGCTGAAGGGACAGGGAAAATAACTTCGAAATACTTCTGCTTTTCCTACTGCTACCCTTATTCTGAAACTATATCAAGAAATGGTCATATGGCAGCCATGCAGCTGCCCTGACTCAATTATTCACGTCATTCTTGATGTGTGATCTTGAATGAAAGACTTGCATTTATACAGCATCTTTCATAACCTCAGGACATCTCAAAGCATCTTACGCCCAACTAAGAACTTTTGAAATGTCGTCACTTTGTAACGTCAGAAACACATTAGCCAATTTGCACACAGCGAGCTCCCACAAACAGCAATGTGATAATGGCCAGATAATGTTTTTGTTACATTCATTGAGATAAATATTGACCAGCACTCCAGGGAGAAACTCCCCTGCTCTTCAAAATAGGATCTTTTACATCCACCTGAAAGAGCCGATAGGTCATTGGCCTAACTTCTAATCTGAAAGATGGCAGCTCCAACAATGCAGCATTCCCTCAGTACTACGCTGAAGTCTCAGCCTAGATTTTTGTCCTCAAGTCTTGCTTGAACCCACAACCCGCTGACTCAGCAGTGAGAGAGTTACCCACTGAGGCACGGCTGACATGATTTCACCACCCTTAAATTGATCACTGTTGACCTCTTTATAATTGCTATAATAATGGGGCCCAGCTCTAAATTCACCTGAAAGTATACAACATAGAAATATTTGTGGCTTGAAATCAAATGGAGTTCAAGAGTCCCATGTATCAATATTCTGCTTTTAATGTTCTGCATGCTCAACATGTGTTTTAATGAGAATATCCAGAGAACAAGGTTCATACCTGACTTGTCAATAACCACAACTTGTTTTTATACAGTTGTTGTAAAATGGCAAAAGTTCCAAGATACTTCACAAAAATAGACATCGAGCCAAAGAAGGAGTGACTGAGGAGGGGCAAACGTCACCAAAGAAGCTGGTTTTAACAACAACAACTTTCATTTAGATAACACCTTTAAAACAGTGCTCTTTCTTTAACAATAGGCAGTTGGTGATGATGTAAAAGTAAAAATAGCACAAGTCCAACATTACTCAACAAAGTATTTGTGTTTTGCCCATTTCTTATGCAGAGTATTTGGTGTGTGTCATAAGTGTTTTTGTTGGTTGCCATTGTTACATAAATTAGTTGTAAATTGCAAACAGTTGTTCAGTTACACTGAGGATGGAATATTATACCGAGGATAACACGTCCATTAATGAGATTCATAAAGTTCTTCAGTGCTTCATTTACCAGCGTAAGTGCAACCCTAGTGAATAACAAAGACATTGTAGTTATAAATAATATGCTGTCATTATAAATAATGGGAGTCTTATTCTGAATTTTTAATATAAACCAATACAGCTTTAAATACATCAACAATCTGCTAACCTTGCATTATGTAGATTTTGGCTAGCTAAAGATATTGAGGGATCGGAACTAAGGTGGATGGATGGAGTTAATTCGGGTATAGATCAGCTATGATCTCAATGAATGGTGGAACATGCTCAAGGGACTGAATGGCCTCCTCCTGTTCCTACGTTATCTGACAATCTACACTTCCAGTGATTCTTCACCCTTCCAGTGCAAAGGTGAGGCAACCCAGTCTCTACAGTTCTCCTTGATGGTTGGTTAATTCCAGGCTGGGCTGTGGCAAGGGAGTTAATTTCCAGCCCTCCAGGATTATCCTGGAGTTTCCAGGAATGAAAGATTAATCACCAGGACACTGCTGGGAGCAAAAGCCCAAAAGAAAAATCATACTGACATTAAAATGTATATTTTGTTCTTCATTTGCGATTAAAAAAAAATATTGGAAATGAATAGGGAGAGAAAAGGCTCTATGAAGGGGTGGAGTGATTGGAAGTGGGAGGTCATGTGATAAACCACCAGGGATCTACCCAACCAGAGTTAGTAACTCTTTGTGGCAGAGTGCCCTGAATGCCAGGGTGCCCTGGGACCTGGCAGTGTAACCTTGGTGCACCTGGGTTACATTTAAAGACTCTTTCATTGAATTAGAATCTGTAAATGATTTGCTGGTTTACAAATCCATTGTTTGTTGCTGAGTTCTGTTAGTCAAGGACAGGTTTGAAGACCTTCAGCTCATTTGATTTAGACCTCATGGAATATCAACCGTCCCATCTCCCTGGGGTAGATCTTGAGTTTATATGCAAAGTGAGTTAGTCAGCCTCATTTAACAACTTTCTCCAGTTTTACTTCTGTTGGCTTCAGTGATAAAGATGTAAAATGAGCTGTCTATTTAGTGTCACCCCTTTTAAGTTATCACAGAGTCAATGTTTAGCCCCTCCCCTCCCCACCCCACCCCCATTTCTTAAATGAGGCAAGTCTCCATGTGAAGGTTAGCAGGCTGTGATTGTGTGTAGGGAGGGGAGGGTTCCCAACCCAACAGAAATTCTCTGAAGTCTCCAGAAATTGAAGATTAATCTCCAGGACACTGCTGGGAGAAGAAGTCAGAGGGAGGAAGGGGCTGGTTGACTGACAGTCAAGAATATCCAATCAGGAAAGTGACTATTTGCTTTCCAGTTGTCCTGGGAAGTTGGGGCATAGTGACGATGGGCAAGTTGGGTGACTAATAGCGCGGGTGTGGAGACAAAGTGATGTGAAAACCTCATGGAAAATGTCCAATCAGTATTACCAAGTCCCAAGTGTCAGGGGCTGTGGACAGGGTGATGAAGATCAACAAGCCATGGCTCCAGTCTCCCTCAGTGCCATTTATAACTTCAACTAGCAGTCTCTGCAACGTAGAGCTGACGCTTGATCAGTGTGTTTCAAACAGAGCAGACCTGGTTTGCCATCCAACAAGCTGATGCCATTCTCTCCTCTTATGAAAGCAAAGCCCTCCATGGATCCTCAACATTTCCATGTGCTGCTCTTCAATCATTCTAATTGGAGTTATAGAGTCATAGAATTATACAGCACAAAAACAGGCCCTTCAGCCCATTGTGTCCATGCCAGCCATTAAAGCACCTATCCTAATCCCATTTTCCAGCACTTGGCCTGCAGCCCTGTATGCTATGGCATTTCAAGTGCTCATCTAAATACTTCTTAAATGTTATGAGGGTTCCTGCCTCTACCACCCCCTCAGGCAGTGTGTTCCAGATTCCCACCACCCTTCGGGTGAAACGTTTTTTCCTGAAATACCCTGTAAACCTCCTGCCCCTTATCTTAAATCTATGTCCCCCGGTTATTGATACTTCAGCTAAGGGGAAAGGTTTCTTCCTATCTAACCTATCTATGCCCCTCATAATTTTGTCTATCAGGTCCCCCCTCCAACTGCTGTGCTCTATAGAAAACAACCCTAACCTGTCCAGTCTCTTTTCATAGCTGAAACTCTCCAACCCAGGCAACATCCTGGTGAATCTCCTCTGCACCCAGTGCAATTATATCCATCCTATAGTGTGGTGACCAGAACTGCACACAGTACTCCAGCTGTGTCTTAGCTAGTGTTTTATACAGTTCCAACATAACCTCCCTGGTCTTACATTCTATGCCTTGGCTAATAAAGGCAAGTGTCCCCTATGCCTTCTTAACCACCATATCTACCTGTGCTGCTGCTTTCAGGGATCTGTGGACATCTTGTTAGTACACTGATATTCCCACAATCCATTTACTCTGCAGTCAAAAGGCCTGACAAATGTTCATAAATAAAAGAGCAATTCTTCCCAAATGTATTGATTATAAATTTCATTATAAATGGAAATGTATTGATCATTTTCCATTATTCTTCTAGATAATTTAGAGTTCAATATGCTTTTCATGTTTATATCCTTACTAAGTGATAAAACTGGAACATGCAATTAGGGATGGCCAATAAATGCCGGCACAGCCAGCGACACCCACATCCTGTAAATGAATAAAAAAAACCTCTCATCTCTGGTGAATGTTTCAGTTTCATGGAATTGTTAATTTTTTGGGTGGGGGAGGACCAACTGTGATGTTGTTTTGTTAATGAAAAGCTAATATTTCATTTTATTTTTCTAAAATGTTAATTACTGGGAACAATAACTTTTTTTGTCATTAAATTGCACCTCCTCCCCACTTTACTGACATCTTACTTTTAATTTAATGGAATATTTATAATTTGAACAAAATTGTTGAACACTGCATTTTAGAGCAGTTTTGTTGCTAGAATTTTAGTTGGATCATCACCTTGTGCCGCATGAACAGTGTGAAATATTCAACCACACTATTGTAGATTTTTCCTGTCAGACTTGGACATGAATTTGAGCACATCAACAACTTAAATCACATAGAGTCTTCAAACTCGTAAAACACCCTTAAGAGGCTTCGTGGGGGTGCTATCAAACACAATTCAAAACTTTAAGTCCTGAGAGAAGCTTGCCTAGGATCGCTGCACCTGGTGCAACCAAATAAAAAGTGGTGCAGCCACCTTTGAAATCAAGTGCATATCAGAGACAGGGAGAAAACGCAAGGAGAGAAAATCCTGTGAACCAGCAATTCGTCCAAAACTTAATTGACTACAAAATCCTGTCTTATTTGCAGCTTAACTTTCTGGGGGCATTTTGGCCTCAGCAGTCACCTATACCCATCAGAACCAACACCTCCCCCCCCCACCCCCCATAATGGTCACCTTCACCATGAAGGATGAACAAGATAAAAAAATTTAGACACCAAGTCTCAAGGGAGATATCATCACCTTAGGTGACCAAAACTGTGGTCAAAATGGTAGTTTTAAACAGCATCTTAGCGTCAGCAGCGGTTACCACTCTAGCCTCTAAAGGTTATGAATTTAACAGGCTACAGGAATCTAACAGGAGTGTCAGCCTTGATTTTTGTAGTACTACCTTGTTTGAGGTGCTGTCGTTTGGATATGAAACTGAGGCTCTGTCAGTGGCTGTAAAAGATCCCTTATCATTAGGTTGAAGAGCAGTATCCTGTGCGATATTTATTTTTCAATCAACACCACGAGAACAGATTATCTGGTCATTATCACATTGCTGTTTGGGGGATCGTGCTGTGTGAAAATTGGCTAGCCACACTATAACTACACTTCAAAAGTACGTCACTGACTGCAAAGTGCTTTGAGACATCCTGAGGTTCTAAAAGGCACTATTTAAATGCGTCTATCTATTTTCCTCTTTTTAAAAATGAGGTGGAGAGGTGTTCAAGGAGAAAATTTTAAGCTTACAGCCTTGGCGGCTAAAGGCACAGCTGGTGATGGTGGAGTGTGGTAGTTTTGTTTGGTTGGAGGAGGTTTTCGACAGGGAGGAGAAAAGCCTTGAAAGTCAATATTTAAACTTGCATCTATTGTGCTTCAAATAATGTTATGATTACAGTCACAGTACCAGTGAGGAATTATTTATATTGTAACATTTATCAATTCATTTGTATTTTTGTTTGCAAGCAAGTCTAAACTGATGACAAAGGGGAATAAGTCAGGACCTTGGAAAAGAGAAGAGGCCTCATCCCACAGTTCAAATTAAAGTGGGAAACGTTTGAGAGTTTTTAAAATAGCCAATAGCTTATTGATTAAATAAAGTAAGGCCTCCATGTAGGTGTTTCTGCTGCAAATGCAGAGGGAAATTCCAAATCCCATTTATTTTCTGGAGCGATTTGGGAATTCTGACATTTTCCCAATTCATTCTGGGGACGATTTTGAATTAACCGGAAGTCCCCTTGCGCCGTTTATCCGCTTTCGGCTTCCGGAGGCGGAACGGAACCTCGTGTCCTGTAATTCGCGTTCCCCCCGTAAACCGGGCCGCGTAAATTGGTTCCCAGGACCCCCGGATTCGCCGCTCTCTTCAACACCCCCCCCCCCCCCCACCAACAACAACAACAACAAACCCACCCCCAAGCCCATGGCGTTCCGGAAAGCCTTCCAGGTGGCCTGTGGCATCGCCGGCACGGCGGCCGTGGTAGTGGCGGCGGCAGCGACTCAGAGGCGCGGCGAGGGCAGGGTAGAGGCGGCGGCGGTGAGCTGGAGCCCGAGTGTGGGCCTGGAGCAGCGAGCCGCCGCCAGCTGGGACGCCAACTGGGACAAGTGAGTGCGGGAGAGGCCGAGGCCTGAGGGGAAACCCCCTCCCCCCCACCTCCCCACAAACCACCCCCCCCCCCCCCCCAAAACCCCTCTCCCAACCCCCCCCCCCCCCCCCAACCATCCTCTGAATCACAAGGTTCCAGGTTCCAGCCCCACTCCAGAGACCTGAGTTCAAAAACCCAAGCCGGCTCTCCCAGTGCAGCACCGAGAGAGAGCTGCACTGTCGGGGGCGCTGTCTTTCAGATGAGACATTAGACCATCTTCCTGTTCAGGTGGATGTCAAAGATCCCACAGCGCTTAGCTCAAAGAAGAGTGACCAATGTTCATTCCGCAATCAACACCACCCACAAGAAACCCCCCCCCCCCCCCCCAGATTATCCGGTCACTATCACGTTGCTCTTTGTTGGGAGCTTGCTGTGCATAAATTGGCTGCTGCGTTTATAGCAATGACTTCACTTCATTGGCTGGAAAGTGCTTGGGATGCCAGAGTCCTTGAAAAGCACTATATTAAAAAAAAAGTTGTTAAATCCATCTATCGGATCTGGATACCTGGAGTTCTTTTAAATATCAAAATTGTTGGGCATCAAGGGATATAGAGCCAAAGGCAGATAGATGGAGTTACAATACAGATTAGCTGTGATCTAATTGAATGGCAGAACAGTCTTGAAGGGGCAAAATGACCCCCTGTTCCTACTTCTGTAGAAAATTAAAATATATATAACTGATGTTGCTGTTTTAAAGGGAATTTTTCTACTTTTAGCTATTATAGTCTTGTTAAAATAATATGGTGCTGGTAGAATTTGAAGCATGCTGCTGAATGGGTTTCTTCCATTTTGTTGCACTAATTGTTGGTGAAGTCTGCCAGAATTTAATACAGTTGTGTGAAAGCACTTGTGCTGAGGGAATTAGTTCTCACCAGGTGAGTTCAACCAGTTCTCAGCCAGATAGTTAAAGTGCTTGTGAAGCACTTTGTTGATGGAAAGGAAAACGCTAGGATGGTGGTTTATATTGTAACCATGAATGTAACTCTTCTGTTTCAGGCGGGAGCCAATTTCACTTATTAAACCCAACAAGAAAAATAAAGAGGACTCGGATGACTTGTCTACTCAACTTGAAAATTACAAAGTCAAAGCCACGAGGCACATTTTCCTCATCAGACATTCCCAGTATAATCTGTCGGCTTCAACAGACAAGGAGAGAATTCTGACGTCATTGGGTCTGTACTTCAAGACCTTTTGTAAATTCTCTTTGTTTGTATTAAGTATTATTTTGTGATGCTTCTCCATGTGTGCGGTTAGAAAGGAAGGGAGTAAGGAACAACTGTTGCTGAGAAACCAGAGACCAAGGTTTTGCAAAGGAGATTGTGCTGGACTTAGGAGGAAGAGTAGGGGACGAATTAAAAAATGCAGAAAATATTCAGCAGGTCTGGCATCATCAAATGGAGAGGGAAACAGGTTAAGACCATCAGAACCAAGAAAAATTACAAATGTACTAAGTTTTGAACAAGTGAAAGGGGGAGGGGTGGGAAGAAGAACAAAAGGGAAAGTCAATGATAGGGTGGAGGGCAGGAGAGATTAAATGATAACAGGTTCTGTTATTAGTTCAGATTTCTAGCATCTGCAGTATTTTACTTTTGGACTAATTGGACAGTTCTTACAAAGAACTGGCATGGACACAATGGGGCTGAATAGCCTCTATCTTTGCTAAGCTATTCTGTGATTCTCATCCTTGTTTTCAGATCCCTCCATCACCTTGCCCCTGCCTATGTCTGTAATCTTGTCCAGCCTCGCAGCCCTTCATCTGTGCTTATCAAATTCTGATAATTCTAAATTGTGCATGATCAAGAATGAACATCAAGCTGCCTGTTAGTAAAAAAGGACAACTGATCATTTATGACATACTACTTATTTTAATCACTCCAACTTTGGCAGCCGTTCCTTCAGCTGCTGAGGCATTAAGCTCTGGAATTCCCTCCGAAACTATCTCATTTTCTTCCTTTAAGACACTCCTTTAAAACCTACTTCTCTGCTTTGGAAAGCCAGCTGGTGAAGGATTATACTGGAGCCAATCTTTACTCAGTTTTACATTTATGGAGTGAAACATTGCAATCTTCTAAGTCAATCTCCCCACAGTTTCAGTGAGTGTCTCTTTATATCTGCTCAAGTGACAACCCAGTAATGCCTACCACCTACATATAATTAAACATAATTGATACACAATTAACATTTATCTTTGACCAAGCTTTTGGCCATTAGCCCTAATATCTCTATCTGTCGCAGTGTCTAATTTTACTTTATATCACTTCTGCGAAGCCAATTGGAATGTTATGCTAAAGGTACTTTTTAAATATAAATTGTTGTTGTTGTTGTGCAGGATGCCAGCAAGTTCGGAGAGCAGGAGAGAAGATTAGAGAGATTAAATAGAGTGGTAATGATGCCAAACAGGGATGTTCATTGTTGGAAAAAAGTTAACTGAATTGAAAAGTTCCACTGTTTTGAGGTCCAGGTTCATAAAGGATGAATAGGAGCAGCGAGCGTTCCTTTAAACAGGCAGAGCAATGTACAAGACAAGGTATTGTGGTTTATGAGGAGCAAGGTAGCTGATAGGTCACTATTTACTTTTGCAGCTCCAGAGATGTGAAATGTGGTGTTTGCCATATATCATTTAGTTGATTGTAATCTACTTAAAGTGTAGTTCATCAGGCACCAACAAAAATTTGAGGGTGTTTAATTTATTAATTGAATAACTTGTAGCATTATTTCAATAACCTGGTTGTTATCTTCAGGATGAAAATGTTATTTTGTTGCAGGGCGTGAACAGGCTGAGCTAACTGGTCAGCGTCTGGCAAGTCTGGGATTGAATTATGACATCCTGATTCACTCCAGTATGACCAGAGCAAAAGAGACGGCAGCAATTATTAGTAGATACCTGCCAGGTGGGTTATCCTATACTCAGAGTTAATACCGTCTGTGTTGCTTTGCAGGCTGTTTTTTTAAAAATAATTTTTGATAATCCATTATAGCACAAAAAAAAGTAGAAGTTGCACTTGTTGAGACTCTGGTATTTAACAGTAACACCGCACAGTGACTTTAGATTTATTTACTCTGTCTCTGTCCTTTATAAGATGCTCCTTAAACCTAAGTCTTTGACTAAGCTTTTGGTCACCTTCTTATGTCTTCTTAGGTGGCCAGCGCCAAATTTTGTCTGATAACACTCCTCTGAAGTGCCATGGGATGTTTTACTATAGGCCAGGCACTATATAAATGGAGGTTGTTGTTATATGTATCCATGAAGCGTAGGTCAATATAACATTTTTGGATTGAGCACGAGAGTAAAGTGAGACCTGAGGTTTGTTGAGCTTAAGGTGTTTGGGAGGAAGAAGAGGACTTAGACCAATGGTTTCCAAAGCTCCACCACTGAAGGTTTTCCTCATCTTATATCTGGGTCTGTTGCAGACTCACTGATGTTGACTGATCACAGTGATCGGTCAACAATTCCATTATTATTGTATAAGGTGAATACCAGGATGGTAGAAGGTGAACTAGATGGATTTTTTTTTTTTGTTTAGCAATTCCTTTTATTCCTAGATGTGAAAGGACAATATTGTCTTAGGGAGAGGGCATTGAAGGTATAAAGTCTGTGACAGCCCGACTCCAGTCAGCACTTCATTATTTATTTCATTAGCATCAGCTTGTCACACCTCTTAGCACCCTTGTCTTTGATGTTCAGAGGATTTTGGTTTAAGTCCCACTCCAGGACTTGAATGCATAATCTAGGCTGATGCCCAAGTGCTGTGCGGAGGGAATGCTGTATTGTCAGAGGTGCCCATATCTCAGAGACATTATTTTTAGAAGAGCAGAGTTATCCTCAGTATCCTAGCCGATATTTATCCCTCAAACAGCATCACAAAGGCAGATTATCTGGTCATTATCACATTGCTGCTTGTGGGAGCTTGCTCTGCGCATATTGGCTGCTACATTTTCCTACATTACAACAGTGATTGCACTTCAAATAGTACTTCATTGTCTGTAAAGCACTTTGAGATGTCCAATGTTCATGAAAAGCGCTATATAAATGCGTCATTTTTTATCCCTTCCAGTCCTGGTGACTTATCAACCTTAAGTACAGCCAGCCTCTCTCTGCTTTATCATTTTTAGCCCATCTAGTATCTCAAAGGGAGGCATTGATGTAGCAGTATTGTCACTGGACCAGTATTACAGGGACCCAGGTTATCACACCATTATAGATGGTGGGATTAGAATTCAATAAAAATCTGGAATTAAAAGTCTAATGATGACCATGAAGTCGATTGTTCTGACTCCAGACCCAGAGCAATGTGGTTGACTCTTAAAGGCCCTTAGAAATGGCCTAACAAGCCACTCAGTTGTATCAAACCGCTACAGAAAATTGGATAAGGAATAAAACCGGACAAACCACCTGGCATCAACCTATTCACCACAAACAACAACGGCAAATTCAGCCTGTCGACCCTGCAAAGCCCTTCTTAATAAAATCTGAGGCTTTTGCCAAAATTGGTATCTCTCTGTCTCAATTTCTGGTGATAGACTGTCCACCAATATTCATTACAAGCCTACCGACTCCCACAGCTAACTTGACTACAGCTCCTCACACCCCACTTCCTGTAAGGACTCCATCCCATTCTCTCAGTTCCTTCGCTTCCGTCGCATCTGTTCTGATGATGCCGCTTTCAAAAACAGTTCCTCTGACATGTCCTCCTTCTTCCTTATCCGAGGTTTTCCACCCACGTTGGTTGACAGGGCCCTCAACCGTGTCCGGCCCATCTCCCAATCATCTGCCCTCACACCTTTCTCTCCCTCCCAGAACTGTGATAGGGGCCCCCATGTCCTCACTTATCACCCCACCAGCCTCCGCATTCAAAGGATCATCTTCTGTCATTTCAGCCAACTCCAGCATGATGCTACCACCAAACACATCTTCCCTTCACCCCCCCCGGCGGCATTCCACAGGGATCATTCCCTCCGGGACACCCTGGTCCACTCCTCCATCACCCCCTACCCTCAACCCCCTCCCATGTCATCTTCCCATGCAACTGCAGAAGGTGCAACACCTGCACCTTTACTTCCTCTCTCCTCACTGTCCAAGGGCCCAAACATTCCTTTCAAGTGAAGCAGCATTTCACTTGCACTTCCCTCAATTTAGTCTACTGCATTCGCTGCTCCCAATGGGGTTTCCTCTACATTGGAGAGACCAAACGCAGACTGGGTGACCGCTTTGCAGAACACCTTCGGTCTGTCCACAAACATGACTCAGACCTCCCTGTCGCTTGCCATTTCAACACACCACCCTGCTCTCATGCCCACATGTCTGCCCTTGGCCTGCTGCATTGTTCCAGTGAAGCTCAACGCAAACTGGAGGAACAACACCTCATCTTCCGACTAGGCACTTTACAGCCTTCAGGACTAAATATTGAGTTCAACAACTTTAGATCATGAACTCTCTCCTCCATCCCCACCCCCTTTCCAATCCCCCTTTTTTCCAATAATTTATATAGATTTTTCTTTTCTCACCTATTTCCATTATTTTTAAATGTATTTCCATCCATTGTTTTATCTCTACCTTTTAGCCTATTTCGATCCCTTTCCCCCACCCCCACTAGGGCTATCTGTACCTTGCTTGTCCTGCTTTCTACCCTTAATGTCACCTATTAACACATTTCTTAGCTAATATCACCACCGTCAAGACCTCTTTGTCCTTTTGTCTATGACATCTTTTGGCTATCTCCACCTATCACTGGCCCTCTATCCAGCTCTACTCCCCCCCCGCCCCCGCCCCCCCCAAACCAGCTTATATTTCACCTCTCTTCTATTTTTCTTTAGTTCTGTTGAAGAGTCATATGGACTCGAAATGTTAACTGTGTTCCTCTCCGCAGATGCTGTCAGACCTGCTGAGTTTTTCTAGGTGTTTTCGTTTTGGATTTCCAGCATCCGCAGTTTTTTGCTTTTGTCTCACAGACTAGTCGTGCAACAGCTTGACATAGTCTACTCACAGAAGCATACCTTACAGATAATGTCCCAAACACCACCATCACCATGCTTTGGTATGTCCTGTCCCAATAGCAGAACAGAACCAGCAGAGGTGGCAGCAGCAGTCTTTAGTTGGGAGGGAGTTGCCCTGAGGGTCTTCAACATCAACTCCAGACCCCATGAAGTCTCATGGCATCAGGTCAAACGTGGGCAAGGAAACCTCCTGCTGATTACCACGTACTGCCCCCGCCTCAGCTGATGAATCAGTACTCCTCCATGCTGAACACCACTTGGGGGAAGCACCGAGGGTGGCAAGGGCACAGACTTCAATGTCCATCACCAAGAGTGGCTCGGTAGTACCACTACTGACCAGTGTGTTTTTTATTCATTCATGGGATGTGGGTGTCGCTGGCTAGACCAGCATTTATTGCCCATCCCTAATTGTGCTTGAGAAGGTGGTGGTGAGCTGCCTTCTTGAACTGCTGCAGTGCCTGTGGTGCAGGTACACCCACAGTGCTGTTAGGTGGGGAGTTCTGGGATTTTGAACCAGCAACAGTGAAGGAACTGTGATATATTTCCAAGTCAGGATGGTGAGTGGCTTGGAGGGGAATTTCCAGGTGGTGACGTTCCTACCTATCTGCTGCCCTTGTCCTTCTAGATGGCAGTGGTTGTGGGTTTGGAAGGTGCTGTCGAAGGAGCCTTGGCAGTTCCATTCATTCATTCCCTCCACCACCGACAGACAGTGGCAGCAGTGTGCACCATCTACAAGAAGCACTACAGGAACTCAGCAAGGCTCCTTTGACAGCACCTTCCAAACTCAACCACTACCACCTAGTAGGACAAGGGCAGCAGGTAGATGGGAACACCACGACCTGGAAGTTACCTCCAAGTCACTCACCATCCTGACTTGGAAATATATCACCGTTCCTTCACCCTCTCTAACAGCACTGTGGATGTACCTGCACCACATGGACTGCAGCGGTTCAAGAAGGCAGCTCACCTCCACCTTCCCTAGGGTAATTAGGAATCGGCAATAAATGCTGGCCTAGCCAGTGATGTCCACATCCCATGAATGAATTAAAAAAAGCTACCTCTTTCACAATGGCTTTGGTAGCGTTTTCTTCCTTGGTAAAACAAGTATTAGAAGTGATGGACTTATTGTGTGAAAGGTGTGATGGAGCAGTGGGATATGGATAGGAGTATTGTGTATGGCTTTGGTTTGATGATAGATTCCTCCTACGGCAGGTCACTGATCCCAGTTACATCTTTGAAAGGAAATAGAAAGCATTGACATGGGACCACAGAGAGGAATGGGAAGAAACAATGAGCAACGAGTGTTTATTATTTAGTGGTTGGATGTGATGTTATTAATCTTCATATTGAGAGCTTTTTGTGCTGGACTTCTAGGTTTGGAAATGATGAGTTGCGACTTGCTGAGAGAAGGAGCACCAATTGAACCTGTCCCACCAGTCAGCCATTGGAAACCAGAGGCTATGGTAAGAATGAAGCTTAAGGTGACCTCCATTAAACTGCTTCTGCAGAGAAGTTCCAATGCAATTCAAAACAATAGTCCTTCCCATTGAAACAGTGTGGATAACATTTGAATGTAGTTCAGCCTCTATATATAGATATAAATGTCTTGGCAAGTTTGTTTTTTGAAAGAAGAACCTCATGCTGCTGTGGAGCCAAGAGTCTTGTTTATTAGCCCAAAAATGCTTAACACAAAATAGCAACAGGAGCAGGCCCACTCCATCCTGCACAGCTATTCAGTGAGATCATAGTTGTTTGTACAGGAGATAGCATTCACCGATCCAGACACCTACCTGTTAGTTTTAGATACATAGAAAAAAAGGAATATTGATTAAAGAGCTTGTTCTGCAGCAACATATCTTCAGCTCCGGCTGTGCTTGGTGCCTCTCTGGATAACAGTTTGAGGCAGATGAGAGCAGTTTCATGCTCTGGAATGAAAGATGATTCAGGCGAGACTACCTAAATTCCTCATTTAAGTCTCCTTGCCAATGAAAGAGTTGATTTTAATCATATCCATTTGAGTTGAATGTAAAACCAGATCACAGAGATGAAATGCTAGTGTTCCCACCGTGAGTCCCAGCATATATTCAGATCCCTTTGGAACTGGGAGAAAGAACAGGATGCTTGTTGCCTGCAAAATTCGGTGTTTGAAATATTAATTGATCTAAAATATAAATTTCATAGTATGTCAATATAACCGTATTTTTGAAATAATTTTGTAGCAAATTTTGGAACTTGAGTGCACTCTAAAACTGTAGCATTCACAATGCAAACAGCCAATGGTCAACCAAACAATGACTTATTGCAGAATCATGAACATATATATCTATATCTCCATCTCTCCCTGTATCTCTTTCCTTTCATCTTCCTGTGTGCTACATGTCATGTTTTGTTGTAGGTGTAAAACAGTCTTTTTGAGGAAGAAAGTCAGTTTCTTGATGCTAAGTGCTTCTGAGTGGAAGCCAGAACAGTAAGCGTTTTACAATTTGCAACTGAACTCTGAGTGACTTGACCTCTGTTTACTTACATTTTTGGTATTAAAAGGACACAGTTTAACATGTAGCAGAATAATAGTACATTTTTCACATGCTAAAACTCACACCTTTACAAAACAGCAATGATGATGTAACCAATAGGAGAACCACACAAGGAGAAGAGGAGGTATCTGTATTTAACAATCTTCCAGTCTGTGACACTGCAGGTGCACTTTAGACAGCTTTCTGAGTTACAGGTAAATATTAAAGAAACAAAGAGCCATTTGCAAATTATGGAAAACCTCTCAAGGTTCACACAATACAGAACCACAATATCTGCAGGCTCCTAATTGAGCACAAAGAAAGATGGGGTTCAAATATCCAGACGTGAATAGCTCTGACTGAATTAATTCAGTGTTTCCTTGACAATAACAGGGAAACACATCTACATGGTATAAAACAGCACATCCTTCAACTTACCTTGAGAAGTCCCATTAGAGTAATGTAACAAAATACACCAAAACATTCCTTGCAAATCTAATTTTCATGAATCACACTCAAATTTCTAGCAAATATTTTAAGTACAAGATAAAGAAACAAATCCATTTGGCAGTATAAAGCAAACCCTCCAGCAATTGAAAATGCCTTAAATGATACAGGAGAAAATGGCAGCACTATTGGCTGACCTTATTAAATGCACAGAAAATGGGGATTTACAAGTACCTGCTAACCTAGAGAACTTTTTCCCACTAATAGAAAAAAATACCCTCTGATTGATCTGCCTAAGAGCACTTGGCCTTGTAGAACTGTTAAACCTAGGTCATAAGTTCATTGGTTCAAGCCTCACTCTAGAAACCCGAGCAGATAACACAGATTGATGCCAGCGCAGTACTAAGGCAGCTCTGCACTGTCAGAAATGCTGTCCTGGAGATGTTAAACTGAGGTGCCTACCTGTCTTTTTCAGGTAGGCATAAAATATTGTATCACACATTTTCAAAGAAGAGCAGCAACTTCAGGTGTCTTGGCCAACAGTCATTCGTCAACCAATGTTATTAAAAATGTTAATTGGTCATTTATCTCATTGCTGTTTGTGGGACCTTGGCTGTGCAGAAATTGGCTGCCATGTTTACATTCAAGTGACTATATCTCAGAAATAATTCATTGGCTGAAGAGTTTGGAGACATTCTGAGGCATTACCATTATTGCAAATTCTTTCTGTAACTGATTCATAGTGGTCTTAGAGGTTCAGGAGTTATACACAGCTGCCCCTTACAGCAGGAAAATACATTTGCCTAATATGATATAATGCTCCAATGCTTTATTTCAATTGAAAGGTTATCATAAATAGGTTTTTGTTAACGTGTTTTTAATTTCCAAATTCTTCTTCTTTAATTTTCTAAGTTTGAGCACTCAGACTGCATGTGAGGTTAAGTGGCTTACATGTTTTTTAAATGTCCTCAGCAGTATCATGAAGATGGTGCAAGGATTGAAGCTGCCTTCCGTCACTACATCCACAGAGCGGATTTGAAGCAAGAGAACGATAGTTATGAGATCATTGTCTGTCATGCAAATGTTATCCGCTATTTTGTTTGCAGGTAATTTATTTAATGTTCTGAGTAATTACATCTATAATTGGAGAAAGTATAAAGGTTTTATACTTGACAGTTTATTTCCTAATAACTATTAGAGCCACTGAGTCCAAATTCCATGAATTTAAGACCAGTTTGATAATGTTCACAAATGTGGACAAAACCATTTAATTTCTACCAGTCTAAAAATCTGTTGTATATTAACTATCTTGCCTATACACTTCCTGTAACACTTTCCATGCCTTTTCAGTAATGCTTAGAATTTTTTTTTAAAATGCTGTTTCAGAATGATGGCAGGCACGAAGTAATTCAGCTCTGAAGAGACTGGAGAAGCTGGGATCATTTTCCTTTGAGACAGGGAAGGGGAGATTTAATGGAGGTGTTCAAAATCATGAGATTTGATAAAGTAAATGAGAAACTGTTCCTAGTGGGAAGAGTGGTAACCAGAGGGGCCAAATTTTAACATCTCACCCGAAAAACCATGGTGCAGCACTTTCTCAGCTAGATTATGTGCTCAAATCTTTTGACTGGGACTTGAACCCACAACCATCAGAGGCAGGAGCCCCAGGCTAACATAAAAATATTACAGCATATTCCAGACTGATCAACATGAAAGGAAAATATTAAGTGCTGCCAGCCTTATCTGAATTTTATTCATTCATGCGATGTGAGCATCTACCATCCCTAATTGCCTTGAGGTGGTGGTGGTGAGCTGCCTCAATTCAAGGCAACTTAATGGCCTGCTAGGTTATTTCAGAGGGCAGAGAAGAGTCAATCGCTTTGCTGTGGGTCTGGAGTCACATATAGGTCAAATTAGGTAAAGACAGCTGATTTCTGACCCTAAAGGACATTAGTGAATCAGTTGGGTTTTTAGTAACAATCCAGTAGTTTTATGGTCACCATCACTGATACTAGCAGCATTTTATTCCAGATTTAGTTAATTGCATTTAAATTCCCCAGCTGTTATGGAAGGATTTGAGCTTGTATCTCTACCCGGCTCTCTAGAGAGCAGTCCAGCAACATTACACTCTGTTACATCACAATTTTTTTCTTTAGCTTCATGGATTCAGCGGGGATTATAAATTATTCTGTAATCTGTTTCTTTGCCCTTTTCTGTAGAGCTTTGCAGTTCCCTCCAGAAGGCTGGCTGAGGATGTGTCTCAACAATGGCAGCATCACCTGGCTTACCATCCGCCCTAATGGGAGGGTTGCACTCAGAACGTTAGGAGACACAGGCTTCATGCCTCCTGACAAACTAACTCGCTAAAACAAAACTGTTGCTTGTAATTTGGAAATCTTATGCTTCACTGTCACAGTGTAAAATGTTATCTATTACTTGAAATGATACCTGCTATCACTGTCAGTTTACAACAGATTTTTATTTTAAAATTATTTTTCCCAGTTTTCTTTACAATTTTTAATCACACCCCTGAATCCTAATGTATGTACGTGTGTGTGTGTGTGTGTGTGTGGAATATAATCAATGTTGATTTATTTTGACTGATTATAGGTGCACAAGATGGCTCCACCTGTGCAACTGTTTCCATTCTCTTTCACTCCCTTACCTCATCTTGTAACCTTGTTAAGAAATAGTAAAACTTGACATAGGGAGATGCAAAGCCTGGTCCCGAGTGTCTTTATCACTGTACCAGTATCTTGCTTTTTTAAATTTCAAATTAAGGGTGTATTGCTGGTAAAACGGTTGCTTTTTCTGAATTAAATACAGCAGAGACCCGTTTTTGATGTTAGATCCCTATTGGTAATACAACTTCTTATAGTGGTTAATGGTTGGTCAATTGAGGCATATTAATCAGGTCTTCTCCCTGGTTCAGTGTGTAGCTTTCCAACCCAGGAAAGCCCTTCCTTTCCTGTACTATTAACTGACCTCAGCCTTCTAAGCCACTAATGCTCGGGGGGCGATGGGAGGAGAGCAATGGGATGGATCTTACTCTCTAAAAATTGCTATTAGAATTGTGGATCTGGCTGTGATACCACTATTAAGACTAACATGAAATATGGTGATAGACCATAAGACATAGGAGCAGAAATTAGGCCATTCGGCCCATCGAGTCTGCTCCGCCATTCAATCATGGCTGATAAGTTTCTCAACCCCATTCTCCCTGTAACCTTTGAACCCATTGAATTATAAGCAAAATAACGTTTATCTATGTAGCACACGCAGCAGAGTGCTTCACAGCCAATTAATTAACTTTGAAAAAGTCACTATTATATAATGCCTCAACAGCTTCAAGAAAGGGTGAGGGTGGGTTAAATAAGTGTTTTATAATCAGTGAGACAAACAGATTTGGTAATTGGTGATCAAGATATGGAACTAGCATCATGTCTTTGCATTAAGCAGTTTACCTGATTGTATCAATGTTTTTTTTTCAGGCTAATACATCAATGCAATATTAAATTCAATACAGGGTTCCGCAATAAAGGGTTTTTAACAAACTGTTGTTGTCATTTAGCAATAGGCCTGTTATTGTCAAATTCTACAATTCACATCCAAGCCTTGCTCTTTCATTTAATAGAATTTATGGATTAGGCTTCAACCTGTCAAATAATTCCTCATTCTAATCATCCTCCTTCTAAACAAGTTCTAGGTTGATAATAAAAAAAAATATATATTTTTGTACTCATTAACTTCTTCCAGCTCAGATATTATCTAATGCAGTTGAAAAGATATGCAGCAGATCAAATCCATTTAACTTTAACTTGAAGCTTCAAAAAAAATTCCACTCCTATTCTAAACGGGGGTGACCAGTTAGTCCTACACAGACTGTGAAGGACTGAACTGAAAGTAAGTCTTGTTAAATAAGTGAAGGTGAAGTGGCCTTTTACATAGTGTCCAAGACCCAGTGTTATAAAGTATTGTGGAAGTATAAAAGACTTTTTCCATTAAATCTCCCCTGTGACCTTCTACCACTGCAACTGGATTATCTGATTCTAGCAGTGATCGTGCTGATAAGTAGAGGCTGCAGAAAGATCACAAGCTGTTTTGACTAGAAAGAGGTTAATATACAGTAATTTCCCTAGGCAGACTAACTCACCCTTCCAGCTATGGGTCAGCACACAGCTTCTGTAATTGTAAAGATATGGGACAACTTATTAAATTGTTTTTTGCAGTTAATCCACAGCTCCAGTTCCAGGTATACCAGAACAGTAAAACAACGTAATGTAGATTATGCTAAACTTTCATCAGTTTTAGAGGTTAAGAAAAATATTTCATTAGGTAACGAGTGATCAAAACTTAAGAGATGATGTGAGCAGGGGAATGGTTGGAAGAGCTCAAATTCACCAATCATACATCTTACCTAAGGCAGCAGGTGGGACCAAGGACAGAAGAGAGACCTCCTCGTAGACCTGGTCAAAAACTAGGTCAACTCTCAAGCAGTCCACATACAACGTTTAACTTATAACCATGACACCACAGGAAGTTGAAACTCACAGCTGACAAGAGTTTTCATTGAGCATTAATCTTCAAGATAATAAAACCAAAAGGGAAGTGTTTTCCTACTTATTTTCTGAGAAGACCATGGAAAAATCTTTTAAGATACTGAAAACCTCACTTACTTTCCTTGATCCTTAAATCAGAAAAAGCCACAGGAGCATTTCGCCACAGGAACAGAATTTTTTTTAAAAACTGGTGACATAAGACCACAAATGCATGTACATCCAAAGCATCCTATAAGTATAAGTGTTCTGGCACTCACGGGTGAGAGAGCAACATGCTATTTGCGCAGATACTAACAAACAATGTGCATGTAGTGAGTAAATCCTATAACTCAATCAAATATAGTCAGTCATCCCATACCTACACTTTGCAGAGCATATATCCTCCAGAATAGAGCATACCATTAAAATTAGGACATAGCCCATTCAAAACTATTTTAAAAAAGCACTACAATACTCAGTTGCAATAGTTCTACTTTAACAGGGCACTTTCACTTACTATGGGTTAAGTTGGGATAAACTTACCTCCATTTGCTAAAGGACAAGGTTGAACAGCATTGAATTGTAAACTGGTCAACCTTAAACAGCCAAGCAAGTGTCCAGACAGATGGAACAGGAAGCCTGCTAACTATCACGTGCGGCTAAAATAGAAGCTTCTTTAAGCTAGGTCCATCAGCTTGCCCTGTGTATCACATGCTCCCTCCCAATTAAATAGTCTTTTCAAAATGGCACAGAATCTATGATTCACAAGGATTATTTATGCCAACTTCTTAACGTCTGGAAGTGTAGCAGAATTGGAGGAAATGCATGCAACTGAAGACTCTTGGCTACTTATATTCACCTTACATTACTATGGTGTTTTCACACCTCTGTCCTTACTGTAAGTTCGTCAGAACACTTGTAGGAAACCATTATAGGGTTCAAGGCAATCAGGCAGAGTCAACATGGTTTTGTAAAACAGAAATCATGTTTAACCAATTTATTGGAGTTCTTTGAAGGAGTCACACGCGCTGTAAATAAAGGAGAACCAGTGGATGTACTGTGCTTAGATTTCCAGAAGGCATTGGATAAAGTGCCACATCAAAGGTTATTGCAGAAAATAAAAGCTTGTGGTGTAGGAGGTAACATATTGGCATGGATAGAAGATTGGCTAGCTAACAGGAAGCAGTGAGTTGGCATAAATGGGTCTTTTTCTGGTTGGCAAGATGTGACGAATGGTGTGTCACAGGAATCAGTGCTGGGGTCTCAACTTTTTACAATTTATATAAATGATTTGGATGAAGGGACTGAAGGAATGGTAGCTAAATTTGCTGACAACACAGATAGGAAAGTAAATTGTGAAGAGGATGTAAGGAGGCTACAAAGTAACATAGGTTAAATGAGTGGGCAAAGATCTGGTGAATGGAGTATAATGTGGGCAAATGTAAAATTGTTCATTTTGGCAGGAAGAATTTTTAAAAATCATCTAAATGGTGAGATTGCAGAGCTCAGATTGAGGGATCTGGGTGTCCTAGCGTATGAACCACAAAAGGTTAGTATGCAGGTACAGCAGGTAATTAGGAAAGCTAATCGAATGTTATCACTTATTGTGAGGGGAATTGATTACAAAAGTAGGGAGGTTATGCTTCAGTTGTACAGGGCATTGGTGAAGCCACAGCTGGAGTATTGTGTATAGTATTGGTCTCCTTATTTAAAGAAAGATGTAAACGTGTTTGAAACAGTTCAGAAAATGTTTACTAGACTAATACCAAGAATGGGCAGGTTGTCTTATGAGGAAAGGCTGAACAGGTTAGACTTGTATCCATTGGAATTTAGAAGAGAAAGGTTTCAATTAAGTCGCCTCTTAAAGATCCTAAGGAGTCTTGACAGGGTGGATGTGGAGAGGATGTTTCCTCTTGTGGGAGAATCTAGAACGAGGGGTCACTGTTTAAAAATGAGGGGTTGCTCATTTAAGACAGAAATGAGCAGAAACTTTTTCTTAGGGTTGTGCGTCTTTGGAACTCTCCCTCAAAAGGCAGTGGAAGCAGAGTCTTTGAATGTTTTAAGGCAGAGCTAGATAGATTCTTGCTTAACAAGGGGGTGAAAGGTTACTGGGGATAGGTAGGAATGTGGGGTTGAGGATACATTCAGATCAGCCATGATCTTATTGAATGGCAGAGCAGGCTTGAGGGCCAAGTGGCCTACGCCTGCTCCTAATTCATATGTTCGTAAGGAAGAGAGTCCCAACCTCTCCAATCTATCCTCATAGCTACAGTTCTTTATTCCTGGTTACACCATCATAATAACCTGCATACTTTTATTAGTGGCTTGAGATCATTGTTTTTTCTTCTAACACACACAGTAAAAAAAAACCTCATTTTCCAGACTCAATAGAGAATATACGTCATTCATATTTTTATGTAAAGCTGAACAACTTAATTTCATGTGTGGCTTGGAGGGGAACTTCCAGGAAACCACCTGGCAGTTCACCTCCAAGCCACACACCATCCTGACTTGGAACTATATCGCCATTCCTTCAATGTCGCTGGATCAAAATCTTGGAACTCCCTCCCTCACAGCACTGTGGGTGTACCTACACCACAGGGACTGCAGCGGTTCAAGAAGGCAGCTCACCACCACCTTCTGAAGGGCAATTCAGGATGTGCAATAAGTGCTGGCCCAGCCAGCGACACCTGTAAATGGATAAAAAAAAAATGGGCAACGCCTGAAGTCTTGGAGTATTTATCAAAACATTATTTTTGGTAGAAGTTATATTATGTCTTTAAAAAATCTTGCATCTCCAATTTCTTAACATACTGATTTATTAATATCATTTTCTTCTTCACAATACGCTCAGCTTTAGTTCATCATGTTACAGAATTTCTGTTGTTTGGGAAATCTTTGCACAGTTAAGCTGAAACCAGGACTATTGCCTAGGTAAAGTCATTGGCTGGTATCTCAATAAGGTGAAGCAGTAAGGAGGCCGCATCAATGTTCAGTTTAAAATTACAGATGGCAGAAACAGGCAACTCTCGTCAGCAAAGGAGCTTCCTGCCCCCTTTTAATTACAACAGCTTCTTAAAAAAAAGGAACTCGCCATAAAGAAATGTTCATTTACTCAGTATCTACATAAGGCAGTTTCTATAAATTTGTAAGTTCAGTTCAATCATTGGGGGGGGGGGGGGGGGGGGGGGGGGGGGGGGGGGGGGGGGGGAACCTCCTGCTTTCCATCAGCTCGCAAGAACAGTACCTTGAAGTAAAGGTACAAGTAAGAATTTAACAGTCACAACAGTAACAATACTGCACTTCAGCTGGAAGCACATCAAACTAGGATATAGACCACAATATAAAAACTCACAAAGCACTACCTGTAGGAGAATGAATCAAACATTTTTTAGTTACACTCTTAAGAAACTAATTTACCTAAGACTACTCGTCAACTTGCATTTGCACATTGAACACTTTTACATGTACATTATTTAATGACCTATTAAAAAAAATTAACACAATGTGTGAAACTGCACCACAATTAAAATGCTTTAATTTTGTGCACTTCTGTTTATTCTTTTCTCTACACAGTTATCATTTCACATTTACACAGTAAGAAATGTACCATAATACATGCTACATCCCAGAGGTGCAGTCTGAAAGGTCAGAGCCAATAAGACATTTTCGTACAACCACAACACCAGTCTGCTGGCACTTGTGGGTGTGGGAGCAACAGTGTAAAACCACTTTGTACATGGGCAAGAAAGGTGCTTCAGGATAGCGTTGTGTCCTAAATATCTGTGCTATAACAACTTGGGGGGGGGGGGGGGGGGGCTCAACAGTAGCTGGTCTCCAGAAATTATCCAGTCATCCCATACCTACATGCTGCATTTAATTACATTAAAGGCAACAGTAAAGCTAGTCCACAGCTCAATTTAAAAGATTTTTTTAAAAAAAAGGCACTAAAAAGCTTGCAAAAGTCACAGATACAATTTTCTTGTAACAAATAAATAATCTTTAATACAATTGACAAACATACTGAGAATACCTTGCAACCAATGCAAACAAGGTGTCAGGATGACAGGTTCACTGTTGTCAGTACCTTAAAAGTTGCGCATGTAAAGAAAGAAAGTAAGTTTTTCATCTTTCTGATCACCAATTACATGAACTTACTTCCTGCAGCACGTTAGTCATCAGTTCCATGTTATATAATGTTTAAGAACACACCCACAAATGTATTTCTCAGCAATAATAGTGGGGTTAATAAACAAGCCAAGTTAATTTATTCCCCCTCCACAGCAACGCCCATTTCCCTAACTCCCACCGCCCAAATCAGTGGAATTTTACAGAAATTTCACAGAAATTAAATTGAAAAAAAAAAACCATACATAACTGGGAGTGTTCCTGACATTATCAGCCTGGACCCAGAGCAGGCTCCTTTTCAATCCTCAGAGGTGCCTTGGTCGTGAAGTTCTCAAAAAGGTAAATTATTTTTTCCCCCACTGCTGCTCTTTTTGAGAAAGTCTAAATGGGGGACATTTTATTACAGCACAGCGTAAAAAAAGTCAAAACATATTCACTTTTGGACGAAGAAATGGCAGAAAAATCAGGGTTAACATTGATTACAGAGAAATGGGGAACTTGGGACAATGCAGCAAGCAATAAAGAAATGCAGTGAAAATTGATTTACATCAACAGAATCAAACAGAATACAGTAAACGGCCATTGTACATTATAGACAGATTTAGGAAACTACATTTTTTTAAAATATAAAATTGGTTCTCCCTCTAAAGTGGGGCAACATAGTGGTATCACAACATCAAGTGTTAGAGCTCAGATGGTTCAGAGAAGTGCAGAAGTCGCAGCACCTGGATATGGCTGGCATAGGCTGGACTATATCGCCCTGGGCTTCCAAACTCTGAGTAAGGGGAGCTCCCAAACTTTCCTGGACTGTGGCACAGTGGACTAGATCTCCCATGAGTGGAGAGACCAGAGCTGCATGGAGAACTCGGTGTAACGGACTGCATTTTTGGTCTCCCTTTTAGTATAGCAGGGCTTGGCCAACTGCAGGAACAAACAAATAAAATGTTGTAAAAGCAACTGCATGTCAATTTATTCTTTTGCCAGGTTTTACCTGAAGCTCACCCACGTACACAGTGTTCTGTGAACAAACTCAATAAGTGTTAGTATTATATATCTTTTTATATTAAAGAAGTTAACTACTTCAAGGGTTGACAGTAAGATACTTTTCTCATCAGAATAACAATTATAACTACAAACTGAAAACAGTTTAACTGTGGACATATTTGACTAACACTCCATTTACAACTGATCAACCCCATTTCCCATACCAAGGAAGAACTCCCAGTGCATCAGCCAGCTCTGGGATGACAGCACATGTGCATGTGAAGAAAAAGTTGGCCAAATTAAACTGTTGCCTTCAGTGACTTTACTCAAATATGACCGATTAAGTATAAGTGGATAAATCACTTATAAACAATAATTCAGAGCTACAACATATAGTTTTGTGGGGGCAGGGGGGTGCGTGAAGGTGAAGAAATTGAACATGAAATTGCAGAGTAAATAATTTTAAGATGTTAATATTAGTCAGGGTAAATCCTAACAATGCCTTTAAATGGTGAGCAAATGAAGGTCATATGAAAGCACGAGTTTTCATATAAGCCCTTTCAAAGCCACATGTTATTTGCTGCCCTGTCAGCTGGAACGGTCTCAGGTTATGTTGAAGGCCTCAGTTGCGTGACCTGTTACTAAGGGAAGCTGTTCAAGTCTATTTCAGAACTTGGGCACCTGATCTAAACTAACATTCAGCACTATTACAGTAGCTAACCTTTGGATAAGATGTTGAAAAAGCACGTGGGACCTCAGTTTCAGTGGATTTAAATTGCTACTGAATGATTGGCTACTGAATGCCAATAACTAATAACTTGTTTTGCATACACAATAAAATTACAGTATCGATTGAAATCTACTTTGATAAAGTAATACAAAAACTTCACAAGTTTATTGCCAAGAACTTTAGTGTATATACAAAAGGTCTCACTGTTCAACATAAAACAGGAACAATCTGTAACAAGCACCTGCTGTTCACCATAACAATTTGGTTCCCATTGAAAACATCTCCAATAATCAGAAAACAAGTCATCGTCTTTGAACCATCAACATAACACTGCACCCTAGATTTCTGACAAGTGATAACTGCCATAATAGTGACCATATTAGATCACATGACTATTTCCAATTGATGGCCATTTAAGGCGATGAGTATCTATTATTATCTTGCACTTGTGCAAACCTCACAAATATAAAACCTTAACACAAAATTCTGAAAGTAGCAAGTTCTATACCAAATATTTGGTATGTGGGAACTAAATCCTCTTGGCAATAAGTGAGTTACAATAACTGCCATGTAGAACACCTGCTTCTCAACGTTAACTGTTCAAATCACAAAAGTCTACTTGCTGTCTTTTTGGTCTGTTTTTTCTTGTTCTCACCTGGAAGTGGTGGCTGTATTTTGGAAACATTTGGATAGGTACCAGCAACAACCTAGCAACTTGGACTCAGGTCAATATTCATACATGAGCTTAGGCCATTAGAATGAGCAGGATGCCTGACTCTGGGAGCCCAAAGATGACCCAATTTTGCTTGACATCCACACAAGCAGACTTCTCAACATACAGCAATCAAGGACAGGACTTCTCTCCTTCCTGAGCAGAGTGCGAAACTTGAAGTCAGCACAAGATACTGAGATGAACTCACTCTGCACAGACAAGTAATCAAAGGGAGACTTTATGATCTGCATGAGTTGATACTGGGCTTTTGGAAACCTTAATTTAATCTCAACACACGTTACATTTGTGTGTTATGTAACGTTGTGGTTGTGGAACTACACTAGCAATCTAGGGGCTAATGTTCAAATGTTACCAAGGTAAGACGTAAAACTGAATTCAGTTAACCTGGTCACTTTGGGATGGCAGCAGCATAAAACTGACCAAGAAAGATGCTGGCAGTAGAAACTAAAGCAGTTTACTAGTGTACTACAGGGAAGGGAACCTGCCACCCCCAGGTCTGACCTGGCTGCCACACAACTGCAGCCCACACACTGTGGTTTTGCTCTTAATGCCCAACGAAAAGGCCAAAAAGCAGTGCATCAGAAGGTTCACCATTACTATCTCAGGACAAGTAGAGTCTTGTCAGAGTCACTGATGTCCCGAGAACAATTTGGAAAAAGGTATATTTCAATTAGAAATATACAAGAAAAAAAAAAGACCACCAGTACAAACCCTATGAAATGCACTTTTACAAACTCCTTGCTAATGGCATTATATTACAAGGTATATTAAGGCAGAGTGGATTTGATTTCTTCAAAGTTTGGAACTAGGATAACTAGGTCACTGTAAAAGGTGACATGAAGCTATTAATATATATATTATTAAAAAATATTTTCCTTTTAAAATAGAGGTTTAATTTGTGCATGTGTCTTAATTGGATTAAAACCAGCTGGTCTGGGTGCTTTGATGAGTACTGTTTTGAGATGTAAACAGAGAGGTAGAGTGAATTTGCATTTTTTGAATAGAGCATTTGTGGGGTGAATTCTGGCACCTAGCGAGCAGAGGCCAAGCAATATGTTCATATTGCTAATAAAATTGGTGCTATGAAAGGGGTTTTATTGTTAGAAGAGGCTGGTGATAGAATGAGAATTTACATTCTATGGGCTGTGCTAGGTATAACTTCAGCAGTTTTCGTGTGTGGAGAGTACAGGCAATGTGAGATCAAAGCAGCTGTAAGCCCCCAAATGTCTCCACAGGAACCAAAGTGAAAAGAATCTCATTTTGAATTCCTAAGGTGAAAATGCTTTGCCTGGTGTTGCTGTTGCCTTAATGGAGGTTAGTTTGGGAATTTGTTAAAAGTTATGATCGTAGTAATTTGTAGCCATGTGTATATATTTAACTTTGTAAATTAATATAAAACCTCTCGAGAGCTGGTGGTCTGATTCCTGAATTTAGAGTTGCATCTCAAACATAACACTTAAAATTATAGGTTATGACAGTTGTTTAAACTTTCCCTCTGGGACGTTTTAAAATAACTCAGCTTTACCAGCTGCTCGGTCATAACAAAAGATCCTCCTCCTTCTGAAGAGTCTGAGAGTATGAGGTTTTTTTCACGTTCAAAACCCACCTCTGCATTTCTGACACGGAATAGGACTGCATTCTGCTCTTCCATTGACTTAAACATGGGAACATCTGAGGGTCAATATCAACCCCACTCAGTGCAGCTAAAACATCACTGTCAAGCTTTGTTGGTTCATCTCTGGAGGGGAAAAAAGAGAATTGTATATGCTTCAATGTTAATTGTTAACTTCAATGGCTTTAAATAAAAAGCACAACATGCCAGTCGCTAAGAACATTATTTTAGTTTTCTCCTCTCCCTTGCTTGGGTATGTTGCACATTTCAAGCAATCCACCATTTTCTCAGTCGAGTGGCCAGCTTTGATTTCTGAACTTAGATACTGAAGATTTTTGATTTTGGAAGGCATTGTATTCCAGCCTGATATCAGTACACGTGCAGTAGTTTCCTGGAGGAGTCTTTACACAGCAATACAAAGCAGGAACCTTGGCTGATATTTTGCCTGCCCCTTATTCCAGAGTGCTCAAGCCAATTGGAAGGGCTCAACAAGATTCAGATCAGCTAACTCAGCACAGATCAGGAATGAAGCCTTCTTTATGACTGGTTCTAAATAGGGAGATGGAACTCAGGAATTCTTTTTTAATTGCATTTATTATTTGGCATAACTTATGGTTAAAAAATCCATTCCTCCTACAGCAGAAGAATGCCAATTATAAATAACTCTAACTAAAGAAAATGCTCCTACAAATGAGTAGCAAATGATCTTAGATGCTGATTCCAGTAACCGAATCAGTGATTTCAGATATTCAAAATCCAAAAATCATATAATCCAGACTGTTATTTAAATCAGGTTAGATCACTGCTTTAAAATCGTTGACTCATATTTGATTTTCTGGCAAACCCCTTTTAATCAGGATGAGCATTGTCAGTCCTGAGGAATGAAATGCTTCATTCACTTTGGATATCCAGCAGTCAAACCACCAACGTGGGGAATAAAGCTCTGATAACTCACTTTAAACCAACTCTCTCCACAGCATTAGTGACCTTTTCCATTTCCTACGTCATATATCCTATAGCTTCTCTCAGCGGGTACACCATGCAAAGTTATGGCTAGTTCTGTGAACATATAGACTTTTATTCCATCAGTCGAGGGCAGAAATCAGAGGAAGCCCAAGGAGCTGCCAAGAACAGTGTTTCAACACAGGGTGCCAGAGGAATTCTGTCCATCTATTCCTTTACATTGTGTTCAGTTTCAGCTCCATTTCTAGTACTCATGGCTCTCCACACTGTCCATTTGAAATCATGTTGCATGCTTGTTGAAGCATTTTGCAGTTGATGACTAGGAAATTTCAATGGTCAGTGTGATTCACTTTAATATTAACCTGCTAATCTGGATCTGGCAGTAGGTACAAACACTACATATAGCCTCAGTGTCCCTGGGATGGGAAATGGGAAAAATAAGCCCAAATATCTGCCCCTGTTCAACAACCCACAAACTCAATAAGAAAATGCGTATACTCACTCAGATACACATCAGGTGAGTCTATGCTGAGCTCGCATGAATAACCCTAGGCAGTAATGGTTTGTGTGCACACAAAGAATGTACATGATAGAAATACTGAAGGACTGTTAAAGCCTTCAGAACCTTCTGGCATAGTTTGGTGCCTTCAAGTGAGGAGTGGCGAAAATCCTTAAATTTATTGTGCAGCTGGATTACTTTGATAGATGGGAGATTATTTTTAGTGTAAACAAGTGTAATTGTGCAATGCCTTAAAAGGGCATATGGAATATTTTCCTTTAATGGCCAAGGCATAGAATACAAGAGCAGGGAAGTTATGCTGGAACTGCAAAAAAAACCACTAGTCCACAGCTAGAGTAAAGTGCTCAGTTCTGGACATTGCATTACAGGAAGGATGTGATTTCACTTGAGAGGATACAGTGCAAATTTCCAAGGATGTTGCCAGGGTTGGAGAACTGGGTCTGTGAGAAAAGATTGGATAGGCTGAGTTGTTTTCTTTGGAGCAGAGGAGGCTGAGGGGGGATTTAGTTGAGGTGCATAAAATTATGAGGGGTCAAGATAGATTGGATAGGAAGAACCTATTTACCCAAAATCAATAACCAGGGGACATCGGTTTAAAGTAGTTGGTAGATGGACGAGAGAGGAGTTGAGGAGAAACATTTTCACCCAGAGGGATTACTCTGCCTGAAACAGTGGTAGAGGCAGAAACCCTCACTGCATCTAAAAAGTATTTAGATATGCACTCAAGGTGTCTTAACCTATAAGGTTATGGGTCAAGAGCTGGAAAGTGGGATTAGGTTGGATAGCAAGTTTTCGGCCAGCACAGGCACAATGGGCCAAGTGGCCTCCTTCTGCACTGTAAATTTTCGATGTTTCTTATATGAAGCCAAGTTCTAGTAAGTTGAGGTTTGCACTATTAGAAGCTAATTTCCTACATTTTAAAATAGGAAAATAATAAGCCATGGCAGGTTGGGCTATTTCGATACTTAAGCTAGATGTATTAGGACATACAGTTCTGTTCACCCTCCAGGGAATGCCCAGGGTCTCTCCACCATCAATAATAGACACATCCATACAATTATCAGTTCCTTACCCAACCAGAAATATCCCCTTGGTGGATCCTCTTCTTAAATGCCCTTGGGTATGCTTGGGAAGAAGTTGCTGTCCATCTTCTGGGGATCTGCAGGTGATGCTCTCCAATTGCATATTGGACCTCGGGTTCAGCTTGTTCTGAGATGCGTTTGATTCCTGTATTGAAAAATGTACAGAAGCCTCCCTCTCCAAAGCAGGAGAACTCTCTGTCCTACAGGCCAAGGTGCTGCTGTGTGCATAGTTCCTCTGATTTTCGAGCTGTAAAGTTGCTACCTTTGACGTGCATAATGACAATAAATCTGAGATTTCATCGCTACCTTCTACCACAGGCTGCTGCTGGCTGGGAGTGAGTAATGGATTCTCTTTTCTGGTTTTCATTTCAGTCAACACATCTGTCTCAATCAGATCAGCCTTATGATAGTGAATATCCTGATCATACACAGAGCTTTTTTCATGAGGTACCAATCCTGACACATTACTGCCCATTAACTCTGCTGTTACTTCACTCGTCTCAGAAAACAAATTTCTCTCTTTGTTGTCATGCAGCGAAAGCTTTTCAAATTCAGCCATGAGGTTAGAAACAGGGGAAAGGATATCTTTTGATCCTGACCTGGTAAATGAACGAGAACATCGCCCTCCAGGCTTTTCATTACCAACAGGGGAACAAACTCCATTTAGATTAGGTGATATCTCTATGTCAGGCTTACTTAGGTTGTCTGTAGAATCAATAATGTCTGCTGTGCGCTGCACAGGAAGTATATGGCACCCGTTTTCTTCAATGGCACGAGGGCTTTTTCCAGGTATAATCATTGACCTGCTGACTTTCAATGCAGCATTTTGTCTATTTTTTAATTCTTCTAAACTAATGTCATCATCATCCAAAAAAGCACCAACAGAAATTGAGTTGCAGTATTTACTGGTTTTACCTGCAGGAGAAAAGAATAAGTTCTGATTGCATTTTGCCAACACAAAGGTGTTAATTATTATTCCTCATCAGTATTCCTTTTTAAAAATCAGAGTGTTAAAAATGGGGAACTCACGACCACATGAAGCGGTTGAGATAAATAGTTTTGATACCTTTAAGGGAAAGCCAAGTACTTGAGGCAGAAAGGAACAGAAGTTGACAGGGTAAGATGAAGTAGATGGGCAGAGAGAAAGGTTATTCCACTTGGTTTGTGAAATAGCGAGGGGGCAGATTTCAATGGAAGAAATGTTTTCACACAGACAGCTATAGCACAAATGGGGCATAAACACCAGCAGGGACCAGTTGGGCTGGTTTCTGTGCTGTAAATTCTATGTTGTTATGAATGACTAAGATTAACATTCTTCTCCTCTGTTAATTTGTTGAATGTGACTATTCAAACCTTACCATGGAAACTGCCCTGCATGAAGTAACAGAAGTAAATGAAAGTACTCCCATCATTTCTGAGCTAAATGCCAACAGCTCTGAGGGAGTGGCTGAATTGCCCTGGCCTACTCCTCTTTTCTTGGATGGAAATGCTTTGAGTCTACGGGGTGCTTTCTCCTGAATTAAGGTTTGCAATCCTGCAGTCACAAAAAATGTCTTGAGGTAGTAAACTTTACCCCTAAGTACGTGAGTCTAATCTTAGTCCAAGTCCAATCTATGTCAATGCTCCAAACCCAATGCAGTAACTGTCAGCCTCTTCGAAAGTTTACAAGCAACCATTGTTGCAAAAAAACCCCCCCCAAAATTGTTCGCATTTTTACTGTTGGAAAGTTTGTTCTTTGCAATGCAGTCAAGTCTACGTCCACACAAGCAAGTTTTTGTTAGAAGCTTTAACTATTTATGATGTTGAAAAAGAAAACTAGTCTGGGTTTGCAAGTAGCAACTTCTGCATAATGCTGAGAGAGGCCAGCTGCTGCCTCGTGAGAACTGAGCAGGAAACCAATTTCCTGTTCTTTCACAAAAAGGGTTAAGTTTTTTTCCCCTTCAGTACAGTGTAATACTGTATACTACAAGCAAATAAATTCAGCCTTTAGCTAGGAATTAACGAATGTGTTGAGGAATGTGGGGATCATTAAAGCTGTTTTACTGTAGGTTCTTTATTAAACTGCATTATACATAGGCCCTTATGGAGGCAATCTGTTTCCTGGGTTTTAGTAAATGATCTCTATAAATTCAGTCACAACTGCTCTGCCAGTAAGGTAAAAGCCTCATCATTTGTCTTACATTTAGTCTGATGGAACAAGCTCTTAAATTTGCAACGGTCAAACAGATTCACATATAAATCTGCAAAAAGCTTGACCAAAATTATGAAATACTCTGATCCGAATTAAATGCATGTCATAAGTTTTTTATTGGAATAAAAAATGTTAAAGGGGTTAACCGGAGGTTTCAAAATAACTCTTAAAAATCTCGTGTTAGAGAGAAAGGTTATTCCACTCGGTTTGTGAAATAGTGAGGGGGCAGATTTCAATGGAAGAAATGTATTCACACAGACAGCTATAGCACAAATGGCTAATGCACTAGAGATTACATAATTTAAAATGGAATTGGAAAAGGGAGAAAAAAGAATAGTGTTAGACATGATGATCCAGTAGAAATAGCTGATCTAGCCACAAGTCCAGTGACGGTGATGCAGTTTTAGCCACATTTGCAGATTTAAGTAGAAAACACCAGAGGCACGCACAGGTAAATGTACTTCATGGGTATATTTACTTAATGGTGCAAAACTTTGCAGTTTTTCTCCCCTCACCGAAGTTCGGAATTCTGCCATGGATCTACCGGTCATAAATCATCTTAATGCAGCTTCTAGGCTGTTGTCCAACAGTTGCGAGTGGCACTCCGGCTTCATCAGAGCGGCTACCAAGAATGTTGAGCCCCCCAATGATATGTCAGATGTACCCCAGCTCTTTATTCAGAATGTGTTTGGATGCTGTTTGCACTATGCTGTGACGTGCCTTGTCGGAGCCACTTGTAATTGATTCTGCTTGCTTGCCTCTGTTGGCCTCAAACATTGTACATTGTATTTAAGTTCCCCTATCCACACAACGGTGCTGCAGTTTCCATGATGCCAAGTGCAGTTAGCTACACCTGGATTCCCAATTAACCCCATGCAGCTAGTGGCTAAGGTTTTGGTTTACTCATTTAGGTGTAGGTACCTCATAATTGTATTGGCACAAGGACAATGGACAGAATGGCCTCTTTTTGTGCTATAATTTCTATAATTATAGATTACTTTTAAACTTACCACTTGGTGGAGGACTTTTGAATCTATTGCAGATATGGATGTCTCCACCTTCCTGTTCAGCTCTCTTACTCAGATATTCTTCTACTTTTCGGATTCCTTCTGGGGCCACAAGATCAACAAAACAGCCAAGAAATTCCCAGTACTCAGCCCACGGATGCCCCATTTCATGAGCTAAATCCCTGAAATGAAGGTTATCACTGCATTACAGCTGTACTTACTGAAAACACAACAGTAAAATATTTAAAAGCCTTTGGTTAAACTTTTAATGTTTCTACAGTTGAAGTAAATGCAAGTTTTACTATTTAAATAGATGATACTGATTAGGACTGAAATAAGTTTCAAATGTAGAATACACAAACTATGCAGGTTGTCTAATGTAGGTAATACACAGATAAATGAAATGATTCTGCACCTCTTTGGGAGCTAATCACATTAACTATTCCATTCTTATCATGTGCATAATCTTATATCTACTGCTGTGATCTCTGAACTAGTTAACAGACTGGACCCTGTTGAACAACAGTATCCTTCCTCTTTTCCCATCTGAAGGCACCGACTTTTGCTTAGGATGAGCTGAATGGATGTCAGCAGTAGCCACATGACTCAGACAGGAGCTATCAGTGGGGTATTCAACTGTCGAGGGAATCACGACACAGTCTGATGCCCATAAATGCGTAGCCTATGGCAAGAAATCAATCAGGTAAGGGTGCTCTGACCGAACCATTCCTTCCCTGGCTCAAGAAGCACTCAAACTGAGATCAACTAAGTCAACATAAGCTGGTAATTAATCGTAGGTCCTTCAGAGCTGTAATAAAAACAAAATACTGTGGATGCTGGAAATCTAAAATAAAAACAGAAAATGCTGGAAAAACTCAGCAGGTCTGGTAGCATCTGTGAAGAGAGAACCGATTAACGTTCCGAGTCCATATGACTCTTCTTCTGAAGAAGTCATACGGACTCAAAACTTTAACTGGTTCTTTCTCCACAGATGCTGCCAGGCCTACTGAGTTTTTCCAGCATTTTCTGTTTTTACTTCAGAGCTATAAGCTTGGGTACTACACTAGGTTGATGGCTTTGCTTCCTAAACAATCAGAGGAATGTCAGCACTATCCATTTTATGCTTAAATGCTGCCTGAAAATCTCTGCAATGAGCAGTCTCTAATTTTTTTTGGCAGAGGTATCTATGGTTGGACTATATCTGCATATTTACTACTCATGTTCTCCTTTTCATATGTAGAAGTAGGGGCAAGTAGTAGAATGCTGCTTGTAGACATCAATTAACATGACTGTGTAAGTTCAATAATGAACCCCATAATGTGCACACCTAGAAGTCTTAATATTCTAACATTAAAGTAAGCAACAAAATGAAGGACACATACCGTTTCTTCTAAATGGAAGGGTACCAACAGGAAATGGAAAAAGGAAGTAAAATACTTTCACTAACTGGTCAACAAATTATCTTACTCAGTCAGTGGTTTTATGCAGCTGTACTTATGCTGTGCTCTTTTTGTACTTTGGTTGTGTTGTTTTGCCCTACCTTCCAACCCTCTCATAACCTCGCTCAGCATCTGCCTTTTTAAATTCGCTTGCCCTATCTCGGGATGGAGTTTTCCATACTCTGCGAAATTCCTCTGCCTGAATTGAAACAAGAAAAGAAATTGACTGCAGTACAAGTAAATTATATCTGTTTCAATTTAAAAAAAAATCCATAAACACATCAGTCCTATAAAGTGATTTGATAATTCATGCTAATGACCCCATACTAGCAAGGTTTAGTCCCTTCTGCGAACATGCCCCTCAAATAGTTCCTCCTGAACTACTTGTAACAGGTTAAATTTCTTCAGGGATATTAGAGGGAAACAGCCAACTACATGACAAAGATCTGACCAAATGAGCTCAACCGGCCAAATATGGCTGCAGAGCTTAACATTTCTCTCCATCATGTACATGTCTACTGATGATCTTTTGAACGCTTTTGTTCACTTGTGAGTTAAGATGTGGTAACTTTAGTGTTAGCTAGTGAAAAGTAAAAGCTTTATAATAATTAAGTAAATTCAGCTCCATTTGATGACATTTTAATTAACTTAAAAAAATTTGGAAACTTCTTTGGAAACTTACGTAAATAAACTGTTAAATCTCTCCAAGAATCTTTTTTTTGTTCATTTACGGAATGTGGGCATCGCTGGCTGGGCCGGCATTTATTGCTCATCCCTAATTGCCCTTGAAGGTGGTGGTGAGCTGCCTTCTTGAGCTGTTGCAGTCCATGTGGTGTAGGTACACCCACAGTGCTGTTAGGGAGGGAGTTCCAAGGTTTTGACCTTGTGACAGTGAAGGGACGGCAATATAGTTCCAAGTCAGGATGGTGAATGGCTTGGAGGGGAACTTCCAGGTGATGGTGTTCCCATGTATCTGCTGCCCTTGTTCTTCTAGATGGTAGTGGTCGTGGGTTTGGATGGTGCTGTCTAAGGAGCCTTGGGTTTCTGCAGTGCATCTTGTAGATGGTACACACAGCTGCCACTGTTCGTCAACGGAGCAGGGAGTGAATGTTTGAGGAAGGGGTGCCAATCAAGCGGGCTGCTTTGTCCTAGATGATGTCAAGCTTCATGAGTGTTCCTGGAGCGGTACTCATCCAGGCAAGTGGAGGTTATTCCATCACACTCCTGACTTGTGCCTTGCAGGTAGAGAACAGGCTTTGGGAGTCAGGAAGTGAATTACTCACCGCAGGATTGCTAGCCTCTGACCTGCTCTTGTAGTCACAGTATTTATATGGCTAGTCCAGTTCAGCTTCTGGTCAATCGTAACCCCAAGATGTTGATAGCGGGGGATTCAGCAATGGTAATGCCATTGAATGTCAAGGGAAGATGGTTGGATTCTCTCTTGTTGGAGATGGTCATTGCCTGACACTTGTGTGGCGCAAATGTTACTTGCTACTTGTCCATCCAAGCCTGGATATTGTCCAGTTCTTGTTGCATTTGGACATGGACTGCTTCTGTATCTGAGGAGTCACGAGTGGTGAACATTTCCCTTCTGACCTTATGATGGAAGGAAGGTCATTGTTGAAGCAGCTGAAGATGGTTGGGCTGAAGTCAGTACCCTGAGGAACTCCTGCAATGATGGCCTGGAACTGGGATGATTCACCTCCAACAACCATCTTCCTTTGTGCTAGATATGCAACCAGCAGAGAGTTTGCCCCCTGATTCCCCAGAAAATTCAGATTTTCCACACTTGGTCAAATGCTGCCTTGATGACAAGGGCAGTCACACTCACTTCACCCTCTGGAATTCAGCTCTTTTACTCATGATTGAACCAAGGCTGTATCGAGGCCAGAAGCTAAGTGACCAAGGTGAAACCCAAACTGAGCATCAATGAGCAGGTTGTTGCTAAACAAGTGTTGCTTGATAGCATCATTGATGACCAGGTAGATGCCAGTGTTGTAACTGTACTGGAACAGCTTGGCTAGGGGCGTGGCAAATTCTGGAATACAAGTCTTCAGTACTATTGCTGGAATATTGTCAAGACCCATTAACTTTACAGCATCCAGTTCCTTCAGTCGTTTCTTGATACCACGTGGAGTGAATTGAATTGGCTGAAGACTGGCATCTGTGATGCTGGGGACCTCTGGAGGTCTGACAAAAGGTCATCAACCTGAAATGTTAATTCGGTTGCTCCTTCCACAGATGCTGTCAGATCTGCTGAGCAGTTCTAGCATTTTGTTTTTATTGTCTTATAGCAATGTCTTTTCCTGTCATTCCTTCAACTCCTTTCCAGCCATAACATAATACCCCTGTTAGTGAGGATGCAGGCAGTGGACCAACAATCAGTATGATACAGAAAAAATTCATTCATCAGCAATGATCACAGAGCACCACAAGGATGATTTATTTTGAATGGCTATCTCACAGGGAGATGTTAAATTATTTCTTTCAAAAAGCTCTGGATTAGTATAGATCTATTAAAGTCCAAGAGTCTGTTTGTAAGACACAATCTTAAGGATAATGTTTTTACATAGGTACCATCAGAATAGTTGCATCATACAAACATATTTTATTGAATTACTGCATTGAGAAATTCACTTTAGAAAAGGGATGCTTACCTTGGATGGAGACATGGGTCCTGCAAATGCTCTAACTTCCATAATTGGATCTGTGGGATTCCCAGTATGCCTGGATAAAGATGTACAATGCAGCTTAGCTGACTGATCAGGTGACCAGGGAGAACCAATGACAGCTGGGCAAGAGTTGTCAGTATCTCTTAGCAATGGTACGTAATATCGATCTGAAACAGAAAGTTGGCAGTTCAATTCTGGCATCAACAACTATTTGTAAATCCTATTTGAAAATCCTAAAACAGAACAAGAAACTGTTTTCAAAAAAAGCAGTTCTACAAATTGGAGCATAATTTGAGTTGGATGAGAGATTAATTAATTTGTATGAACTATTCTTGAAAAGCTGCGACGAGCAAAATAGAGCTGTTCAAGGTGAAATCTGCAGAATTAGCACCACCTTCTGGAGAGACATCAGTACAACTAGATAATATGCACCAATTGTTGAGAGTTCCCATGTCTTCTGGTCCTAAACACAACAAGATGAGAACTCTCAGTTATTTGCAAGAAGTTACATCACACACACTTTGTCTCTAGCTGAAACTGTGAGACTATATCCCAGCTAGAGCAGCTACATTTGGCAATCACCTCAGTTATCTGGGGATGACTTCTAGAGAGCAATGTGCCACAAGGGTCCTTTCTTTTCCTACTCCTTCATAAACAATGCATGGAAGCCGAGGTGACAGGGAAATAAGCCAATAATAGTGCCCGGCTGAAGACAAGTAAAGTTACCTAGCTTACAAGCGACTGGTTAGGTAGGATTCTATGGAGGCAAAAATCAGGCAGGTTTACTAGAGGGCAGATGAGCCACTCCTTCAGGTTACCACCCAGGTTGTAAGGTTGAAAATTATCCCCTTAGTTTCTCTCTCCGTCTTAGCAAACTCCTTTGACCAAAACTAAATGAACTGCTTGAATCCTTCAACACACACTGCATCCATTACAGGCGCTGCCATGCCAACAAACCTAATGCAATTCCCTGCAGTAAAAATATATATGTATAAAGCTAAATGTAAACGTTTTGAAAATTTAAATTAAAAAAAATCCAAATGGTAATCTGCATTCAAGGGAAAGGAGTACTTCTGTTCAAAATACTTTCCCTTGCCTCTGTTTGTAAATATAGCCAGAAGTACATACATTGCTGTTAGGAAGCAGTATTATAAGTCTCACAAAACACCAACATTTTGGATCTCCATCACTCCTCTGTTGCTCAGTGACAAATGGCCCTGCAAGCCTCCCATAACACCTCTAATAATTTTAATGAGTCAGCTCCTCAGACAAGCCAGAGATTTGATCAAGAGCTATTCAACGACATAAGACCCTTCACAGACACAAACAGTGCAGCATCATAACACGATTATTGTAGTGTACAGGCATAGCACCCATTTTATGAAATCCTTAGTCCCAGAGTGACCAACCTTGTAAATACTCTCGGATCTTTTCCTTTAGTTCATCAGATTTAGTTTTACTCCTTTCACAGATGACCTGTGGGAATAAAAAAACTAACAACCATATTTATTTTGCTCATAAAAGTAATTTAAATTTAGCATCACTTAGGGAAAAATTAGATACTGAAACCTTACCTCCATTGGTGTTAGGTCATACTTGTTCTTTGAAACTTTGCTGGTATCAGGATGCGAGCATAATACATTAACCACCTCTGCATGCCCAAACTTACAGGCAAAGTGTAATGGCGTATCAAAACCCTGAAAGTAAAGCAATGGATTTTGGAGGAGCTTTGAAGCATCAGATGTTTTCAAAATATTTTTACAACCTAATATGGCAGACCAATGCATCTACTTTCAGCCTGTAAAATCCCACATTTCTAGATTATGAGGTAAACAAAGTCATGGGTTTTAAGTGTTTTGGTATTGCTTTTTTGATTATCAGAGCACTTATAGAGTATACATTTTTCCTTTAAAAGGTTAACTTGTCTTTTTATTTTGCATTTGCTCACAGGCTTTAAGCAATGCCAGCAAGGCTACATTTATGGCCCATCCCAAGCTGCACAGGGGTGGTGGTGGTGAGGCTTCTCCTTCAATTGCTACAGTCCTTGTGGTTCTGGTTTTCCCAAGATGGTGTTAGGATGTGAATTCCATGACTACGAAGAACACACAGTGGTATATGTCCAAGTTAGCAGGGTTAGACAATGAGGGGAACTTGGAAGGGATGATGCTCCAAGGACATTGCTGCTTTTGCCTATTTCAGAAGTAGAGGACATGGGGCAGAGAGGTGCTGTTGAAATAAGCCTTGTGATTGTTATAGTGTATCTCTAAATAATACATACATACAGCCATGGTGCACCGATGAGAAGGAGAAGACACAAAGTTCAATAGCAGGGCAATGATCAAGAAGGCTAGCCCAGCCGGGGTGAGCTTTGAGTGCTGTCGCTGCTACAATGAGACTCAACAGCCCTGGGCTTGGGCTCTTCAATTCAAGGTCACTGTATAATTAGTAGAAGTGCATGTGTATGATATGGACATTTTTAACATGTTAAAAGCGCTACATAAATGAAGGTTGTTGTTGACAGAACCAAGCTTGACTGCTATCTACAAATAGTTTGCTGACAGCCATTGACAAGGACACATGAACAAGCATATACATACTGATGGCCATACAGGCTGGCTTTTTAAAAATTTATTCTTTCATGGGTTGTGAGTGTCACTATCAAGGCCAGCAATTTTTTTGCCCATCCCTAATTGCCTTTAAACTGAGTGGCTTGCTAGGCCATTTCAGAGGGCAGTTAAGAATCAAACACATTGCTGTGGGTCTGGAGTCCAGACTAGGTAAGGATGGCAGATTTCCTTCCCTAAAGGACATTAGTGAACCAGATGAATTCACCATTACCAAGTCTAGCTTTCAATTCTAAGTTTTATTAATTGAATTTAAATTCCACCAGCTGCCGTGGTGGGATTTGAACGTGTGTCCCCAAAGCATTAGCTTGGCCCTCTGGATTACTAGTCTAGTGACATTACTACTACAACACCGTCTCCCCCGACTGCTAGTGCTTGTATTACTGTACCCCAGTAAGCGGGTGGCTTGTTCTCAAGTATAATTACCACCACTGTGGGAAAATAATAAAATATGAATGATCTTCAACTAGATGTAGTAACTCAGGCATTTGGAAAGACAACCTATTTTCTGGTTACTACAGATATTTCTATATAGGCACTGACATTTTGAGTTTCCAATTGTAATACTAGGTTTAGGTCCTTTAAGATTAGACGACCATAGAGATCTCGATATCTATTTTCAATAGTTGAAGGCATTACTGTCAACATCCAAATTCAGAGTCAGCCAGATGATATGAGAGTATTGGTCTGCCCCAGGGGTCATCTTTAATCGCAGATAACACCTATATGTTAATTTATTTAGAGACTTTTCAGAAACAATGCAAGTCACATCAATAACCACTCTGGGGAAAAAACATAATACCAACCATTTTATCAGGCGTGTTGAGATAAAGGTCAACTATGTATTTGATGCGTTTTTGCAGCATTATTTCATTATCATCTGGATACATCAGCAGCATAAAATCAGGGTTCTCCAATGTGTCCAATAGAAGTTGGCAAATTTGAGGCTGATTCTCTTTAGCAGCGACATGCATAGCATTGTACCGACATCCTTCCTGCAGTTTATACACAAAATATATTTCACTTATCTAAGGAAATGTATTTTCTTATCCTCAATCTTATATTTGTTCCCCTTCAGGCCTCCTCCATTGTTCCATGCTCCACTCCCTTGCAGAGGCAGTAGGTAAGTGGCTTCCTTTCAGGATTCCACTAACAAACTGTATAACCAGATAGCAGGAAATTCAGAGCGGTGTTACTGATCCTGCTTTGTTTAAATTTGGCATCTGAACCCAACCACCCTCTCCCCCCGACCTCTTCAAAATAAAAACTCAAACCCTTTTGGGTGTCCGCATAATTGCAAACTGGTGTATGTCCTTGAATTATGTCTCCACAGCACCCCCCGCCCTGACATATATTCTTACCATTATGTGTAATAGGAATTGGAAATGTCAGTAATCTAGATCAGAACCATCACAAACATGACACAAGTATGAGTGAATCAAGGTTCTGTGCAATATTTAGCAGCTCCTAAGAAACAAAAGACCCCTTATTCTACCTTTTGCTCTACACCATGCTTATCAAGTTTGGTTATACATTTTCTAACGTTCAAGAAGAACAGACGAGTGAGTAGCAAGCAACCACTGAATTAAATGCCAAGTCACAAAGGCAAGAGCAAACCAACCCAAGCTGTGACCAATTCCCAACAAAATCCACACAAACCATAAAATGTCGGCATCACCCACAAAACCAAAGTCAGCATAAGTGTCTGAGGAATACAGGCAAATTTCATTCTCAATTCCAGGCACAGTGCGGTGTCAGGATAGTGCTTCCAGTAACCACTGTGCAAACTTGTTCTTTTTATTGCAGCCTCTCCCAATGTCTCACAAGTTCTTTGTTTATGAAGGTGAAGGTAAAGGTAATTTCCTGCAGTATAGGAACTTCCCAGTGATAGTGTGTGGTAGTGATCAACGCACTATAGTTCAAGAAACAAATACTGAATCCTCAAACCTGTAGAACTGTAGGGTTATCTCCAGATCCTATTAGGTAACGTGGATTACTCCACACAAGTTCAAGAAAAGAAGTCTTGTCTCCTTTTTCAATGGCTTTCCGCAGTTTAGAAGTTAAGTCCTGAGAACGTGGGCTTTTAAAACTGTTGGCTCGCTCCCTGTTGGTGCTTTCTACTTCCAGAGAACTTGCACCATCTGACAAAAAAAATGTAAATAAGCAGAAAAACCTTAACAAATGTATAACTTTGATTGGAACGGAAAGTAAATGTCTAAAATGTTCAAAACATTCAGATACACCCACTGTACCCTGCTGAAAAACTCACCTCTCATTACCGCTTGCTACAATGCTTTAATTGGTCAAGTTGTTGCAGCATCGTTTTGGTTAGGAAAGGGAAAATCATAAACATGACTCTATAAATGAATAGTAGGCAACCTGGTAATGTAAGGGCAGTGAATGATAAACATCCATTTCGAATGGTGAGAACACATTTTTGACCAATTTAAATTTTATGCAATCGTCAGCCTGTAGGATAATGCTGGAAGAGGAACAGGATTGATCAGATTTGTAAGAGAAGCCAAAAAATAAACAAGAACAAATCTACATTTTGCTCTTCCATTAGCAGAATCCAATCTACCCTTCAAAATAAATTAACACTTTTAACTTGGAACAATTCTTTATCCAAGCAGGATATGATCACCAAAGTATAGTTTGATTTTGCCAATTTTCCATGAGCTAAAAAGTTGTCGTATGTAATTCCACAAGGGATATTGGCCCTCCACTGCAGTGCCCAAATTCCCATTCTACATTTAAGAATCTGGACAGTGTTTGCTGGTAACTTATTGAACATGAGGTGACTGCAGATTAGACCAAATCGACCCTCGGCTGACATTCACAGTCTCACGTTTCCAACTGGAGAGTGAATGGGACCCTTGGCAGGCTTGTTTATCAGGAGTGGGGGTGGGGGTGGGGGAAGGAGAATAGGAAAAAAAGTGACTTAATTTTTACTTCTTCACATCATACTGTGTGATCTATAATAAAGGATATACATCTAGTAATAGCGTTTAATGATGATGCATCACAACTTATGAGAAAGAAGGGACTCATAGTCAAAGTAGCATTTACTGGAATACAATTTACACTATGCAAAAATCATCAGTAACTGTTGGTCCACCCAGTCCAGTGACAAAATCTCAAGTTATTAAACATAATATCATTTTCTGGTTTCACTGTGAATTTGTTATGAAGGTTCGGACTGTGAAAATAATTCTCCTAAATAACACATATGCTTTTAGAAAAATATCAGAACACTTTACTTTTTTTAAATGTGAAAGTCAAACAAATTTTGATGAAGTCATAGGAAAAGCACTAAACTGCCAAAATCCTCAAGAAACAAGTTGACAGTAGTTTACCTCTGTTACACATCACACTGGCTTTCAACGGAGATATGCACGCAGACGACTTGCTTGGAGACGGGTAGTAGTCGCAAATACCTCTGGCAAACTTTTCTGCATCTTCTCTATTGGTGAAAGCTTTGAATCGAGATCCTTTCATCAGCTTTACAGCTTGAAGAGCTTCCTTCTTATCCAAATATACATGCACCGTGTCTGTTTAGGAAGGATAGAAAAACAATTACAAAAAAGGGACTTGCCATGCCAATGCTCTTGTACAGAAAACACCAGTCAAACAGTCACAATAACCAACATCGCCATGTCTTTGAAAGTATCTTTACTGCTGTCAAGATGAAGGATATTGGACTGGGGAATCATTTTCCATTTTGAGCTTGCCAAACATTTTAACATAATAATACAAGTACACTAGGGCAATTCTCAATTTCAAAGTCACAATATTTGTATGTAGTTATTATTTTGCTTGGTGGCATTATAAATGCCCAATTACTATCATAAATAAGACAGAAACCTTTAAAATCAAAAAGCAGGATTTGGAATAGTAAACAAATTGTATGAATTGTCCTACGCTTGCAAACAATAGCCACCATGTGTCTCCATGGAGAACTTCTAGCAGAATAACCACTGACCTGCCCTGGTGTAACATGAACATGCTCACCTGACCAAAATCATGACCATGTACCAATTCCTCCATTTACTTTCCCATAGCTGCTCAGGTAAAGGGCAGCACACTTTGCTGTTATCTTGCACACAGTGCACTGAAGCACCCAAGATGTACCACATCAACACTTTTGATGCTCTGATTGCTCATCATTGGTTCTATCACAGGGGTGAGTTGGTTAAGGGAATTATAAATCTCAAAAGTATTCTCCTACCAAACCCAGAGAGGAATTGCTTGGCCCAGTGTCAAAGCTGCAACTGACCCTCTTCAATAAGGCAGCTCCCTAACACAATACACTCACTCAAATCCAAACTTCAGTCTTGGCCTTAAAGTCAGATTGTACGCAGCTCAGTTAGAAATCCACCAGGTTGCAGTAAAGGAGAAATATTTGTACAGGCAAGCATCAGGGAAAGTTAGTCTCCCTCTCCCTGGAGAAAAGTTTCCCTAACTACTCACCCTCATAGAGCAAAATCAGAGTTAGAGATGAAAGGATCCCTAATTCATAAACAACTATTCCCCTCCCCCTGTAATACAAACCTATCACTGCCTTTGGATCCTATTATAGTTTAATTATTTTCTTTAGGTTCATTTCTTATTTCTTACAGCATTTCTTACCCACTGCTGCACTCAAATCACACCAAGATTTTTAAGTTGAATTTGAAGGTTGCATTATACTTCAAACCACAACTCAATTTTATTAAACTGAAAAGGATGTGATACTGTACTGCTCCAAAAGAAGTCTCTTTCAATTATGAATAATTTTCAAAATGTTCAAATTGTTGCACTCCCCCTCCCTTCTCAATGAAGCGTACTGGTGACTTGTTCCAGCAAACAATTGATTAGTGCTGCATTTCCACTGTCTCCATGAACTGATGGAAAACTGTGCAGTGTTTGCAGAACCACTGAAATTAATGGGATTTGTTGCTAATGTCATGTCATGCCAAATTACTTGTAATATCCAAGAGTAAATGCCCTGGACTATAAAGATGAAAAAGCCCTTGGTTTGATTCCACGTCTGTGCTGACTTATTCAATTTTTGAAAATATGGCAGCAGGGCACTAAAACTGATCGCAATGTTTCTGATTAAAGAGGGGAAAAAGGAAAGGCTGGCTTAGGTTCCTGCTTCTAATTACTGTCCACTGGACGTTCATGTATGAGCCTCGGGTTAGGATAGGAATGGACTCACCTGTGATGGCCTCCGCAAGTAACATACTGACATTTACTGTACAGGCTCACACAAAAAGTTACTTCTGAAATAGTAATCTATGCTAACTAGCCTGCTCCAGGAAAGGGGGATAAAATGCTGCGGCGGGGTGAGGGAGGAAAATGTAACTGACAGAACCATTTGAGAAGAGTTGCAATTGCTATAGTATAGGAGAGTGAACAATTTCAGCACAGTCTCTGGACCAAAGAGTTTCACTAAACAATATCAGATAACCGGTAATCAGGTTAATTTAGCTATGTTCATTCACTCTGACCACTTATGTAGCCAGCTTTGTTAGAACACCTCTTCCCCGCCAACTGTGCTCACCTACAGTCACCATAAAAATGGGAAAAAAAATTAGAATAATATGTTTTAATTGTTTTCTTTTGAAGAGGAGCCAATTCTAAAAATTCTTGTCCAATTGTATTTCAAACCATCTGCAGAGAGGAAGAAAGTTGTAATGAAAGTAAGAACATAAGAAAAAGGAGCACGAGTAAGCCATAAAGCCCCTTCAGTCTGCTCTGCCATTCAATAAACGCCATGACTGATCTTCCTACATTAACTCCTTTTTCCTGCCCTATTACCATATCCTCTGATTCCCTCTGATACTTTCAATATTAAAGAAAAAATTGTTTAATTTATGTAAAAGTCACCCTTAGTGGATAGATACCTGTCATGAAGAAATATTAATGTCTGTCATGTCATTATAATATTATGGAAATTAATTTTTAAAATAACAGTTCTAGTAGGGGTCTGTGTCTATGGGCAGAATTTTTCCTACGGCAGGCAGGAGCGGGTGTGGAGCCAATCACCACCCGCGATTGGCTGCGCGCCGCCGTTATACACGGGGGGCCAATTAAGGCCCTCCCAGTGTTATGGGTGGCCAGTAGTGCTCAGCACTACCTGCGTGGGTGGGGGGAGGGAGAGTCGGGGCCTGCACAAAGAGCACAGCAATCTCTGAGGCATGGAGCTGCCTCAGGGACATTGAGTAGATAATAAAACATTTAAATAAATGAAGTAAAAATTTATTTAAACGTGTCCCCTCATGTGAATGTGTCACATGAGCTGGGATATGTTTGTGAAGTATGGAAAATTTATTTATTTAGTTTATAAAAGCTTCAAGAAACCTCACCCCACCCATGGATAAGGTTTCCTGAAAAACGTGAAAGCCGCTTGGGCTCTTCGCCTGCCCGCCAACCTTAAGGTTGGACGGGCAGCGTTCTAAACTAGTTCAATTTGTTTCTTAATGGCCTTAATAGGCCTTTGACATTTCAACAGGCGCACAGCTGCCTCCAGTGTATGCCCACTAAACGAAATATTGAGATGACACACAATGACGTCGGGTCGCAAGCCCGACATCATCGTGTGTCATTTTATACGTCGGCGTGTCGGGCCTGTCCCCGCATGCTGACCAGAAGATTCAGCCATGTGTGTGTGTGTGTGTGTCTTAATTAGATTAAAGCTAGCTGGTCTAGAGGCTTTGATGTATAGAAAGAAGTCGGTTTTAAATGGTAATTAGATAAACATGGGGAAGTTTAGAAACATAGGCGTCAAGAGGCAATTTGCATTTTTAAATAAACCATTCAAAAGAATGGGTGAAATCTTGCACCCAGCTAGAAGATGCCAAGCAATGTGTTTATTTTTTTCAGCTTCTAATAAAACTGGTGGGAGGAAAGGATGTTATTATTAGAAGAAGTGAAGTTAAAAGCCCAGTGATACAATGAAAAATTTACATTCAAAGGGAAAGATGTGTATAAAGGAGATTGTGTGTAAGGTAGAAGCATTTTAAGTTCCAACAAGTGTGAAAAGCCTTGTAAACCTCAAGGTTGTCTGCAAGGACCCAGAGCTGAAAGAAACTCACTTTGAATGCAAATGTCCAGAGTGTGCTTTGCCAGGTGCCTTTCCAGGTATTTTTATATTTGTTCTATGAGATTTACTGTTGCCTTACCAGGGTCTAACTGAGAGTCAGATTAATTAGGGGTTTTTTGTAGTTATTAAAGTGGTAATTTTGTAGACATATGTATGATTTTTTCTGTATTAATAAAAACTTAATTTACTTTTATAAAAAACCTCTTGAGACTCGGTGGTCTTATTGCTCCTGAATTCAAAGCCTGCATCTCGAAACATGTAAATTGCAAAACTGGGTTATGACAGTTGCTTCAAGTTTCCCTGTGGGATTTGAACAACTCAGGCTGTGTCATAATAATGCCTCAAGGACTTGACTCTTGTCTTTGCAACCCCCTTCAGTTCCATGTGTCAGAACCTGCCTTCAGATCTAAACAATGGCTTTAAAGGAAAGACCAGATTAATAGCCAAAAATTAAATTTGTCCTGCAGATTCCGAACAATTGGCGAAAAACATCTTCGCCATTGTCACTATTTTTATATTTACTTGCTTCAGTTACTTTTCTCCCCATTTTTTTTTATTTTCTTGCCCTTTTGTTTATATCAGATTCTTCTGTGATATTTACTTCCTTCTGTAAGATGTTATGGAGCTGAACCCTGTCAAGAAGAGCATTTAATCAAACAAGACAGAGCCAGCCATGATGTGGAGTGAGTATCCCTCGGTTCAGATTAGCCTCAGCATTTTGACCACAGGTAAAATTAAAGCAACCAGCAAGGCTTTTCTGACTGTTGGCTGCCAGTAATGGTGCATAAAGTTCTTCAAAAATGGTGACTACAATTTCCAAATGTATGAATGATATCATCTGCCAGCTTATCAGTGGATTAGGAAACACTGGTTAAAATATTGGTTTTTAGTATTATAGTGATAAGCTGCATTTGAATTTGCTACTGTTGTTTTAATGGAATTGGCCCCTTTATATTATCACTACACCATGATATCTCTCCATATAGGGAGACTACAAAAAACCCCTAATTAATCTGACTCTCAGTTAGACCCTGGTAAGGCAACAGTAAATCTCATAGAACAAATATAAAAATACCTGAAAAGGCACCTGGCAAAGCACACTCTGGACATTCGCATTCAAAGTGAGTTTCCTTCAGCTCTGGGTCCTTGCAGACAACCTTGAGGTTCACAGGCTGGAGGCTTTTCACACTTGTTGGAACTTAAAATGCTTCTACCTTACACACAATCGCCTTTCTCCTTTATACATATCTTTCCCTTTAGATGGGTCTAGGCTGCCATTCCTCCCTATCCTACTAGTACTGCTTTGTTTCTTATCAACCTACCACACATAAAAAACTTCACTTAACAAATGTACATGTACACACAGGAATCAATATGTAAACCATCTGGCTTAAGTGACTTAAAATGTATAAGCAGATTTAAAAACCCAAGATAAATAGCCAATAAATAGCAGATGATAAAGCAGAAATTTGTCACACTCATGGCCTATTTCCAAAATAATAACATGAGTATACAGTGCAATTTCATGTTTGTGTGGCCATATTCAATCTTCATGTTCAAGCATAGAAATCGTTTATACATAGCATGCTAAATCAGTGGTGGTATGATAGAGAAGAACCAGCAAACAGAAGGGAGCAACAGGAATCCATGATATTTGAAGCTTCTAGCTTAAACTGCACAAAACAATTATCCCTGGGGTTAAGAAATAACTCCATGGCAGTTTTGCTGATTCGGGAGCCAATTCAGGAGTAGAGCTCAGAATTTTAAGGCTAGCAAAAGGAAGTAGATTTTGGGACAAATCTGGCCATTAAACATAGGATACCACACTGACTTAACATCCAGTCACCTGAAATTTATACCTCTGATTACAAAAGGTCTCTAATTTTAGTAAAATAGAAAATGAAATTGACTTTATACTGAGGTGCTGAAGGCTTAGCTTGAAAAATCATATCCTGATATGCCAAAATTAGTCTGTGGTGCATTTCTGAAACAACATGCATCACTTCATCTCTCATTTCACTTTCAGAATAAATGCTTTGTGCTTAACATAAAGGCCACTGAAATTAATTTCACTTAGCATTCTTATGACTTTCAGAGGGCAGGGTGTTGGCTATGACACCGTCATGTTCTAGACATTTTAACAGAAGGGCAACTCCTGCCTTGCCTATCTTCCAGAGATTTGCACCCTTCCTGCCTCTAGCATCAAAAACTCAGAGTTTGTCGCCTGTTGGGAGTTGGGCTAGGGATTGCTCATGGTCGGTGTAGGATCCCTCCTTAGTCTAATCTGTTGCCTCAAGTGTAACAGCGAATGCGTTGATGACAATGGCATGCTGGTCCTCATTAAGATGTGCCGTGGGGGAGTCACTGAGGTGCCTGACAAGCTCATTTTCGGTGGCAAAGCCCAACCCATGGAGGCATCATTCCTCCTCTGGGAGGCCCTTCCAGAAGGTGTACCTGCCACCTTGTTCCTTCAGTTGGCATTCTCCTGCATGTCATGGCTCACTTAGACCAGCAATGTCAATGTCAAGACCGCAAGTTCCTGAGCTATGATGGCAGCATGGTACTCAGGTCTGTCACTATTGGGGTTGTCCGCAAGGGTCCTGACGTTCCAAGTCCCAAACTTCATTTTGACGAATGGAAGATGCCTGTGAGTGATTTTTTTTTTTTTGCTTAAAAACATTGGCTGGTCGTAGCAAGCTGACTACCACACAACCCCAGCAAAACGGGGCCTTGCTCCAACGACAAGGGGTTTCTGAGGCTATTGGAGGCCAGGATCTACTGTGAGAAATTAGCACAGTCTGTACATGGTCATACGCAGGTACGTGTGAGACCTGTGACCAGGAACAGGCTGAAGCTGAAAAACCAGTTGAACCAGTAGTCAGACACAAGCTCAGCAAGAGTGAAGTCTCTCAAACATTGAAGTGACGGGGAAGACTGACCCAAGATGCTTTAAATGTCGCAGGATATCAGCAAGACAGAGAAAGAATTTAGGTCTTAGTATAGTCCAAAAGAGAAAATATCTTCTTGATCCAAGAATTTGAAGCCATGCTTGAAAGATGAAGCAGATTAAGTTTTTCCCACAGGCTGCAGATCAGGAAAGAAGAAAAAAAACAAAACAGCAGATTCTGGACAGAATGAAGCTTTTTTCCCTCCCAATGTTCCAGTTCAGAAACACGGTCTAAATATCCAGGAATGTGAAACCAGATTTGAGAGAAAATCCGCCGCGGAGTTTTCCAGATTTTAACAGAGCTGACAAGGTAAGTTGGAGGATGGGCTTTGAACCATCAGACAGAGGCTGTTTAAACTAACTTGAAAAAACCATTCAACAGCTGAAGAACATGAGCAGGTAGAGTCCCTGCCATGGTGATCAGGATGACCAACTCTTGGGAATAAATTAAGGGACACTTCCTCATTCAAACTGGGAGAGGGTGGTGGCCGGGGAATCGTCAAACCTGTAATTGTGGGGGAGGGGGTTGGGTTCTGGTGAGCCTGTAATAGTGGGAGGAGAGAGGGGGTGCTGGGGAGCCTGTAAGAGCTGGTTCAGGTGGGAGGTTGTGCAGTGGCAATCCTGCAAGAGAACATGCGTAAAATTCGATGTTTGAGAATACAGGACAAACACGGTGCCAGAAGCAGGCAACCCATGACACTTGGCTAGCGCCTTAAATACAGGACAATCCTGGGAAATCTGGGACAGCTGGTCATCTAGGCAGTGATTCACTCCTGGCATCACGCTCCTCATCAAGGAACAAGAGCACATGGCAGGGGTCTCAGAGATCTTGAGATCATGACTATATTCAAGAAGGGAGACAAGTCGAATGGCGGTAACTAGAGACATCTCTCTGCTGGCTGCCAAAGGGATGGCAGTTGCGAGGATTGTCCTCAACCCACTCCTCCCAGCAGCCGAGGAACTCATTCCAGAGTCACAATGTAATCTACATCCATCAAGAGGCACCACAGGCATGATCTTCACTGCACAGCAAATTCAATAAAAGGTGCAAGGACCAACCACTGCCCTTTTTCCACTTCACAAAAAGCCTTTGACTCTGTCAACCGTCAAGGCTTAAGGAGCATCTTCCTCAAATTTTGCTGCCTTCATAAATTTTTCACCTCTGCCTACACCACAAATGACATGCAAACCATGATCCTCACCAATGAAACCACTACTAAACCTACCTCTAGCAAATTACCCACAGACATGGGCATAATCTACAGAACAGATGAGAAACTGCTCAACCTACACATCATTCAATCCAAAACCAGTCCTAACTTCAGTCATAGAGCTTTAGTATACAAATGACATTTGTGTGCGCTCACTCAGAAACGGAGTTCCAGGTCATTATCAGCTCCTTCTCTGAAGCGTTTGAGAAAATGGGCCATTCACTAAACACCCGTAAAACTAAGGTCCTCTTCCAACCAGCTCCTACAGCAAAACACTCTCCCCCCAATCCCCCCACTGTCGATCAATGGTGAGAGCCTGGAAAATGTGGACTATCTCCCGTGTCTTGGGAACATAGGTGAAAAAATTCATCATCCCCTCCAATGTGTCAGCTCAGCCTTCTGCCAATTGAGGAAAATAGCATTTGAGGACCTGAATCTCAAACCTGAGACCAAGGTCATGGTTTACCAGATGGCAGTGTTCCCTGTGCTCCTATATGCTTCAGAAGTTTAGACAACCCACAGCAGTCACCTCAAAGCACTGGAGAAGTGCCACCAGTGGGGCCTTTGACAGATCCTCTAAATCCATTGGCAAGAAAGGCAGCCCAACAGCAGTGTCCTCTCCCAAGCCAGCATGTCCAACATTGAGGCACTAATCACTCAAAACCAGCTCCGCTGGACAGGACATGCAGTTTATATGCCTGACATCAGACTCCCAAAGCAATTGCTCTACTTGGAACTCAGTCGCAACAGGGAAACCCAGGAGGACAGCGGAAATACTTAAGGGATGTCCTCAAAGCATCCCTGAAAAGGTCAAACATACTCGCTGACTTATCAGGGATCCTGACTTGAGACTGACCAACATGGAGAAGGTTCATTCAGGAAGGCATCGAACACACAGAGACTTCATCAGGAACATGCAGAGGCAAAGTCAAGGCATCAGAGGGAGTGTACAAACTTCCAAATAACCCATCTTTCCAACCCTTCAAGCACCACCTGCCCGACATGTGGCAGAGCCTGCAGATCACACATAGGTCTTTTCAGCCATTTCAGAACTCATAGAACCAGAGTGGAAGCAAGTCACCCTTGATCCTGAGGGACTGCCTAAGAAGAGATCAGAAGGCAGGCGTCTCTATCCCATTATTTACACTTGCATTTGAAACCAGCTCACAGAAGCATAGGAAATATATAAAAACCCACTACATTATCCAGCTCCTTCTTTCAGCTCTGCTCCATAATTGGGTGCTCCATAATCCTTCAGGAGATGGACTGTTGATCTTGAAGGGATTTTATGGCACTTCAAAGTTGACCTTTGAGGTTCCACTGAAACTATGATCAATAACACAATAGTTATTCTGATAAATTTATAGTTATGCCAGATGTAACCTTAAGAGACTCACCATTCCTAGACAATATGTCATCCCAGACTGGACAAACCCCATAATAAAGTGAAGAGGTGGTAGTTGATCCTCCTGTCATCTGCTCGGTACTGTACTGTAAATCACTCACATCTACATCTTTTGACAATGTTGTCTCATCTGGAGGGTTCAGTCCCACATCATATCCAAAATGCGCATCTCTGTTGGCACTGGCATCGCTCGACAGATGGGACCTGCCAAAACATGCAGCAGAGCTGCAGTCAGACACGTCCAAGAAGCGGCTACACAAAGCACTGTTGCCTTGAGGTTTTGCTGAATCATCAGTTAATTCAGGCAGCTTATCTGCTTCTCCCCCTCCCTGGTGCTGCAACAAAGCCTGGGCTAACTTCTTCTCAAAAATGAAGCGGGTTGTCGAAGTTATGGGTCCATAGTTCAATCCAGCATTGAGAATTTCTTGTCTGAGTTCAGTAGGAGTGAGTTGCTTCAGTCTCATCAAAATAGCTTCCATCCTGTCTTTACCTGTAGAAAAGAGGGAAAATAATCTATGAAGAAACACAGAATGTCTGTCATAATATTGCTCTTATAAACTGACAAAAAGTACACAATAATATCTTCAATCCTTCACATTTCTTTTTCTTTGGGTTTGAGTACAATTGTGTAACTTTTGATCCTTTGTAGTGATTTTCTTAACAAAAAAGCTCCAGGTAATATGCAATAGTATTTCAGTAATTTAGCTGCCATCCAAAATAGTAGAATCCAAGAGCTAGATTTGTAGCTTTTCTCATGGAAGTCGAATAAAATTAGATTGCCCTTTGTCCTCCCCATTTTCTGCCCATTTTACAAAAAAACCAGACCCTATTCAGCTCATAATTTAATGCAGCAGTTAAAAGAGAAGTAATTTGGTTACAAAAGCAAAATACCATGGATGCTGAAAAATTGAAATAAAATAGAAAATGCTGGAAATAACCAGGTCAGAAATCATCTGTGGAGAAAGAAGCAGAATTAATATATCAGGTCAATGATCTTTTATCAGGCCTGCTCAAATAAACAGAAATATTAAATGCCATTTTGTCATTAACATCTTTGACAGCATGACACAACACATCTCAGATTGTCTGCATCATTGTGACATAAACAGCAATAGGACACAACATTTAGTGAGACCCTTCTATTTAAGTGCACAATCTTCCGCACATGAATTCTGGGAAAAAAAACAAATGGAAAGACTTATAAAACTGAAAACAGTAAGTATCTTAGGATCCCTTTAATCTCCATTCTCAAAATGTATGCCATTTCATATCAAAATTCATTTCTTCATTCAAGTAGATTTCTTTCTGAATGAAAAACGCTTAGAAATTTCTGTATACAGTTGATATCCACTCAAAAAAAAACCTGAACACAGATCATGGACTAATACAGTTCGGAAGGCAGCCATTCAGCCCATTGTGACTGTGCCAGCTCTTTGGCAGAGCTTTCCAACTAGTCCCACTGCCCCGTGCTTTCCCAAAGTCATGCAAAATTTTCCTTCAAGTATCTACCCAATTCCATTTTGAGAGTTAGCAATGAATCTGCTTCCTCTATCCTTTCATTTGCAACCCCTGCAGTGTGGAGATTAAAAGGGGTTGAAAGTTCAGTGATTTTGGAAGCAACACACAAAGTAGAAAAGCTTTTCTGTTGCCTAGCAACAGTGATCCGTTGACGCAGGCATAGAAAAGGCTGGAATTGAGAGAGGATGTGTTCAGTTTGTGTGTCAAAGAAAGAAGACAGAGATTTGAAGCTCTCTAAGAGGACAAACCTTAAGGCTAGTAGGATAGTAGTTAACTGAATAATGGGACTCAGTAAAGTGATCAGTTTAGCAGAGGTGCAACTGGAAGACTAAGATTAGGGAACTAATTTGTTTGCTCTGCAGTTGAAGAATCAGTGAATTTAGAGTGCGATTTTTTGGGGTCTCAGGAAGAGATATGAATTGTCTGAGAAGCATCAAGTGAACACACAGGAATTCACTGGAAGAAAACTGTTTGCAACTATGTCAGTCCCAAGCGAGAAGCCTTTGCATCAAGCTAGTGGCAACTCTTCACTGGTTTGTGTGTCTGTGAAGATATTGCTGGGGTAAAGAAATAGTGGGAATTTGAATCATCTTTTTGTGTTTGTATTGAGATCTTGCCAACTTTTTTTGTCAGGTGTAATATAGTTCACTTTTCTTGTTTTAATAAATATTTTATTCTTTGCATTAAAAGTTCATCATGGCTGATGTGATAGTAACCTCAAATCTGCATTCCCACCTACCCTCAATAGCCTATCACCTCCTTGCTTACCAAAATTTATCCACCTCAGCCTTAAAAATATTCAAAGACCCTGCTTCCAATGCCTTTTCAGGAAGAGAACGACTCACCACCTTCAGAGAAAAAATTTTCGCCTCAACTCAGTTTTAAATAGGCGACCCCTTACTTTTAAACAGTGACCCCTGGTTCTAGATTCTCCTACAAGAGGAAACATCCTCTCCACATCCATCCAGTCAAGACCCCTCAGGACCTTATCTTACTCTTCTAAATTCCAGCGGACACAAGCCTAACCTGTTCAACCTTTCCTCATAAGACAATCTACCCACTCCAGGTATTAGTCTGGTAACCTTCTCTGAACTGCTTCCAAAACATTTACATCCTTCCTCAAATATGGTGACCAATACTGTACACAGCATTCTAGATGTGTCACACTAGCGCTTTGTAGAAGTGAAGCATAACCTCCATACTTTTGTATTCAATTCCCCTCGCAATAAATGATAACATTCTATTAGCTTTACTAATTACTTGTTGAACCTGTATACTAACCTTTTGCAATTATTACACTAAGATACCCAGATCCCTCTGCACCTCAGAGCTCTGCAATCTCAAAAAATTAGATAATATGCTTCTCTTTTATTCTTTGTGCCAAAATAGACAATTTCACATTTTCCCCACATACTCGATTTGCCAGGTCTTTGCCCACTCACAACCTATCTGTATCTTTTGTAACCTCATGTCCTCTTCACAACTTACTTTCCCACCTATCTTTATTTCATCGGCAGATTTGGCAACCATCCCATCCATCCTTTCATTCAAGTCATTTATATAAATTGTAAACAGTTGAGGTTCCAGCATTGATCCCAGTGGGACACCAATCGTTACATCTTGCCAACCTGAAAAAGACCCATTTATGCCTACTCTCTGCTTCCTGTTAGCCAGCCAATGTTCTATCCATACCAATATGTTACCCCCTATACCATGAACTTTTATTTTATGCAATAACCTCTGATGTGGTACTTTATTGAATGCCTCTGGAAATCTAAGTACAGTACATCCACAGGTTCCCCTTTATCCACCGCACATGTGACTCCTTCAACGAACTTTAATAAGTTGGTTAACCACGATTTCTCTTTCATAAAACCAAGTTGATTCTGTCTGATTACCTTGAGCTTATCCAAGTGCCCTATCACTGCTTTAGTAATAGCTTCTAACATTTTGCCTATGACAGAAGTTAAGTTAAATGTAGCTTTCTGTCTCCCTCCCTTTTTGAATAGTGAAGTTACATTTACAATGTTCCAATCTAATGGGATCTTTCCTGATTCCAGTGAGTTTTGGAAAATTAAAACCAATGGATCGACTATCTCACTAGCCACTTCTTTTGAGACCCTAGGATCCACCAGGTCCTGGGCACTTGTCAGCCTGCAGCTCCAACAATTTACTCAGTACCACTTCTCTGTTGATTGTAATTTTCCTGAATTCCTCCCTCTCTTGCAATTCCTGATTTATAGCTGCTTCTGGGATGTTACTTGTATCCTCTATAGTGAAGATTGATGCAAAATACCTGTTCATCTGCCATCTCCTTGTTTTCCATAATCAATTCTGCAGACACACTTTCTTCAGGACCAACGCTCACTTTGTTAACTCATTTTTAAAAAAAAATTTATAGAAAATCTTACTATCTGTTATTATATTTCTAGCTAGCTTTCACTCGTACTCTTTATTTTTTTCCCCCTCATTAATATTTTAGTCATCCTTTGCTTTTCCTTATATTCTGTCCAATCTTCTGACCTTCCACCTGTCTTTGCACAATTATATGCTTTATTTAGTTAACCACGGATGTTGTGTCCATCCCTTGAACTTTTTCTTACTTGTTCAAATTTATCTATTCTGTGTATTCTGAAATATACCCTTAAATGTTTGTCACTGCATCTCTATTCACCTAGCCTTTAACCTAATTTGACTAATCTGACTTTAATCTGACTTGTCCAGTATTAACAGCAGCTGGGATTGTAATATCTATGTCTTCTGGTTACCATCCCCCACCACCACAAACCCCCCCACCCAGAGTTTCTCCTTATTTATTCTAAATCAATCATTTTGAACACCTCTTAATCAGATCTCCTCTTAACCTTTTCAGGTGTGAGGAGAACAAGCCCAGTTCCTCCAGTATCCTCAGTCTTTCATTCCCTAGGACCATTTGAATAAACCTCTTCTGCAACTTCTCCAAGGCCTTGACATCCTTCTCAAGTGTGCTCCCCAGAATTTAATGCAATACTCCAACTGAGGCCCTAACCGGTGTTTTATAAAAGGTGTAGCTTTTGTACTCTATGCCTCTATTAATAAAGCCAAAGATCCCATGTGCTTTTAAACAGCTTTTTTCTTCAGAAAGTGATTCTGAAGAATGAATAATGAATACTGTGCATCATAAATCAGCTGTCTTCAAGGATCCTTTTCCACAATAAATGTGAAAGCATTAATTACTGTGAACCAAATGTTCATCTCACAAGGTCATAAACTGCCTCCAAACATGGAATATCTGATATAGTTTTTACCCACCCACAAGTAAAATCTTTCTTTTTAAATTGCTATTCCAAAACAAAAATTGCCACCTACAATGGACCCTTTCTCTTAGTGTCATGAATATGATCTTCACTTAAATCAAATGTTTTCCCTTTTGTGCAGTAAAATACAATTGATTATTTTTGTATTGCCATAAATATAGTCTGTAACATGTAAATTTGGGTCCAATGAGTAATCTCCAACACAAATCGCTTCTCACTTTACAACTGATCTGCAATTTAACTTTTGCTTCATCTATACTCTTGGCACAATTTCAGGGGTGGGGCAGGGGGGTGAATAGAAATTGCCAGTCAATAGAATAAGTAATGAACTCAGTTTCTGTTTTGTCCAACCCACCATGAGATCATTCTCAACATAACTACCATCTTATTAATTTTTTTTTACCATATCCTTCATTTTTTTTTACATTAGGCACTCTGATCGCTAAAGCTAGAATTCATTTTCAAATGTTATACTTCTGTCTAAACATGACTTGGCTTATCAAAGGCATATTTTACCTCACATCTGCTTGCTCCAACAAATCTTCAACTTCTGCTGATTGTTCCAAACTGCAACTGTGCAATAACCCATAACCTTTGTATCGACAAGGTAAAATCAGGTAGAATCAAAGTTATATGATCCATGCCATTAATAAGAACATTCACAGGCTGCTTTGTGCAATGCTTATTCTGTCAGATACAAATGAGAAGGTTGGGCAAATTCACTTGTCTTATTTTTATCATTTAAGGGGGAAGAGGGCACATAACATTTTCTTGAGAAAGTGACAGATAAATATACTGATTTCTATCAACTACATCATCATTACACATCAGTGGAAGTGGTTTGCGGCATATCAACAAGGCTACAATTTAAATAAAACTACTTTTGCCAATCGACATAAAGAGTCAGTTTAATTCTGATTATAATGTTCTTCCTTATTGCGACTATTATAGCAAGGACACTGGGTTGACTAGCAGTAGATTACAGGGCAGCAATTCAAATTATGAGGGTTCAGGTGACAAAGTAAGCTGCAGCAGCAAAGTTCCAGCAGTCAGTCAACTGAACCCTGAGACTGAAAAACTGCCTGCAATTCTCTGATAGTCATGAAGGGCGGTGGACAATTAAGCAACTCTGGATGAGGAGGCTCCCTAATTATCCACACCCTCAATGGTGGGTAAGCCCAGCACATCAGTGCATAGATAAGGCTGAAGTATTTGCAACAATATTCAGCAATAAGTGCTGAGTGGATGATCTATCTCGGCCTCCTACAGAGGGTCCCCAGCATCACAGATGCCAGTCTTCAGCCAATTTAATTCACTCCACATGATTATCAAGAAATGGCTGAAGGCACTGGAAACTGCAAAGGCTATGGGCCTTGACAATACTCTGGCAATGGTACTGAAGATTGCACTCCAGAACTTGCTGCAATCCTAGCCAAGCTGTTCCAGTACAGCTACAACACTGGCGTCTAACCGGCAATTTGGAAAATTTCCCAGTTATGTCCTGTATACAAAAAGCAGGACAAATCCAATGACCGTACCATCAGTCTACTCTCAATCATCAGTAAAGTAATGGAAGGGGTCATCAACAGTGCTATCAAGCAGCACTTGCTTAGCAATAATCTGCTCAGTGACGCTCAGTTTGGATTCTGCCAGGATCACCCAGCTCCTGACCACATTATAGCTTTGGTTTAAACATGGACAAAAGGGCTGAGCTCCAGAGATGAGGTGAGAGTAACTGCCCTTGACATCAAGGCAGAATTTGACCAAAGTGTGGCATCAAGGAGTTCTAGAAAACTGGAATCAATGGGAATCAGGGGGAAAACTCTCTGCTGGTTGGGACTCATGCCTAGCACAAAGGAAGACGGTTGTGGTTGTTAGAGGTCAATCACCTCAATCCCAGGACATCACTGCAGGAGTTCCTCGGGGTAATACCCAGGCCCAACCACCTTCAGCTGTTTCATCAGTGACCACCCTTGCATCATTAGGTCAGCAACTGAACACACTCATCATGCTTTACACCTTCCAAAAAAAGCTATACTTAACAGGAGGGAACATAAGGAAGAGCAAGAAATGGGGATGTTTGCTTTGCTGATGATTGCATAATGTTCAGCACCATTCGCAACTCCTCAAACATAGAAGCGGTCATGTCCAAATGCAGCAATATCCAGGTTTGGGCTGACAAGTTGCAAGTAACATTTATGTCACACAAGTGCCAGGCAATGACCATCTCCAACAAGAGCGAACCTAACCACCACCCTTTGACATTCAATGGCATTACCATCACTGAATCCCCCACTATCACCATCCTAGAGGTCACCATTGATCAGAAACTGAACTGGACTAGCTACTTAAATACTGTGGCTTCAAGAACAGGTCAGAGGCTAGGAATCCTCCAGCGAGTAACTCACCTCTTGACTCCCCAAAGGCTGTCCACCATCGACAGGACACAGGTTTGGAGTGTGATGGAATACTCTCTAGCTGCCTAGATGAGTGCAGCTCCAACAGCACTCAAAAAGCTTCACAACAGCCCACTTGATTGGCACCCCATCCACAAACTTTCACTTCCTCCACCACTTACACACAGTGGCAGCAGTGTATACTATCTACAAGATGCACTGCATGGACTCACCAAGGCTCCTTAGACAGCACCTTCCAAGCCTATGACCACTACCATCTAGAAGGACAAGGGCAGCAGGTGCATGGGAACACCACCATCTGGAAGTTCCCCTCCAAGTCACTCACCACCCTGACTTGGGAATATATCATTCCTTCACTGTCACTGGATCAAAATCCTGGATCGCCCTTCCTAACAGCACTGTGTACCTACACCACATGGACTGCAGCTGTTCAAGAAGGCAGCTCACCACCACCTTCTCAAGGGCAATTAGGAATGGGCAATAAATGATGGCCCAGCCAGTGACGCCCTGATCCCATGAATGAATATTTTAAAAATCTAGTAGTTATATACGTGCTTTCTTCAAAAATAAATCAGCTTCTCCTTTTAACTTTGCAAGTCAGTCCATGACTATCATTTGCATTACTTTATTACAGTACAGAGCTCGCTATCCACCATAAAATTGTACAAGATTTTGGCATTTAAAAAAAAAGGTACTGCTTTATATGCTGTATATGCCAGACAAGACAATTTTGCTGAAATGCTCCATCGTCTGCCTGCTTCCTGTAGCTCCCATACTGTGGACACAGCTTCCTTATAGAGTTAACTAAGAACACAATGCTACAAATTTTCCATGAAACAAAGCCAGTAGAAAAAAAAAACAGATGGGGTGGGATGTGGATCAGTCTCTTATTAATCTGAAATTGAAGACTAACAAAGTTTTAATTCCCTCTCCAGATTCTCTCACATTATGCACAGTTGTAAAGACAAAGGATTTAGTCTTACACTTTTAGATCTGTCCCATTTTGAAATCTGGTGCAATGATTGAATGGCAGTTTAAGGTAGGTTGGAAAGCCATTCTCCCTGGATAGTTGGTGCAGGCTGCAGTACTAAGTCACACAGATCCTATATTAGATTCCTGGTCAGTGCTCAGTTAAGGGCTATTAAAGGTAATAATTAGGCTGCAATTGTGTGCGCGTGCGCATGTGTGTTTCATTGGACTCTGCTTTGGCACCCTCCTTAACAAATAACTTGGCAACATTCTTTGCTACTCAGATGACATACTGGAATGTTGCCAGCACCGCTGGGGAGAAAGGAAGGAAATATAAAACTCCAAACTTAAATTATTTTATTTGCACAATATTTCCAGCCACACTACCAGTCACATTTACAAGACAAAATTTAAAAATTATTCTGGAAGAACATTTGATTTTTTGCTGTTTGTCAGTAATTCTCCAAATATTTTGGCAATTCAATTCCAACTTTTCAATCATATTCAATGCTTGAACAGCACAGTACGTCACCCTCAAACCATTCAGGCTCTGAATGATTCAAAACACAGGGCTCCAAAAGTTGCGCAAGCATTAAACCCTGTCTTTTCCTTGCCAAGAATTGCTATAATAAATGGACTTTTTAAAAAAAATTGTGGTCATAAAGGAATGCACTGGCATAGTACCTTTCATGACTTCAGGATGGCCCCAAAACTCTTTTACAGCCATGGCTTGTCATCTGCAGCTGAACACACTCATCATGCCTTACACTTTCCAAAAAAAGCAATACCTAACAGGAGGGAACAAACCCCAAAAGGAGGGGGCGGCCCAGAAAGAGACATCTTATTTCAAGGACTCCACCCCTTTTGAGCAGCTAGCCCTCGGCATTCAAGGCCAGAGACCAAGCAATTACCAGCCCAGGTTCATAACCCAATGATTCTGTTTACAAGCTATATTCTACTATCCCCCCTGTAACAATCCCACTGATATTACCACTGGACAAGTCAGACCAGAGGGAAACCTGGCTTAATAGGTCCTAACTTTTACTTTTTTTAGAAACCGTGGCAGTGGGTTACTGAACAAATTCATAGAAGTCTGCTGATGAGCTTTTAACAAAAAGAATAAAACATTCCTTTAGCAAGAAAAATTAAATATATTATACCAGACAAAAAGGTTAGAAAGATCTCAGTACCAACACAAGAAAATGATTGAAAGATTCACAATTCCTTCACCCAAGCTATACCTTTACAGGCTCATGTAAATTCGGAAAGGTAAAAACAATTTACCGTGTCTATCTTATACTCTGATGTTCAGGATAAGTATGTGGTACATACGAACCAGATGGCGAACTGTGGTCAAACACAGCACACTCTAAAGTGAATAACAGATGCGACCAAAGCAGATTCTATAGATTTCTCAACAACCCACCCAGACACTTGTTGCACTATGAGCCAACAGGTTTTACTGAAACTCTATCTTTCTCCTAAAGGTTTTCAATCTCCACGCTCAAAGAACTTGCCTGGGAATTCTCTCAAAAATTCACCCCCACTTGGACAGCTTCAACAAGAATCCACCTCTAGGATTTCAATCTCACCTTCTCAGATTCCTTTCCACTGGATCGTCACATACACTCATGAGTCACCTTCCAAGAACAATATCAGGTCTTCAGCTGTATCAAGCAGAACACCACTGCTCCAAAAGGGTATACCTTTGCATTTACAGAGTTTCCAACCTTCGGCTACCCTCTCCGATCTTCAGGCTTCTCTTGGGCCCATTTTGCTTCAAGTTTGCTCCCCACAGCTTTCTCTCTTTAATTCGGAGCCTGTTGCTCTGCTCCTTTTTCTCAACTTTACTTAACAGGATATGTTTCTGATCTCTGTCCTTGACCCTTACTTGAGGCCTTCTCCAGAGACTTGTTTCTGCCCACTCTCTGGTTTGGGATCTTCATTTGGGACCTTCTCCCGGTTTTCCTCTCTGTGTCCTGCTCCCTTCTCTGCAATGGCACTCCTCTTCAGGTCAACTGACCTGCAGTTTCACACCATTTCACTTTTCTTCTGCGCATGGGCACAGGGCAGAGCTGGTTCCCAGCCTGAAGAAAGTAAAAGAAACAAACAGCACATGTGCAGCCATTCTCTGGCCGGACATGCACAGGAAGCCTGAGGCCCGCTGGGAACTGTAGTTCCCAAATTCCTGATTTAAACTTAAGGTAAGTTTTTTTTCTCCCTTTTTTATTTCATCACGTCACTAATGCTTTCAAAACCTGATGCACCATGCCTTTGTGCTTGTTCCTGCCAGCTCAGGATCACCATTAACTCACTTCTCTTTTGTAATATTTTCATTTTTATATGTCATAAAGGTATAATGGTGTTTATAATGTTATTGGAAATTATTTTAAAATGGAGTTCTAGTGGTATCTGTGTCTGTGTGTGTCTTTTAATTGGATTGAAGCCAACTGGTCTAGAAGCTTTGATGTGTAGAAGTAGACTTGAAATGTTAATTAGGTAAAAATAGGGAAGTTAGAAGGTGAAGTGTAAGTGCATTTTAAATAATCTATTCAAAAAGAATGGGTTAAATATTACACCTAGCCAGAAGAAACCAATGTGTTTATTTTTTTAAATTTACCAATAAAATTGGTGCTATGAAAGGGATTTATTGTCAGAAGAGGTAAAGTTTCAAAAAACCTTGTGATACAATGACAATTTGCATTCAAAGAGGAGCATATGTATAAAGCAAGAGAAGGCTGTTGGTAAAAGGAGAGGGATTCTAACATTAAAGCCTCCAGCCTGTAAGCCTCAAGCTGCTATCTGCAAGAGCCCAGAACTGAAAGAAACCCATTTAGATTGCGACTGTCCAGAGTGTGCTTTGCCAGGGGTCTGTTTGAATCTGTGTGTTGCCAATTTACTGTTGCCTTAAAGGAGATGTAACTGAGAATCAGATTAATTAGGGGATTTTTTAAAAGTTATTATAGTAGTAATTTGTAGACATATGTATGTGCTTACAATCTTTTAATTAATAAATGTTTAATTTAGTTTTATAAAAACCTCTCAAGACTCGGCGATCTTACTATAACTAAATTCAAAGCCTGCACCTCGAAACATACAAATTGCAAAAATTGGTTATGACAGTTGTTTCAAGTTTCCCTCTGGGATTTGAACAGCTCAGCATTTACTATCAGCTGTGTCATAATATATATCTTAGCTGAAATTTGAAAAGCATCTGCAAAGGACTCCCAGGACTCCCCAGTCACACAGATGCTCACAAAGCCTCAGTAGTGCACCCTGCCACTGCATTTAAACTATTTAGCCAACAGCAATGGGGCATCAACCTCAGAAGATTTAGATATTCAGCAGGAAGGCAGTGTGGGGAGTGAGGCACAGAATATAAAAGGGCAAAAGCAGCAACAGGGAGAAGTGACGCTGGAAACCATATACCAAGGAGGAAGATTAACCAACTCCCCAGCTGATGAGACATTCAGCTATTATTCTCAATAGCCCATTTTAAAAAAAAATACGCTTTCTTAGCACAAATGACTGATGGTGTCACTGCAGGATTATCCAGAAGTATCTGACATATGGCAGCAAGTGTAAAGCTGCAAGCGATTGAAGCTGATTTATAGAATGCAGAATATGTATCGTAGGAATTGCACTTGGAGTTAACAATTCCAGAGCCATCTGCAGCACAGCTTCTCAGACAGCTGCCAAATAGGCCTCAATGTCACCAACTCACTTTGCTAAGCTTATCTGCTATGCTACCCAATGAAAAATTTGTTTGAAACAGGCTTCCAAATCCCACTGCCACCATAGGGTCCACTCGCCACAGATCAATGAGTGCAGTGACAAGTCGGAACTGGCAACTGTACAAGCTGCTCTCTCAATGAATGGCAGCACTACTTTACCAATTCCCACTCATACAGAACCAAAAGGAAGAGACGCTGGGCTCAGCCAACTCCACATCAGGAGATCACCAGGGGCTCATGCTTCAAGCCATCAAGTGCCAACCTGTTTCTAGGAATATGTCCCTGAAACAAGCTGCAACCGTTCTCCCAGTAACCTGTTATAATATTCTTGGCCTCGTTATGCTAACACAGAATATGTACAGACTCTGAGTTAAGTAAAACATTAACTTTCTTGGAACATCACATACTGTGACTTCCTTGCCATGGGGTCTACGAGAAAGCAAGATCATGAGACACTGCATCACTTCCTGTGATGATGTATACTGTGCCTCATCAGCGTATCACAAGCTACAGACACTGCGACACATCAGGGAGGGGCAGAGTTACCTGGGCACTGTGTTTCAGGAGACAGTCACACTCCTTAGATAATTACATCAAATATGGACTGTGGTCACTGACAGGAGGGTGTGACTGCGAGTGAGGCAGGTATGGGAATCCAGAACTTAGCTTTGGAGGAGCCTCAGCCAGTGCTCTTGTCCAATAGGTATGAGGTTCTTGATCCCGGTGTGAACGAGGACACAGACTGCAGGAAGGATGAGCAAACTGACCAGAGTGCCATGATACAGAACATCATTCATGTGGGGGGAGAAAAGAGAAATGTAGTAGTAATAGAGGATAGCATAGTCAGGGAAATAGATACAGTTCTCTGCAGCAAAGACAGAGTCCTGAAGGCTGTGTTGCCTACCTGGTGTCGAGTTAAAGGACATTTCTTCTGAGCTGGAGAGGAACTTAGAGTGGGAGGGGAAGGATCCAGTTGTCGTGGTCCACGCCGGTACCAATGACATAGGTAGGACTAAGAAAGAGGTTTTTCTTAGGGACTACAAGCAGCTTGGGGCTAAATTACAAAGCAGAACCACAAAGGTAATAATCTCCGGATTACTACCCGAGCCACGTGCAAATTGGCATAGGGTAAATAAGATTAGAGAGGTAAATGCATCACTCAAAGATTGGTGTGGGAGAAATGGGTTCTGATTCATGGCACTAGTACTGGGGAAGGAGAGAGCTATTCAGTTGGAATGGGCTTCATTTGAACCATGCTGGGACCTGTGTCCTGGCGAATATTATAGCTAGGGTTGTAGATAGGACTTTAAACTAATTAGTGGGAGGGAGGGTTCAACTGAAGGGAAGTTTAAAAAATCAAAAAGAAACGAGAGCACAGAGGTGCAGGGTAGTGAAGAGGCGGACAATAATCAAAAGGTGACAGCAAAGGGCAGAAAATATAAGCAGAAAAGTGCGGCAGAAATTAGAACCAGAATGACTAATAATGGTAAAAAGTCAAAGCTTAAGGCTCTTTATCTGAATGCACGCATTTGTAACAAAATAGATGAGTTAGCAGCACAAATAGAAATAATTGAATATGACTTGATTGCTATTATAGAGACGTGGTTGCAGGGTGACCAAGACTGGGAACTCAATATTCAAGAGTATTCAACATTCCAGAAAAATACGCAAGAAGGAAAAAGAAGGCAGGGTGGCTTTGTTTATAAAGGAAGGTATCAGTGCGGTGGTGAGTAGTGATATAGGCACAACAGATCGAGATATGAATCAGTTTGGGTGGAAATAAGGAATTGCAAGGGGAAGAAGAAGTCATGGGTAAGAATCATCTATAGGCCCCCAAAGAGTTGCTTCACTGTAGGGCAAAGTATAAATTGGGAAATAATGGAGGCATGTAAGAAGGGCACTACAATTGTCATGGGTGATTTTAATCTGCATATTGACAGGACAAATCAGATCGGCAGGGATAACATAGAAGACGAATTTGTAGAGTGTATCAGGGATTGTTTTTTAGAGCAATATTTTGTAGAACCTACCCAGAAACAGGCTATTTTAGATCTAGTAATGTGTAATGAGGTGGGATTAATATGAGATATCGTAGTTAAGGATCCTCTAGTGGGTAGCGATCACAACATGGTAGAATTTTAAATTCAGTTTCAGGGCAAGCAACTCAGGTCTCAAACCAGTGCCCTCAACTTAAATAAGGGCAACTATAAAGGTATGAAGAAAGAGTTGTCTAAAGCAGGCTGGGAAAATAGACTAAGGGGAAGATCAGCGGATGTGCAGTGGCAGACATTTAAGCAAACAGTTCATAATGCTCAGCAAAAATTTATCCCGGTCAAAAAGAAGGACTCGGTGAGAAGGATGAAACATCCATGATTAACAAAGGTGTTCAAGGAGAGAATCCAATCAAAAACTAAGGCATACAAAGCGGCGAAAACTAGTGGTAGGCCAGAGGATTGGAATTGATTTTAGGAATCAGCAGCAGATGACTAAAAAGCTAATAAAGAGGGAGAAAATTGATTATGAAAGTAAATTGGCAAGAAATATAAAAACAAACAAGAGCTTCCACAGTATTTAAAAAGAGTGGCTAAAGTGAGCATGGGACCCTTGAGGGATGAGACTGGAGAATTGATAATGGGAAACAGGGGAATGGCAGATAATTTAAACCAATATTTTGCATCGGTTTTCACGGTGGATGACAATATAAACATCCCAAAGATATCAGTAAGCAAGGAGCTAATGGGAGGAAAGACCTTGTAGCAGTCTCTATCACAAGGGACAAAGTATTTGACAAACTAATGGAACTACAGGCAGACAAGTCACCAGGACCTTATGGCCTGTATCCAAGAGTTTTGAAGGAAGTGGCTGCAGATGTAGTGGAGACATTGGTCGAAATATTCCAGAGTTCACTGGATTCCGGGAGAGTTCCAACCAATTAGAAAACCGCTAATGTGATGCCCCTGTTTAAGAAGGGAGGGAGACAAAAAGCAGGAAACTATAGGCCAGTCAGCCTAACATCTGTCATTGGGAAAATGCTAGAGTCCATTATTAAGGAAGAAATAACGGGGCATTTAGAAAAGCTTAACGCAATTAAACAGCATCAACATGGTTTAGGACTTTAAACTAGAAAGTGGGGAGGGGGGAAGGGAAGGGTAAAACTCCAAGAAGTATGACTAATGGGAAACAAAGCAGCAGGTTAGCGTGTTGAGGGCGGGGGGGGATTCAACTTCATGGAAAATTATGAAAAAACTGAAAAGAAAGGAGAGCCCAGGAGAGGCTACTAAAGTCTCCAGAACACAAAATAGGACAGTGTGTTTGGAAAGGGCTAGAAACCTAACTTCAAGCACATCAGATAAAGGGACGACAATGAGAAGGGGGACGGGGAATACAGGACCGAAGGTGTTGTATCTAAATGCACGCGGTATACGAAATAAGGTAAATGAGCTTGTGGCGCAGGTTGCAATTGGCAGGTATGATGTGGTGGGCATCACGGAGACATGGCTGCAAGGGGATCAGGACTGGGAGCTAAATATCCAAAGATATACATCCTATCGAAAGATAGGCAGGTTGGCAGAGGGGGTGAGGTTGCTTTGTTAATATGAAATTAAATCGATAGCAAGAAACGATGTAGGGTTAGATGATGTAGAATCTGTGTGGCTAGAGTTGAGGAACCGCAAAGGTAAAAAAAACCATAATGGGAGTTATGTACAGGCCTCCGAACTGTAGTCAGGATGTGGGGCACAAGATACACCAGGAGATAGAAAAAGCATGTAAGAAAGGCAAGGTTACAGTGATCATGGGGGATTTCAAGATGCAGGTAGACTGGGAAAATCAGGTTGGTAGAGGATCCCAAGAAAAGCAATTTGTGGAATGTCTACAAGATGGCTTTTTGGAGCAGCTTGTGGTGAAGCCCACTAGGGAACAGGCAATTCTAGATTGTGATGTGTAATGAGGCAGATTTTATAAGGGAGCTTAAGGTGAAGGAACCCTTAGGAGGAAGTGACTATAATATGATAGAATTTACCATGCAATTTGAGAGGAAAAAGCTGGAATCAGATGTAACGGTATTACAGTTGAATAAAGGCAACTACAGAGGCATGAAGGAGGAGCTGGCCAGAATTGACTGGGAGATGAGCCTAGCAGGAAAGACAGTGGAACAGCAATAGCAGGACTTTCTGGGAGTAATTTGGGAGACACAGCAAAAATTCATCCCTAGGAAGAAGCAGCATACTAGAGTGAGAACGAGGCAACCATGGCTGACAAGGGAAGTCAGGGACAGCATAAAAGCTGAAGAGGACGCATACAATGCGGCGAAGAGCAATGGGAAGCCAGGGGATTGGAAAGCCTACAAAGACCAACTGAGGACAACTAAAAAAGAATTAAGGAGGGAGATTAAATATGAGGGTAAACTAGCCAGTAATATAAAAGAAGATTGCAAGAGTTTTTTTTAGATATATAAAGGGTAAGAAGAGAGGCAAAAGTAGACATTGGGCCGCTAGAAAATGACACTGGAGAAGTAGTAGTGGGGAACAAAGAAATGGCGGAGAAACTGAATAAATACACAAGTAACATCCCCAAAGTTCAAGAGAGTCGGGGGGGCAGAGGTGAGTATGGTGGCCATTACCAAGGAGAAAGTGCTAGGAAAACTGAAAGGTCTGAAGGTGGATAAATCACCTGGACCAGATGGATTACACCCCAGAGTTCTAAAGGAGATAGCTGAAGAGATAGTGGAGGCGTTAGTGGTGATCTCTCAGGAATCACTCGAGTCAGGGAGGGTCCCAGAGGACTGGAAAATCGCTAATGTAACCCCCCCATTTAAAAAGGGAGTGAGGCAAAAGATGGGAAATTACAGGCCGTTTAGCCTGAGCTCGGTCATTGGTAAGTGTTTAGAGTCCATTATTAAGGACGAGATTTCAGAATACTTGGAAGTGCATGGTAAAATAGGGCAAAGTCAGCATGGTTTCATCAAGGGGAATGCCTAACAAATCTGTTAGAATTCTTTGAGGAAGTAATGAGCAGGTTAGACAAAGGAGAGCCAATGGATGTTATCTACTTGGATTTCCAGAAGGCCTTTTGGTAAGGTGCTGCACAGGAGGCTGCTCAGTAAGATTAGAGCCCATGGTGTTAGACTCAGGTACTAGCATGGATAGAAGATTGGCTGTCTGGCAGGAGGCTGAGAGTGGGGATAAGGGGGTCCTTCTCAGGATGGTGGCCGATGACTAGTGGAGTTCCACAGGGATCAGTGTTGGGACCACAATTTTTCACTTTATACATTAATGATCTCGATGAAGGAACTGAGGGCATCCTGGCTAATTTTGCAGATGATACAAAGATAGGTGGAGGAACAGGTAGTATTGAGGAGGCGGGGAGGCTGCAGAGGATTTGGACAGGTTAGGAGAATGGGCAAAGAAGTGGCAGATGGAATACAACGTGGAGAAGTGTGAGGTCATGCACTTTGGTAGGAAGAATAGAGGCATAGACTAGTTTCTAAATGGGGAGAGAATTCAGAAATCTGGAGTGCAAAGGGACCTGGGAGTCCTAGTCCAGGATTCTCTTAAGATTAACTTGCAGGTTGACGCAGTAGTTAGGAAGGCAAATGCAATGTTGGCATTTATTTCGAGAGGACTAGAATATAAAAGCAGGGATGTGCTGCTGAGGCTTTATAAGGCTCTGGTCAGACCACATTTAGAATATTGTGAGCAATTTTGGGGCCCGTATCTCAGGAAGGATGTGCTGGCCCTGGAGAGCGTCCAGAGGAGGTTCACGAGAATGATCCCAGGAATGAAAGGCTTAACATATGAGGAACATTTGAGAAATCTGGGTCTATACTCGACGGAGTTTAGAAGGATGATGGGGGATCTGATTGAAACTTACAAAATACTGAAAGGCCTGGATAGAATGGACGTGGGGAAGATGTTTCCATTAGTGGGAGAGACTAGGACTCGAGGGCACAGCCTCAGAGTAAAGGGAAGACCTTTCAGAACAGAGATGAGGAGAAATTTCTTTAGCCAGAGAGTGGTGAATCTATGGAATTCATTGCCACAGAAGGCTGTGGAGCCCAGGTCATTGAGTGTATTTAAGACCGAGATAGATAGGTTCTTGATTGGTAAGGGGATCAAAGGTTACAGGGAAAAGGCAGGAGAATGGGGTTGAGAAACTTATCAGCCATGATTGAATGGCGGAGCAGACTTGATGGGCCAAATGGCCTGATTTCTGCTCCTATGTCTTATGGTCTTATGAAAGGGAAATCTCATGTTTGACAAATTTGCTAGAGTTCTTTGAGGTTATAACAAGGGGAGTTGATAAGGGGAACCGGTAAATGTAATGTATTTGGATTTCCAGAAGGCATTTGATAAGGTGCCACACTAAAAGTTATTGCTCAAGATTGGAGCTCACTGCATTGGGGGTAATGTATTAACGTGGATTGAGGATTGGTTAACACACAGAAGACAGAGAGTCGGGAAATAACGGGTCTTTTTCAGGTTGGAAAGACGTAACTAGTGGAGCGCCACAAGGATCAGTCCTAGGGCCTCAATTATTTACGACCTATATTAATGTCTTGGAGGAGTGGGCAGAATGTAATGTATCCAAATTTGCTGATGATACAAAAATAAGTGGGAGGGCATGTCGTGATGAGGACATAAGAAATCTGCAAGGGGATACAGACAGGTTGGAGTAAGTGGGAAAAAGCTTGGCAGATGGATTTTAATGTAGGAAAGTGTGAGGTCATGCACTTTGGTAGGAAGAATCAAAAGGCAGCCAATTATTTAAAAGGAGAGAGACTCCAAAAAAGTGCAGTACAGAGGGATCTGGGTTCTCTTGTGCCTGAAACATAAAAGGTCAGCATGCAGGTGCAGCAAGCAATTAGGAAGGCAAATGGAATTTTGGCCTGTATTGACAAATTAAACTGTTGGAGTTTAAAATCTGTTACAACAGTACAGGGTGTTGGTGAGGCTGCAACTAGAGTACTGTGTACCGTTTTGGTCCCTGTATTTAAGAAAGGGTATACTGGCATTGGAGGCAGTTGAAAAGAGATTCACTAGGTTGATTCCTGGGATGAAGGGGTTGACATATCAAGAGGGGCTAAATAGGTTAGGCCTTTATTCGTTAGAGTTTAGAAGAATGAGGAGTGATCTTATTGAAAAGTACAAGATTCTGACAGGGCAGATGTTGAGAAGATGTATTCACTAGTGGGGGAATCTCAATTTAGGGGGCATAGTTACAAAATATGGAGACACTCATTTAAAACTGAGGTGTGAAGAAATTTCCTCTCTCAAAAGGTAGTGAATGTCTGAAATTCTCTACCCCAGAGAGTTGTGGAGGCTAGATCACCGGAAGTATTTAAAGAGGAGGGAGATAGATTTTTAAATATTGGGGAGTTGAGGGCTAGGAGGAGCTGGCACGAAAGAGGAGTTGAGGCCTGGAGATCAACCTTGATCTTATTGAATGGGGGGCAGGCTCAAGGGGCTGAATGGCCTACTCCTGCAGCTATTTCTTATGTTATGTCTTCTCCTGCCTGATTCGGTAAATGGATATCCACCTATTAAGCAGCTCTGGCTTGATATTTTGTGATGCCCAAGTGTCCTTGGTGCAATTGCTGTAATATAGAGTCTCAGAGCTCTCAGAATGACCACTCTCTCATCATAGATGATTAAATCATCAACTACATGGAGGTGTCCCCTCTGTTCACAATACTGCTCGAAAACTGCACGGCATGTATACTTGCCATCCTTTGACACAGTACTCTCTAACCCAAGCACATTCCCATCAGATTTCTGAGCATCTGATTCCATTCTGTCACTGACTTGTTGCTGCTGGAGTTGATGCAAAGCTCTTTAACATGGGCTAAATCACCTTTCCTCAGGTCTTGCCACTGGGATGAGACAAAGCATCTGCTGTTTTCCCAGAACATACTCTGTCTTTGCATCAAACCTCATCATCCTCAGTCTGAATCATTGTACGTGTGGAGGCACTTTTGCTAACTCCTTAGAATTTAAGAGCGTCACTATGGGTTTATGGCGGTCTCTATCCTGGAGACCAATAATATAATCTGCAAACTTTTCAACAAGCCTATGTAGAAGCTAATGCTTCTTCTCTATCACTATGCAGTTCCTGTCAGTGAATGGGATGCGTAGTAAACTGGTCTACGTTTTTCATCCGTCTGCATCTGAAAAAGAGTAGAGTTCCAATCCTGCAGAAGGTGCACCTACATCAATGATAGTGGGTAGTTCTGGGTCATGGTGAACTAAAATAGGTGATATCAGCATCTCTGGTTTTTTCAAAAGACCTCTGTTGCGTGCCCTCACAGCACATTGTCTTGTCACAGCAGTTGATGTAGTGGCTCATCCACAGCAGCTAGGTTGGGCAGAAACTTTGATTTGGTGTACCATACCCATGAATCTCTGATGCTCACTCATGTTGCAAGAAGCTGGGAACTCATCGATTGCTCCGGTCTTCTGTGGACCAACTCTGCCACCAGATGCATCCACAATATGCCCAAGGAACTTGACAGTCGGCTGCGAGGACTCACTTTTGTTGTTGACTGTAAGTCCTGCTGTAGGTGTTGCAATACAGCTCGCACTCTAGTGCCACATTCTGTCTGAGTGGATCCATAGATCAGGACATCATCCATGTGACAAAAAACTCCATCCAGTCTAAGATATTTGAAACTGTCCTTTGAAAGATTTCTGACAATGTGATGCCAAAGGGTAATCTGTTGAAACAAAACCTCGCAGGTAATGAAGGCTCTGTGCAACTTAGACTCTTCATCAATGGGTAGTTGCCAAACACCATTATTTGCATCTAACTTCATGAAGATTGAACTCTCTCCTAACTTTGCTAAGATCTCATCCACAGCCAACATAGGATGAACTTCGCGTTCGACTGCTTTGTTTAGCTGTATAAGGTGTATGCAAATTCTGTTAGATCCATTAGATTTTAGCACTGGGACCATCCCCAAGCACCAACTCATTCGTTCTGTCACAGGTATAAAACCCTTTGCTTCAACATAGAGTCAATTTCCTTCATTACCCTTGCCAAGAATGGATGAGGAGTATTTCTGGGTGTAACAGACACATTGGCTTTATTTCAGGACAAAGGGTGATTTAGTATGCTGTCTTCAGCTTTCCTAGTCCTGTGAACAGCTGTGGAAATTCAGCTCTGAAGTTTTATGCTGATTTTCTTGGCTTTCCAGATCCTCTATTCTGCAAATCAGATGTAGGTCGGTACAGGCTTTCCTGCTTATGAGTGAACAACTCTGGTTCAGGCTCACATAAGGTTTCAGGAGTTTTTCTTGCTACATATTGAAAGGTTGCAATCAGTTACCCCATGAACCTTGAATTCTATACTTCCTGGCCAGGGTAGTTTTTGGCATATAGCTGAAAAGAACGTTTCTCCAATCACAGTTCAGCATCATAAAGAACCAAAACCACTGCACCCGAATCTAATTTATAGCATGTCTCCTCTACTAAGACATCATCACTTTCAGTAGCTTCTGCTTTGTTCCTGGTTCTCTCCAAGGAAAGGCATCTCAACACTATTGCTATCTTTCATTTCATGGAGCTTGCCACCTTTTGAAGGCTTCTCTTTTTGCTTATTCTTTGCAGGCTTCTTGCTGTGACACAGCCTGAAACTGACCTTTCTTTGCAAAAACAGTGTTCAGCCTCTTTGGCGGGACAATTTTTGCACCTGGGTTTTTTCCCACCACAACAATTACAGATAGCTGGGTGGTTGATGGACGTTCTTGTCACCTCCTCTGCCTTTAAATTTAACATGCTCCAGAGCCAGTTGTTTTTTGGGATATGTTTTCCCTGTCATCCGGAATCAATTTTGCTTTCTGATATTATCTTGTCTGCTCAGATGAATTGCCGTTGTTAAGGTTAGATCATCTATCGACTGCAAGTGGTCAGACAATGCTTCATCAAAGACACCAACAACAATTCTTCCCCTGATTAATTCATCTTTTAAGTTGCCATATTCACAGTTCTCTGCAAGTCTAAACAAATCATTCATAAATGTGTTAATACTTTCCCACTTGGTGTTGAATACATTTGTTAAATTTAGCCCACTTGACAAGGGTATTCTTTCGCAGATTGAAGTAGGCATCAAGTGCTTTTATATCTGGCAAATCCATGGCACCAATTCAGCCATGCTTCTGCTTGGTTAAGACCTACAACCTGCTCGAAGCTTTTCCATGTTTAGCCTTTCACTCACTGCCACCATGTAATATTCTTGGTCTTGTTATGCTAACACAGGATATTTATAGAGTCTGTGAGGTAAGGAAAACATTAATTTTATTGGGACATCATTTATTGTGACTTCCTTGCCACGAGGTCTATGAGAGACAGCAAGATCAGGAAACATTGCATCATTTCTTGTAATGACATATACTGTCACATTGGTATATTACACATTAACCCCTTACACTACATCTGTCAGCAAGAGTGCACTCAGAAAAACAAGAGGATAGGCAGTTGTGCGTCACAAACACCACTTTGGAAGAAAGGGAAAGGGAAGCCCAATGGTGACAAACACTAGACATGTGTAGACACACACACAAATTTAAATTAAGTGCTGTTGGGAATCAATTAACTTGATCAGCTGAGCATGTTGATTGTAGAGATGCAACAGGAGCAAGTATTGCTCCAGAGGAATAAAAAAACAAAAGAAAAACTCAGGAGGTCATGAAGCACATGTGAAGAGAAACAGAGTTAACGTTTCACGTCGCGATGATCTTTCATCAGAACTATAGAAAGATAGAAATGTAAATTTAATATTGTGTGCATTTCTAAGGTTCTGTAGGGAAGGGAGGGGGCGTTAGGGGTGATTGAGGAGTGACTAGTGTGTCGCAGAGGGAAAAATCCTTTTGCAATGCTATAAGGGGAGGGGAAGATGTGTTTGGTGGTGGCATCACGCTGGAGCTAGCAGACATGGCAGAGGACGATCTGTTGAATATGAAGGCTGGTGGGGTGGAAGGTGAGGACAAGGGGAGCCCTATCGTGGCTACTCAGAGGAATGATGCTGTAAGACTAAGAGGTGTAGTGGGGAATGTTTGGCTTCTCTGGAGATGGGATGGAGTATTTTTTTTTATTGGGATGATAGGACTGCAGGTCAGTGATAGGGAATGAGTATTTGTAGCTCAAGGCTATACAAATATCTCCAAGCTGCTCTCAGGTAAGTTAGGTGTTCATGATCTTCATCTGCCTTGAAGTCTTTGGCTGAACGCAACGCAGACTGACTTATGCCCCTGAGGCCTCAGCCATCCCTTAGAACATCTCCATGATTAGAAATTTAAATTCAGTGACCATAACTGTCTCTATCCAGTAAGGTGCTCTTACACTGCCTTTTAGTAGCTTGTCACACAGCACTTCACAAAGTTCCCATATTACTTTCTCTGGGAAACAGGGTCAGTATGTCTTACTGTTTCTACAGAGGGCCACATTGATGCCTTTGCAGTCTATATATTCTTCTTAGAAGGGTCAGCTAAGTTACTCTGACCTACTCTGCATTGCCAACACTGTTTCAGCCTCCTCTTCCCCTAAATACACCATGTACCAGAGAGTGCGAGTGGAATGTACACAGCCTCCCTCTAAAATTCTCAGTAACTTGCAGCCTTCAGCAGCAAAGCACTATAGCTCCTAAATGAACTCCAAGGCAAAATCACTACGAAGTAAAACCTATTTCCAAGTAGTGGCCTGTCCCTTTAGATGACCTAACATCTAAACACCAGCACTGCAATCAGCAGCAACGGGTCTTTAAAATTGGGCAGTTTGATCCCGGCCTGATGCCAGTCCTGATGGTGTCGAGCTTCGAGAGTTGTTGGAGCTTTGTTGTTTAGCCTTGAAAGGAACAAATCGAGAAAGAACCTTATAGAAATGCACATGGTATTAAATGGTAAAAATGAGGTTAATCTAGAGCAAGGAATGTCAGGAAACTAAAACAAGGGAGCATACATAAGAACCAGAAGAAGGTTTAGGACAACAGTCAGGAAAATATACTTCATAGAAAAACTAATCAATACTTGAAATGGTACCTTGAGTAAGGTCGTCAAGGTGAAATGTTAGAATCATTCAAGAGTCAGTTAGTGAAATAATGCAGGTCTTCTCCCCTGGATGGATAAGGTCATCTGGCCTCCCTCATCTCAGCCAAGAAGATGGTAGGGATAATACAAGTAAACTACAGATTATGGGTTAACAAGACAAAAGGTTCCTCATCATGACTGCTAATGATCCTACTGCAAGTACACGTGAGCAGCTGGTGCTTTTGTGGCATCTACAATTGGATAGCATTCTGGTTGGCAGGATGTGACAAGTGGTGTGCCACAAAGATCAGTGCTGGGGCCTCAACCTTTCACAATTTATGTAAATGACTTGGATGAAGGGACTAAAGGAATGCTGGCTAAATTTGCTGATGACACAAAGATAGGTAGGAGAGTAAATTGTGAAGAGGACATAAGGAGGCTACAAAGTGACAGATAGGTTCAGTAAGTTGGCAAAGATCTGAATGGAGCATAATGTGTGCAAATGTGAAATCGTTCATTTTGACAGGAAGAATAAAAAAGAAGCATTTTATCTAAATGGTAAGAGATTGCAGAGCTCCGAGATTAGAGAGATCTGGGTGTCTTAGTGCATGACCAAAGGTTAAGAAACAGGTACAGCAGGTAATTAGGAAAGCTAATAGAATGTCATGTGTTATTGTCGGGAGAATTAATTACAAAAGTAGGGAGGTTATGCTTCAGTTGTACAGGGCACTGGTGAGACTACATCTGGAGTATTGTGTACAGTACTGGTCTCCTTATTTAAAGAAAGCAAGTGTGTTGACAGTTCAAAGAAGGTTGACTAGACTAATACCAGGAACGGGCAGGTTGTCCTATGAGGAAAGGCTGGACAAGCTAGGCTTTTATCCACTGGAATTTAGAAGAGTAAGAAGCGACTTGATTGAAACATATAAAATCCTGAGGGGTCTTGACAGGGTGGATGTGCAAAGGATGTTTCCTCTTGTGGGAGAATCTAGAACTAGGGGTCACTGCTTAAAAATAAGGGGTCACTCATTTAAGACAGAGATGAAGAAATGTTTTCTCTGAGAGGGTTGAGTGTCTTTGGAACTTTTCCTCAAAAGGCAGTGGAAGCAGAGTCTTTGAATATTTTTAAGGCAGCACTAGAGAGATTCTTGATTAACAAGGGGGTGAAAGGTTATCGGGAGTAGGCAGGAACGTAGCGCTGAGGTTACATTCAGATCAGCCATGATCTCATTGAATGGTGAAGTTAACTTGAGGGTACAAGTGGCCTACTCCTGCTCCTAATTCATGTGTTCGCATTCATTCGTGAATAATGGTCACTTGAGCAAGGTATCAAATCGCAACAGACATACAAATGAACTGCAACCCAGTGAGGGAATTATTGCCTTCAGCAAAGGAGGGGAGAATAAACTGGAAAGAAATTTCTAAAACAAAATAAAGAATTTGGTTTATTGAGGAGGTAAACTAGGCAATAGTTCCTTGGGTTGCCTCCCTTCATTCATTCACAGGCTTTGAAGTAGCTTGGAACATCCTGAGTTTGTGAAAGGCTCTATATAAATTGGATGAATGATATTAGATGAATATTTTCATATAAACTACCCCATCAATAACAATACTACTACTACTTTTTAATTAATTCACAGATGTGGGCATCACAGAATTGCTCATCCTTGGTACTCAGTTCATAACACCACTTCCTCAGCTTTTCACATATTTTATTTGTCTTCAACTATCTTTACATCAGGCCATGGAAAAAGCATCTGAGTCATCAAACAATCCCATTTTTCTTTTAATCAGCATACTGCTCATTTTTTTGATATAGGCATATATATTACGGGGCAGCTTATGTATATATTGGAGATATATAGTGTGTGGATATAGATTTAACTGTAGAGTTTAGTAAGATATCAGTCAAATTAAACTAAAGTCCTCTGTCATGTTCAATCAGACTAGGTCATTTAAAACAAACAGAACCTTTGGAGCAGTGTTAAGCAACAGCAAATGACTGAAAAAATACATTTGATAGGTTGCCACAATCTTTCATAGGCACCATATTTAATGTCAGTAGAATGTCCTTGCAGGTCCTTTCAAAATGATAACACAATATTAACTAAACCTAATATTTTAACAGGCATGTTCATTTTTTGTGTGTTTTCAGTACTCCCTCAATCCCTATCAAACTGGATATCAGTTTGCACGGATGAACAAATGTAATAATTATGTATTTAGAATATGGAAAGCGTTAGGCCTATTTCAGGATTAGAGATTCAGCTTTTGCAACAGCTATCAGTTGGCTGATAAAATGTACATTGAGAAATTGAATAATTTTGATTTCTTTAATTCAATCATTTCATCACAAAAACAGAAGTCTTTGTTTAAGACTGCCGATTGCACAATGTAAAGCATAATGTCACAGAGCAAGATTGTGATCTTGGCACAAACTATTAAATGAACATTTTTCATACAAACTGCCCCATCAGTAATAATGCTGCTAATATTTTAAATTCATTTACAGGATGTGGGCATCACTGCATTGCCCATCCCTGGTAAAAGCAAAATTCTGCAGATGCTGGAAATCTGAAATAATAACAGAACGTGCTGGAAAAAAACTCAGCAGGCCTGAGAGCATCTGTGGACAGAGAAACAGAGTTAACATTTTGAGTCTGTATGAATCTTCTTCAGAGCTGAAGAGAGGTAGAAACGTGATGGGGTTTTATGCCGTTGAAAAATAGGGAGGAGCAGATGGAGCAAAACAGAAGGTCAGAGATAGGTTGGCAGTCTTGCTTTCAGACAGTCCTAACCTTTATTCTGATATTAACACCAAATCTGGACCAAAGCTTTCATCCTTAATACTTTGTCTTGTGTTCCATACCGTTCAATCCCCAACCTATCCCTGACCCATTAATTTGCTCTGCCCCCTTTTTCAACAGCATAAAACCCATCACATTCGTACCCCTCTTCATTTATGAAGAAGTCATATTGGACTTGAAATGTTAACTCTTGTTTCGCGCTCCACAGAAGCTGCCAGACCTGCTGGGTTTTTCCAGCATTTTCTGTTTTTATGCCTGTCCCTCGTACTCAGTTCCTAACATTACCAGTAACTTACATTTCAGTATACTTCACAAATTCAGTACAGAAGACATTTCATACAGAACCCAAAAACATTCTAATAATTGAACGCTAGGATATTAATCCAGATATTTAACCTAGAAGGACACCAAAAAATATCAACTAGACGAACAATAAAAACTAGATTCAAGTCAGGCAAGAGGAAAATACTCTGGAAGCTGGAAATCTGGAAAAAAAAACCCAGAAAATGCTGGAAATATTCTGCAAATATGGCAGCATCTGTGGACAGTGTTTCAGGCGGAGAAGATTTCAGTCAGTCTTTTTCTATGGTGGAAATATTTGAGCTTCGGGAAAAGCATTTTACACCTGAATCTTGCATAATTACCCCTTATTGTATTGCAACCTGTCATGGTCCAACCAATTCACAGCCCAAAAAAAATACAGAATCCTGTTTTCAGATTTGGCATTCAGGCCATTACCAAAACCGCCATTTACTCGCTGAATTTCTCAATCGTCAGCAAGCGGTGGGACTATTCAGGTATTTTTTTCTTGCTAGTGTAGTACTGTTTGGAGATCCCCCACTTCCACACACACCCACACCCTCCACACACCCACATGCCTACCCACCCTCCACACACCCACACGTCCCCCCCCACCCTCCTGCCACATGTCCCCACCACCCTCCCTCCACACACCCCCACGACCCACCCACCCTCACTCCACACACCCCCACCCCCCTCCCTCCCTCCACATACCCACACACACCCCCCCACCCTCCCTCCACAAATCCGCAAACCTCCCCCACCCTCCCTCCACACATCCGCACACCTCCCCCTATCCTCCGTCCACACATCCGCACACCTCCCCCTCCCTCCACACCCCCCCCACCCTCTCTCCACACACCCACACGCCTCCCCACCCCCCGTCCACACACCCTCCACACCCCCCCACCCTCCCTCCACACACCCACACGCCCCCCACCCTCCCTCCCTCCATCCACACAAGCCCACACACACCCTCCACGCCCCCCCCGTCCCTCCACACACCCCACACCCTCCCTCCACACCCCCCACCCTCTCTCCACACACCCCCACCCTCCCGCACGCCCCCCCCGCCCTCCCTCCACCCACCCGCACGCCCCCCACACAACCCCCCTCACCCTTCCTCCACACACGCACCCCCCCCACCCTCCCTCCACACACGCACCCCCCCCACCCTCCCTCCACACACGCACCCCCCCCACCCTCCCTCCACACACGCACCCCCCCCACCCTCCCTCCACACAATCCCCCCTCCCTCCCTCCACACTCCCCTCCCCACCCTCCCTCCCTCCACACGCCCCTGCCCTCCCTCCCTCCCTCCACACGCCCCTCCCCACCCTCCCTCCCTCCACACGCCCCTCCCCACCCTCCCTCCCTCCACACGCCCCTCCCCACCCTCCCTCCCTCCACACGCCCCTCCCCACCCTCCCTCCCTCCACACGCCCCTCCCCAGCCTCCCTCCACACACACAAGTCCACACCAGTTTGTTGAATCAACAATAGGTAAATCTCATCTCTTTATGCAGCTTGTGTGCGCGCGCTTATTGTAGGAGGGGAAACTGAAGCGCTGAATGAATCAATGGAAGGAGGGGAAAAAAAAACCCTTGGCTTTGCTGCCCTTCGAAGCACAGGACACAATAATAAAGCTTCCCAAATGGACATGGGGGATAAACAATGTGGCGCTGAGGTGCCTGAGGGGAGAGAGAGAGGGAGGGGGAGCCTGGCGCATGCGCAGAGCCGCCGGGCCGGTCAGGAGGCGGCGCGGCCGATCCGACGACCCGGAGCTGCCGCCTTGCCTACCCCCTCCCCCCTCCCCCCGACCCCCACTCGCCGGCCCGGACGCAAACAGCTCCCCTTCCCCTTTTCATATGACTTCTGAATTGAATGGATAACTGAATGTAACCGCCAACCTGGCCAAGCATGCCGCGTTCCGAGGCACTGATCCGGCGACACTTCTCACGCCAACCACAACCCGTTCAAACTGTTCCAACAGCAAGGACCCCTCCTCCTCCTCCCCGGCCGGGCAGGCGTGGCCAGCGAGCTGCCTGCGCAGGAAAATCAACAGTACATCCGGGGAAATCGGGCAAACCGTCGACTGACCTCCCCCCCCACCCCCCCACGACGACAGCTGGCCCGCACCCTGCAGGTACTCCTCCCCGCCGCAGGCGGTGCTGTGGAGCTCTCCAGCTCGGTCCGACAGCGCCATCTGACGTCGAGTGGGGAATTTTCTTTCTCAAATTTAGCTCCTGTGGCTAAAGTACCAAGGGCAGGATTGGGATATACCATTCATTTTGAAAAAAAAATGACTAATTCATTCCGGAAGTAAAAGACTTGTATTTATACGGCATCTTTCACTATCTCACTTTAGACCTGCGCTTCCCAAACTATTTTCCAAGGCGATTCCATTTAACACTTGAAGATTAACGTGACCACAGACTCCAAAAAAAAACAAACCAGCAATAGAGCAGCACAGTAATAGCTCATGGAATGATAAACATGCATCCAAGGGAAATGAGAGTGGAAATTGCAGAGGCACTAATGATAATCTCCTTAGACACAGGGGAGGTGCCAGAGGACTGGAGAACTGCAAATGTTACACCCTTGTTCAAAAAAAGGGTGCAAGGATAAGGCTGGCAACCACAAGCCAGTCAGTTTGATCTCAGTGGTAGGGAAACTATAGTACAGCATAAAATCAATAATCACTTAGACAAGTGCATGATAATTAAGGAAAGCCAGCATGGGTTCGTCAAGGGAAAATCATGTTCAACTAACTTGCTGGAGTTTTTTTTTGAGGAGGTAACAGAGAAGGTTGATAAGGGAAATGCTGTTGATATGGTGTATATGGATTTTCAGAAGGCATTTGATACAGTGCCACACAACAGACTTGAGAGTAAAATTCTAGGTCATGGAATAAAAGGGAAAGCAGGCACTTTGATAAGAAATTGACTGAGTGAAGAAAATGCTGGAAAAACTCAGCAAGTCTAGCAGCATCTGTGGAGAAAGAAATAGAGTTAATGTTTCAAGTCCGTATGAGCTTTCTTCAGTGCCTTGTGTTGAAGAGTCATACGGACTCAAACCATTAAGCTTGTTTCCCTCTCTACAAATGCTGTCAGACCTGCTGAATTTTTCCAGCATTTTCTGTTTTTGTTTCGGTTTTCCAGCATCCACAGTATTTTGCTTTTATCTGTGATAAATTATTGTTTTTCGGATTGGAGGAAGGTTTGTAATGCAGTTCCTCAGGGGTCAGTGTTGGGACCCTTGCTTTTCCTGATATATATTAATGACCTAGAATGTGTGCAAAGATTGGAAATTTTGTCAGCTGTGGTGGGGATAGTCTTGAACTTCAAAAGGACATAGACAGGTTGGTGGATTAAGAGAACAGTTAATAATGCATATAGTATCTTAGGCTTTATTAATAGGGGCATTTTGTACAAGAGTAAGGAGGTCATGTTGAACTTGTATAAGATACGAGTTGGGCCTCATCTGGAGTACTGCGTCCAGTTCTGGGTGACATACTTGAGGAAGGATGTGAAGGCATTGGCGAGAGTAGAGGAGATTCACAAGAATGTTTCCCAGGATGAAGAACTATAGCTATGAGGATAGATTGAAGACATTGGAACTGTTTTCCTTGGTGAAAAGGCGGCTGAGAAGAGACTTGATAGAGGTATTCAAAATCCTAAGGGGTATGGACAGGGTAAATAGTGAGAGAGAACATCAAGAACTAGAGGGTACAGATTTAAAATAATTGACAAAGGGAGTAAATGTGATATGAAGAATTTCTTTTTCACCCAAAGGGTGGTTGGAGTCTGGAACAAACTTCCTGAAAGGGTGGAAGCAGGTTCAATTGGATTGCTACCTGAAAAGAGAGAATGCGCAAGATTATGGGGATAAGGTGGGGGAGTGGGACTTGGTGGAATGCTCTTTCAGAGAACCAGTGCAGACTCAATAAGCTGAATGGCCTCTTTCTGCACTGTAAAGATTCTGTGAAAAGGGAGAGTAGCAACATGGATACAAAATTGGCTGAGCAACAAGAAACAGTAGTGGTTAACGGATGCTTTTCCAGATGAACAAAGGTTTGTAATGGAGTCCCCCAGGGGTCAGTGTTGGGACCCTTGCTTTTCTGATCTATATTTAATAACCTGGACCTTGGTGTACAGAGCACAATTTCAAAGTTTGTGGATAATACAAAACTTGGAAGCATTTGAGGAGGATAGTGTAAAACTTCAAAGGGACATAGACAAGTTGGTGGAACGGGCAGACAGCAGATGAAGTTTAGTGCAGAGAAAAGTGAAGTAATTAATTTTAGTAGGAAGAACATGGAGAGACAATAGAAAATAAAGGATATAACTCTAAAGGGGGTACAGGAGCAGAGGGACTTGGGTATAAATGTGCCTAAGTCATTGAAGGTGCAGGATAGGTTAATGGCAGTTATTAAAGCACACAGTATCTTGTGCTTTATTAATAGAGGCATAGAGTACAAGAGCAAGGAGGTTATGTTGAATTCATATATGTCACTGGTTCAGCCTCAGCTAGAATATTGCAACTAGTTCTGGGCACCGCACTTTAGGAAGAATGTGAAGGCATGAGAGGGTGCAGAAAAGACTCACAGGAATGGTTCCAAGGATGAGGAGCTTCAGTTACGAAGGTAGATTGGAGAAGTTAGGAATGTTTTCCTTAGAGAGAAAAAGGTTGACAGGAAACTTGATGAAGATATTCAAAATAAGGAAGGGTCTGGTCAGAGTAGATAGGGAGAAAGAATTACCACTCAAGAAAGGATCAAGAACAAGAGGGCACAGATTTAAAGTAATTAGTAAAAGAAGCAAAAGTGAGATGAGGAGAAACTTTATGCAGTAAGTGGTTAGGGTTTGGAATGCCCTGCCTGATAGAATGGTGGAAGCAGGAAGCATTCAAAAGGGAATCAGACTGTTATCTGAAAAGGAAGAATGTGCCATGTTATGGGGAAAAGGTGGGGGAGGCGAGATGGCTTTTTGGAGCAGCTTGTGGTGCAGCCCACTAGGGAACAGGCAATTCTAGATTTAGTGATGTGTAATGAGGCAGATTTGATAAGGGAGATTAAGGTGAAGGAACCCTTAGGAGGAAGTGACCATAATATGATAGAATTTACCCTGCAATTTGAGAGGAAAAAGCTGGAATCAGATGTAACAGTATTACAGTTGAATAAAGGCAACTACATAGGCATGAGGGAGAAGCTGGCCAGAATTGACTGGGAGATGAGTCTAGCAGGAAAGACAGTGGAACAGCAATGGCAGGACTTTCTGGGAGTAATTTGGGAGACACAGCAAAAATTCATCCCTAGGAAGAAGCAGCATACTAAAGGGAGGACGAGGCAACCATGGCTGACAAGGGAAGTCAGGGACAGCATAAAAGCTAAAGAGAAAGCATACAATGCGGCGAAGAGCAGTGGGACGCCAGGGGATTGGGAAGCCTACAAAGACCAACTGAGGACAACTAAAAAAGAATTAAGGAGGGAGAAGATTAAATATGAGGGTAAACTAGCCAGTAATATTAAAGAAGATTGCAAGAGTTTTTTTAGATATATAAAGGGTAAGAGAGAGGCAAAAGTAGACATTGGGCTGCTGGAAAATGACGCTGGAGAAGTAGTAATGGGGAACAAAGAAATGGTGGAGGAACTGAATAGGTACTTTGTGTTAGTCTTCACAGTGGAAGACATGAGTGACATCCCCAAAGTTCAAGAGAGTCAGGGGGCAGAGGTGAGTATGGTGGCCATTACCAAGGAGAAGGTGCTAGGAAAACTGAAAAGTCTGAATGTCGATAAATCACCTGGATTACACTCCAGAGTTCTGAAGGAGATAACTGAAGAGATAGTGGAGGCGTTAGTGGTGATCTTTCAGGAATCACTAGAGTCAGGGAGGGTCCTAGAGGACTGGAAAATCACTAATGTAACCCCCCTGTTTAAGAAGGGAGTGAGGCAAAAGATGGGAAATTACAGGCCGATTAGCCTGACCTCGGTCGTTGGTAAGATTTTAGAGTCCATTATTAAGGATGAGATTTCAGAATACTTGGAAGTGCATGATAAAATCGGGCAAAGTCAGCATGGTTTCATCAAGGGGAGGTCATGCCTGACAAATCTGTTAGAATTCTTTGAGGAGGTAACGAGTAGGTTAGACAAAGGAGAGCCAATGGATGTTATCTACTTGGACTTCCAGAAGGCCTTTGACAAGCTGCCGCACAGGAGGCTGCTCAGTAAGATAAGAGCCCATGGTGTTAGAGGCAAGGTACTAGCATGGATAGAAGATTGGCTGTCTGGCAGGAGGCTGAGAGTGGGGATAAGGGGGTCCTTCTCAGGATGGCAACTGGTGACTAGTGGAGTTCCGCAGGGGTCAGTGTTGGGACCACAACTTTTCACTTTATACATTAATGATCTAGATGAAGGAACTGAGGGCATTCTGGCTAAGTTTGCAGATGATACAAAGATAGGTGGAGGGACATGTAGTATTGAGGAGGCTGCAGAAGGATTTGGACAGGTTAGGAGAATGGGCAAAGAAGTGGCAGATGGAATACAACGTGGGGAAGTGTGAGGTCATGCGCTTTGGTAGGAAGAATAGAGGCATAGACTAGTTTCTAAATGGGGAGAGAATTCAGAAATCTGGAGTGTAAAGGGACTTGGGAGTCCCAGTCCAGGATTCCCTTAAGATTAACTTGCAGGTTGATGCAGTAGTTAGAAAGGCAAATGCAATGTTGACATCTATTTCGAGAGGACTAGAAAATAAAAGCAGGGATATGCTGCTAAGGCTTTATAAGGCTCTGGTCAGACCACATTCAGAATATTCTGAGCAATTTTGGGCCCCGTATCTCAGCAAGGATGTTCTGGCCCTGGAGAAGGTCCAGAGGAGGTTCATGAGAATGATCCCAGGAATGAAAGGCTTAACATATGAGGAACGTTTGAGGAATCTGGGTCTATACTCGATGGAGTTTAGAAGGATGAGGGGGGGATCTGATTGAAACTTACAGAATACTGAAAGGTCCGGATAGTGTGGACGTGGGGAAGATGTTTCCATTAGTAGGAGAGACTAGGACCTGAGGGCACAGCCTCAGAGTAAAGGCAAGACCTTTTAGAACAGAGATGAGGAGAAACTTCTTTAGCCAAAGAGTGGTGAATCTATGGAATTCATTGCCACAGAAGGCTGTGGAGGCCAGGTCATTGAGTGCATTTAAGACCGAGATAGATAGGTTCTTGATTGGTAAGGGGATCTAAGGTTATGGGGAGAAGGCGGGAGAATGGGGTTGAGAAATTTATCAGCCATGATTGAATGGCGGAGCACTCGATGGGCTGAATGGCCTAATTTCTGCTCCTATGTCTTATGGAATGACACTGGGTGAATTGCTCATTTGGGGTGGTGGTACAGACACGATGGGCCAAATGGCCTCCTCCGGCACTGTAACAATTCTGTGATTGCTGAAAAGCGGGACTTGTTACCAAAGCTTTTTGTTTTGCTCTCATCAGGACAAATGCAAGAAAAATTTCAAATGATCACAACTTATACTACAGGAGAAATAGGGTGCTGATTGGTTGGCAAGTCGACTGTGAATTGCGTGGTGTTGCCGTAGAGAAAGTGACGTTGAAACTATAGGCTCACCAAGCTCCCGGGTAATTCAAAAATGGCACAGGAATGGAACATAATCCTTTTATTTCAGAACAGGTCCGTGTATGAATGTGTCACTTCTAGCCAGCATAAATGAACCACATTATGAGTTCAACTGATTATCTTAAATATTGTTAGTGTTGCTATTTACACACTCAGGATTGTTGAGCAATGCTGTCCAATCATGGAATCACATTTAACAGTAGACTTTTTGTTTTGGGTTTTGCAAGTGCAGACTGGGTCAGTACAGTCTGTACTCTGCTTATGAAAAAGCAAAAGAACATGCTGTTTGATTCGATCAGCCAATTGCTGGGACATACAGCCATCATGCCTCGCACCATACTGGCACGGAAATTCATGCACAACGTTCTCAGTTGTGTGGTAGCCAGAATGTTTTTTTTGGACTAACAGCAGCATCCTGTTGGTGGAAAATATCTCTCTCATAGCCATTGCATAATAGCAGTATGAAACAGCTTGTTTAACCTGTTGCTCAAATTTTGAGATATCTTGCCTTTCCAGGGTGACTTGAGGTAGACTGGACACTTTTCAGGTCCAAGCAAGCCTACCTTCACCTGTCCATATATAGGGACTCTCATAGCTCCACGCACTATAAAATTAGCCTCATCGACAATCTTATAAACACGGCCCTTAGGCATCTGCTCACCTTGCTAGCTTAACGCAAAAAGAGAGCAAATCAAAGCGATCCTATGGGACAAGGTCTAGCCCCATCAGATCATTGCTTACTGTGTATCACGCAAACTTGCAAGCAGACCAAAGACTGCCACTTTTGCACCTGAAATAAAACTTCTAGTAAGCGCTCATGAAAATACCCCCAGATTATTCCAAACAGATGGTAATAAGTTTGGAGACAGGGTGTCAAAAGCGAAGCATTTTTGTCAAAGATTTAGTTTGGCATTGGGTTCTTTAATTTGAATCGTGTGTGTAAATTCAAAAGGCCATTCACACTCATTTTGATACGTCTGGTTCCAAATTGTAAGCCACCAGGCAGGGATGCAAGCTAAGAACAGCTTGTACCTTTGCATCATAGTTAAACTTAGATCCTTGTGCTAAACTATCAAAATTGATAGTAAAAAAACAGCAAAAAAATAGCAGTACAGAACTATCAACAGTTCAGGTCATGTATTACTGTGTACCAATATAAAAAAAACAGCTTTGGCAACGATAGTACTGGTTTCCTTTAGGTAGCCAACTCAGTCATATGGAGGTTAGGACACATGATTCCCAGGAGTGAGTGTATTAATTGTTGCAGAGGCTGGTTCACAAACAAAAGTTGAAAAACCATTAGAGTTGCATAATAGGATTTTTACGATGCTTAAAAAGGACTAAAGAGACAATATATCACCTGAAACACCCTTTAATTTTGGCACAATATAGTTTAATATCCAAACATATATACACATCTAGATAAAACAAGCTGATCCATGTATATTTCCGATCCAAGAACAGTTGCCTTAAATGCTACACCATAAAACTATTAAATATGACTTAATTTCAGCTGTGTGAAAGCCATCCTGCGGGATAATGGCTACCTTGATCAGATCATTGCTCGCTGTATATTATGCAAACTCAAGAACGGGCCTAAGGCTGCCATTTTCGGTGCCAATCTACCTCGAGTTACCCTGGAAGGATAAGCTTTCTCAAAAATTTGAGCAACAGGTGAAGCTAGCCGCTTCACGCTGCTACTGTGCAGTAGCAACACGAGTGGTGTTCGCCACTAACAGGATGCTGCCATCAAGCCAAAAGGACCTGCCAATCACACAAATGAGTATGCGGTATGTGAATTTGTGCCAGTATGATGCCCTGTATGTAGGTCGGACGTACCAAACACTGGCAGATCATACCAAACAGCATGTCCCTTCGATTGTTTGCAACAGGCAAAGTACTGACCTTACCCAAACAGCCCTTGCTTGCAAAACTCAAAACAGTGTCCAACATTAGATGTGAGTCCACAATTAGACAACATTTGCTAAACAATCCTGAGTGTACTAAGAATTATATTGATTGTCAGGCTCACAGTGTGACTCACTTACTTGCATTGGAAGCTACATATATTAATACACAGGGCCCTGCCCTTTGCAGACAGAAAGACATGTAAACATATTGTGCCTCTTTCAACTAACAAAATAGGTGACAGCCATTCTCTGGTCAAGGCATTGCCCTGAGGAAGGGACCAGAGTCAACCTGCCTGATTTGAATTTAAACAAAGCTTGAAGTTAACTGTCAGTCATCAGTTGATTGGTACATTCTCCATGGCAATGCCTCTACCAGAGTCCACTTGCCAACTGATCAGCACTCTCTTCTCAAGCAGTATAAATCATTGTTCTCTTTACATTTGGCATTTTTGTGAATTGGCCTGATGAGTGCAAGACAAAAAGCTTTGACGTGTCTTTTTAAGCAATACTTAAGTTCTAAACTACCAAATGATTAAATGCTTTAAAACTAAAATGATGAGAAAAAAAATCCATCTCTTAAAGTCAGTGATGTAATGTCACAGTGAATCAAAACATCTTTTGGGATATGTAGACAGTCTTGACAGAGGAGTCACCTTGAATAACCATAAAATTTTACATCCCACTTTATAAAGACAGTTGTTTTTTGACATAATACTGTAGTTTTGTACTTTGGTTTATTACAAGATATTAAATATAGCAGAATATTTTTATATGTAGTCCTTGTATGTGCTCGCAATCCTGAATGGTTGTATCATTACTTTGTCATATTAAAAAAAATTTACTTTACCTCCCTTTCAAATCATTGGGATCAGAATGCAAACAGTTGCAAACCTATTTTGTGAAACTTTGGCTTCTAGAGCAATGTTTTAAATATTGATTTAAAATCTAAGTTCATATTTAGTAGAAAGTAAATTTTACAGTAATAAACCTCTTCCAGAGATTCGGAGTTTATGACAGCTCCCCAAAGTTTGAGCATCAAATGCACCATCTGCTCTGATGCAAGCTGTACACCCAGAATTAGCTGATAATGGGAAAAAATATATATATCTGGAAGTGTTTTTAAGCAGTATAATCAGTGTAAAAATAAAAACACAGTAACTAGCAAATAGGATCTGCAATTTCATGGGAATCGACAGAAAAGCATGGGTTAAAATACAAGAGTATTCAATGAAATGAGCAGAGGAGTCAGCAGCATGGGAAATAGCAGCTCATCTTGTATAGTTTGTCAAAAGGTCCTTCTGAATATACATTTTGGATTATCCTCCCTATGATATAACGTGTCAGTGTTGGGAAGGGTGTTATGAGAGAAAAATCAACTTGGCATCCTATCTTAGCACTAACTCCACTACACATACAATGGACAAAGTGAGATACAAAGCACGTAATAATGTAAACAAGCGTGCAAAGGATCGTTAAGAGTAGATGCAATGTCACAATTTAGAATACAAAATTATAAAAAAAGCTGTTTAAATATTTACAATTACACAATGAGACTGATCACAAAATTCAACAAAAGGTGCAAAACATCTCATGACTTCCTAAGATTTAAAATATGCTTTTATTATTGTGCTCATTAAATAGGTTAAAAGAGACTAAATAAATAAATTTGCATTTATACAGCATTTTTCACAATCTTAGGATGTCCTAGCTTTACAGTTAAATTGAATATTTTCTGAAATGAGTTGACTATTGTCGGAAATATTATTCCATCAGACTAAAATTAAGGTAAAACTTTACTTTTTCCCAAAACTCGTTTGAGTGTCTGAACGTAAATTTCACTAGGAATCAATAGTTGCTTTCTTTCACTCGGATTATTGACCCCATCTCATCTGTAGAAGCTGTAGGCTTAAAAGACTAACTTCAAACAAGTAAAATCATAATTTTACAAACAAGTGCTGCATAAATAAATCCGGGAAATTTTTTCCAATAACATTTATAGCCAATTCTATCAAATTTTACTGTGGATATGCCACAATTAAATTATAAGGAATGCTAAACAATATTTGTTTACATAATACAATGGAGGTGGGCTACTGAGCAAAGCTTCCTCTGCAGCAGCTTTAATATGCCAGTGGAATTTTTAAATGTGATGTCCAAGTATGATTTCCAATTTAATATCAACTTGGGGTAAGTGTAATCTCTTGCCCACTAGAAACTGGATTGAGACTTCATGAATTCAGTTCACACATAGGACCCTTAGAGGTAGCAGACAGACATTTATTCCAGAGTCTGAGCCACATTTGTACTTGGGTCACTAAATTAAGACAAATATCAAATCCACACATATACATTACAAAGAAATACCCTTCAAACAGTAGCAGTACTCTTCCTTTTTAATGAAGCTGCAACATTTATCTGTTTACCTTGTGCAGTGCTTAACTGGAAATTATGAATGTCAATTAATAAGCATTCAGGTTATGAAGCTCTCAAATCTATGCAAGCAACAGCAGAAATTTTAATTACAGACTTTTATTCACTTTATTGAACAAAAGCCAGCAATTATTATGATAGTTAAAATGATTCATTTTTCTCGCAAGTTTGGGGGTGATGGGGTGGGGGTGGAGAAAGCTCTTAAGAGGCAGATTCTATAAAACATAACATGATCTGCTAATGTCACAAGGGCTAAGGAGTAATCTGTGCAGTGATAGCAATAAGGTTGGCTGGAACATTTTCAAGGATAAAATTAAAAGAAACCAACTTTTTGCTCATCTTCATTGACCCATTCACAGTTCAACTGTTGTTTTTAAAAACACAAACATCAATGTGTTCAAACTACATGTTTTATATAGTTGTGAAAACCTGTAATTTTCCAGGCAGTTGTGCTGTTTGAATATATACATAGAATAATGGAATAATTATAGCATAGGTGGCGGCCATTTGGCTTGCTGTGTCCATGCCTGCTGTCTGCGAGAGCAACTCAGCTACTTCCATTCTCCTGTCTATTCTCAGCAGCCCTGCAAATCTTTTCTCTCCAGATAGTTATCCAATTGCCTTTTGAAAGCCATGATTGAATTTGCCTCCAGCACACCCTCAGGCATTGTATTCCAGTATACTGGACATAGAATTTCTTCATAACTAACTGCAGATTGATCAGTAATGTCATTACAGTGCTAAACAATCCTGCAAAAAAAAAAAAGACCATGGCACGCCAAGGCCACAGAGCACTGGACATTCAGTGCTAGCAAAATGACAGAGAAAAAAAAATTCCATATATAGAATGTACTGGTGGTGATTTTTATGTTTCAGGATTTAAACAATGGTTCTAAGAAGTTAGAGCTTCATCTGTGCTGTTTGACATTATAAAGAAATAATTGCAGAGTATAATCAATTACTCTCGTATGGACATTATTTTTTGTGTATTTCTTGACCATGTAAGGCCATATTGTTTGTTCATGGATACTCAGTCATGGAATTGTGGAATCAAAGTGAGATGAGTAACTCCCATTGAGAGTTAGAAAACATTTGCTCTTATGCAGAATTCTGTAGGCTTTAGCTTCCATTATTTTTTATATAAGGTAAAATATGAACTGTTAAACAGGCTATGCAGATGAATGATATTTAAATGGTTTCACACATGCAAGCTCTAAATAAGCTGTACCTCTACTTAAAAAAAATTGCAAAAGTAAATCGTACATGGAAAACCATTACCAAAAATAGTTTATTGCACAATGCTCTCCAGCAATATTATGCACATATTTAAGTCCCTTAACATGCTTACAGAACTTTCGTACAGGATAGTTTTCATAAGTAGATCCAGAGTGTATAGACCAAATCAAAAACAAAATAAACAGAAAGCAAAAGTCAATTTAAACTGAACAGTGAGCAAACTATTCCACCACCTCAGGACAGCAACAGTTACTGAGATAGAAACAATAATTGATGCAGTGCACAAAAGTCGACAAATAGTTAAAGCAGCTCTTGTTAGGTTTATACATTACTTAGGTTAAGCATCTATGCCTCTGTTGAAAAAGGAATTTACTTTTCAGCTCACTTGATAGTGATATAAACATGCTTTCTTCATGACAGAACATTTTAAGTAAATGGCAGTGGGATTTTTGCTGAGTATATTCCACAATTTTTCTAAACTGTTTTTTTTAAATGCACCAATAACCCAGAAGTAACTTTTCTTTCTGCTCATCATGGTGAGAATGCTTAGTGCTGAGGAACAAACTACTCTTCCATTGTAGGCACCACATTTTGGCAACCAGTACTCCCAGGTAACAGGCACCTGCAGCTTAAAGCTTCCTATACTTGACCTAGCAATGTTTCTTAGTCCCAACAGAGAAGAGCACCATCTAGGGCACCTATGTAATATTCCCATTCTTCTGAATGCAATTGCCAACTACAGGGCATTTTTTGATGTGAGCCCATACCTAGTGAGGGCTGGGTTGAAAACTTTATCCTTCTGCTTTGGCTGGATTCAAACCCAGAGTGCTAAACTTGTGTGATCCAACTCTCTACCAGTGTTGTAAAGAAACAAAATTGTAACATTTAGATGAAGTCATATATTAGTGTGTGCACAGAAGCAAAATATAACACCCGAAAGAGCATCTTCAGCATTTGCTACTAAGGTTAGGTCAAGTCAGTTTATATATTTGAGGTTGTCTTAGCTCCACAAACTTGGAGATCAGAAAGGTGCAAAATATGTTTTTAAACTATGGTTTCTTCCAAGAGGAAGAACAAGCCTTCTTTATGTTAAGATTAAAGTGTACAAAACATACTAATGTCCTCAGTTGAACTTTGACTTATTTAGTACCAACATAATGCTGCCTGAGCCTTAAGCTAAACAAATATATCTCGAACTTTCAGAACTGTAAAACAAAAAACTTACAACTTTTTAAAGTTAAAATGTAATTTTAATAAATTAGAATCAATATTTTTTATCCTTTTAAGCCCTTCCTGTATTTATTCCCCTCCCCCATCACTTAAGGGTAGGAATCCCCAGACAGATGGTGGTAAATTTTTCCAAGTCAGTCCATCCTAATGAATAGCCAAGGATTGACCTCCTGAAGATAAAGTTACCTCCCACCTCCTGTTGCTCTTTTTTCCTTCTCTTTGAATGGACCATGTAGCCTAACAAAAATCACACGTGGAAGGTGCTACAGGTGATGTTTAAATCCATAACCAGTAGTATGAAGGAATACTTTGCTGCTAGGCTGCCAAGAAAACCAGAATGTAAATAAAGCACAAGGAGGTCTGGAAAACATTCCTACTCGTCAGCATTACTGAGGGCTTTTATATTCCCGGCGATACAGAAATTGTTCCCTACTGACAGGTCCTATTTGCATGGTTAGCATTTGCAGTATTGTTGAGGTCAGTTTCTGTACTATTGCTGGACACCTCTGCTGCTGCTGGGGTGGTGCCATCGGCAGCAAGTTCCATCAATTGTCCTTCCATTTGTGTCCATGACGACATTGATTGGTGTACAGTTACTGTGTGCTCCTCCATCTGTCGCTGTAAACTGTCCATCTCTTGCCTTTGGATAGTAGAAGAGGGTTTTAAAAAAAATTCTAAATAGACCTCCTATGTCATTGCCCGCAGATAATCCAAGACCTGAATAATCCTGCAGCAATATATTAACTGTCATAGTGAAACAAAATTTACAGAAGCAAAAGTAAAATACCGTAAAAGCTGGAAATCGGAAATAAAAACAGAAAATTGCTGAAAATACTCAGCTGATCAGGTAGCATCTGTGGCGAGAGTTAATGTTTCAGTTTAACGACTTTTCATTGAACTGATAAATGGTCATTGGCCAGAAATGTTAATTCTCTCGCTCCACAGATGCTGCCTGACTTACTGAGTATTTCCAAAATTTTCAGTTTTTATTTACTGAAGCAAACACTGAGATACAGGACCTTTATATATATATATTTTCAACAAGCATCATTGCTTCAAGAAACTTGCTTAAGATAGAAGGACATAACCTGGTTTTGTCTCCACAAAACTCTCATCTCAGTTATTTTGCCCAATCTCCCAAAATGGAGTTGAAATATTTGCTTACAATGCAAATATCTTCCTTCCTTCAACCTGAAATCTTTATGACATAGAACTTAATAATTATAGAGATGCTTGTTTCTTCCCCTATAGTTCCCACAATGGATTTGCAGTTCTTGCTCAAGCTGTCCATTATGGGAACACTGTAGCAAGCTGATGTTCCCTTCAGTTGATTTTCCAATGTGTAGCACCTTAAAGAGGTGGTCATTTACCATGGTTCAAACATAGCTAGCTGATCATTTGATGAACACTGGCAAGGGTGCAGCATCAAAAAGCCTTATTAAACATTCATTCACTTCTGATCCCACTCAACCACTGAAAGGATTTGTATTAAATGCTGTGACTCAGAATTCTTAATTAACATTTTAACCTGCATAAAACATTACAAAAATTAAACCTTTATTGTCCAACCATTCTCCAGATTTGTAACATTAAATTAATTTTATAGGCAAGCTTAATGATTTTAGTATAGATCATTTAATGTACGCTTAGATTATAGATGGTCACCGTGTGGTTTACCTTCAACTGGATCAGAAATCCAAGAGTGAAGACACTTATGAAACAGCAAATTAAGCAATAAGCTCAATTCAAGTTGCAGTATTTGGTTGCTTTCCTGTGGGATCTCTCCTGATTTGCACTGTCTCAAAAACAAACATTCAATCCTTTTGTCCTTGAAAACTATCATCCCATTTCCAAGCTCCTTTCCTATTTCAAAACCACTGACTGTGCTCTTGCCTCCCAAATCCATGCCCACCTTTCCTACAACTCCATGCTTGAATTTCATCAGATCATGTTTTCACCCTTGTCACAGTGTTAAAACTGCCCTAATCAAAGTCACAATAACATCCTCTATGATAGCAGTGCACTATCCCCCTTCATACCTTTTAAGCTCTTTGCAATCTTTGACATCATTGACTGCACAAATTTCCACCACCCAATCTTCTCTATTGCGAAGCTGGGTGGGACTGCCCTTGCTTAAACGCACTCATATCTATCCAAGTAGAGACAGAGTATCTCCAGTAATGGCTTCTGTTCCCACCCTGGATCTTTTTTCCTTTCCTTATCTTCAAGTCACAGGCTATTTTAAGCTTCTTTTAAGTGCAGATTTTTCTTTAAGCAGGTAAATGAAGCATTCTTCACTTAAGATTCTTATACAACTTTGGCCCAAATTATGCCGTAGGTGTGGCCATCACTGCTTACTGTTACCAAGGAGTAAATTGGACAGTGACTTTATGTCTGCACAGGCTCAGTTAAACACAAAAATCAGGAAGCAGCTGTCCAGTTTCCCTGTTCCATCACAATCTTCTCTATTACTGGTACCTCTTCAAGAGGCTTGGCATTTAAACAGACGAAGGGCATGAAGCATTGCTACTTACCCACTAGATAAGTCAGAAAGTTAGGACTTGTGCATTCAAGTAATTGAATTTTTAACAGCGTGCTCATGCTAACTCTTAATTATTGCCAATTAGTGCCATCTGGCACTGTAAATTTATTTTACGAGCATGGAGTATCATTTCTTCATATTATAATACTGTTGGAGATTTTAAATTTTTAAAAACTTTTTCTGCGGCTTATATTTTAGTCCCATCATTTTTCCTGTTCTTAACATTTTGCTTTCTGTACAAAAAACTGATGAGTTAAATATTTTAATTTATATTTCCTGGTTTAGAATCTACAAGCCTCTATTAGGATTCTTCAATCTCATTAGTGTAAGCAACAGTGTCGCTCTTCAGCTTGTCCCAGATCCCCTGTAGATAGTGCAGCAGCGCTAAAATGGCTCTTTAATAACCAAGTTGCCACACAAAAGCCCACTACAAATCTGTGGATAATCCGAAGTACAATAAATGGAAATACTGTTTCTTTGTCGCAGAAGACAAAATCCAGGGCATTATTTAAACTCAACAACCATGTTAAATAAAAGTCTGTTTATTGCTGAATAATAATTTTTGAATAGGGTTATGAAAATTAATATTGTAATTAACCAAAGCTTTGGAAAATAAGTAGTATAGCCTGTTTCTGATGCATAAATTGTGTACAACTGGTGCCAACAAAATAAAGCTGCCAGCTGGAAATCTGTTTGTTTTTTAAAAATGTTTTAATACATTAACCATCTCCCATATCCTAATTTCAACCTTATGGAGAACAGGAGACTGACTGATAAAATCTTGTCAAGTGCCAAACAAGGTCAAACTATGACCACAAAGCTCATGGGGTTTATTATTTTTTTTTACATGCATTTTCAGAATTCAAGCATTGCTTGCAAGATCAGCATTATTGACCCTTGCCCTTGAGAAAGTGGCAGTGAGCTACCTTCTTGAACCACTGCAAGCATAGTGATTTCATACAACCTCGTGGCTTGCTAGGCCACTTCAGAGGACATTTAAGAGTCGATCACACTGCTGCAGGTTTTCAGTCAAATAGAGGCCAGGCCAAATAAAAACAGCAATTTCCCTTCCCTAAAGGACATTAGTGAATCATTGGGGTTTTTACGATATCCAGTAGTTTCATAGGCACCATTAGTGATACCTGTTTTTTAATTAGATTTATCTAATAGACTGAATTCAAATTCCCCAGAAATATTATTTTATTCTAAATGTTTCTACCCATAGTAGCTTTGTAAAGCTTGGGGAATATTTACAAGATTATTCAATTATGGAATCAGAAATGGATTACTGCAAAATATATCATATATTAATCAAAGCACACAAAAAAAAACCCAAAACAGACCATTTTGCAAGGAACTTACCTCAACTGCTTTAAACAACTGTGGAGGTTGTTAAGAGGTTCTTTACTCACAGCTGTCGGTGGCCTGAGTAATTCCTCAAGGAGGGAGGCAGGTACAGGGCAATCGGGGATCTTTACTGGGGTCACAGGATTTGACGAAACAGCATCTCCTTTCAACTCTATTCTCTGATCAAAACAAAGTTTATTTAAATTATAGTATTACATTGTAATTACAACTTAGAAACATTTGACCCAATAATTCTATACTGGTATTTATGTTACACGTGAGCCTCTTCCCACTCTATTTCACTCACTCTACAGACATATCCTTTTATTTCTTTCCCCCTCGTGTACATAGCTACCTTACGCCTAAATACATTATTACTCAATCCTACAAAATAATGTTATGGCACGGCGGATGGTAAATGCCGAGCTACTCAAATCCTAGAGGGAAACTTGAAACAGCTGCCACAACTGTTCTGCAATTTGTATTTTATTTCGAGATGCGTGCCTTGAATTCAGTAGTAATAAATCCACCAAGACTTAGAGGTTTTTTCACAAAACCAAATTAGACATTAATAAAAAAGATTTTAAGCACATATCGGTCTACAAATTACTACTATAATAACTCCCAAATCTCCTAATTAATCTGGCTCCCAGTTACACCTCCATTAAGGCAATAGTAAAACAAAATATTTCAACAGACCCAGGCAAAGCACACAATACCCTGGACAATGATATTCAAAGTGAGTTTTCTTAGCTCTGGTTCCTATAGACAACAACTTGATGCAGAGGCTGGAGGCTTTTCACGCTTATGTTAGATCTTAGAATGCCTTCTCCTTTGCATATAACCTCATCTCCGTTATACATGATTTTCCCTTTTCAAAGTAAATTCCATTGTTCCAATATGTCTTTGTAACTGTACTTTTCTCATAATATAAATCTTTCACAGTACTCATATTAGCAGTAACCTTTGGGAAAAATAAACACACTGTTTGGCTTAGTTTCCTTTAGCTAGGTGTAACATCCTACCCTCTCTTTGAAATTCAAACTACTCTAATTTATCTAAAAATGTAAATTTTCGTCACACCTCACATCCTAAAACTTCAGCCATGTTTATGTATTCAGCATTTCAAACCTAGCTTCCCTTTTGATAACTCAATAGCTCTAAACCAGCTGTCTCCAATTAAATCCCCCCCCCAAACACACACATCTACACAGAGAAATGAATCCTAACCCCACTATTAACCTACCTTTACAATATCACATTATGAAAATTATTAAATTTTCATGACAATAAGTCAAGCAAACCAGATTGAAGAGGAATTAAAAATAAAATGTATCTTTAATTACATAATAAATGTCAAAAATCCAACATGCAGTAACATTTAGTAGCAGACAAGAGATTATATCATGCTGTTTTTGTTACAACTAGTTAAAAGTGAACTAAAACTTAATTTAGCTCTCTACCATCTTTACACATAAATTAAGCTGGAATTAAATTATTCATTTCAGAAAAGTGCTGCAGAATTCTCCAGGATGTTTTTGCCATCATTCACACAGACAGGATTAAAATTAATTACTGTAATCATTTCCATGGAGATTTCCCATCATTGATACTATTTAAATATTACCTGGAGAAAGAACATCTAATGTGATATTTTCTGTTGGTACCAAGTTATGTAACCGAATTACAAAGGGTTTAGGTTCAAGAGTGATCTTTACTAGCAAGCAGGCTAATATTTTTGCCGCAGCGAGTAGTTACAATCTGAAATCCTATTGCGCCTTCAAAAGAGAATTGGATAATTATCTGAAGGGAAAAAAAATTGCAAGGCCAAGGAGTGGAACTAGCTAGACTGCTCTTGCAAAGAGCCAGCATGGACTCGATGAGCTGAACGGCCTCCTTCTGTGCTATAACCATTCTATGATTCTATGAAATATCAAACACATTGGGGTAAGCAACATAAAACATCAGACATGGCATAATCATGTTCAATATTTCATGTTTCTTTTCTTAAAGCTAATTCCAGGCACATTAGAAATCGATGCAAGTGGCAATTGATGCTGGCTCAATTCTTACTTTTAAATCCGAGATTGATGTTTTTGTTAACCGAAGGTATTAAGGGGCATGGGGCAAAAGCGGGTATGTGAAATTAGGTCACAGGTCAGCCATAATCTTATAGAATGGCATGAAACAGACTCTAGGGGCAAAATGGTTTCCACCTGTTCCTCTGATCAGCTGAGTTGGGCAAGGTCACAGCAACACACACACACTTAGCTTTTCAGACATCTGGTCGAGTCCAGATATTCCAGGGCAGAAACGACACCATTCTGTTCTGCCCTAAAGTTACCCGTTTACCTTGCGTGTCTTTGTCTGTTTGAGGTCCATTTTCAATTGGTGGTTTTGCTGCAGTAGTGTCTTCATGGTATTTCTTAGTTCTGACACTCTAGTTTGGAGCATGAACTTGTCCTTACGGGTTACTGTCAGCTCCTCCTGTAGCTCCTCCAGATTAGCCTTGATACCCTGCAAAATACAGTGTAAGGAAGAATCAGCTACATTTTAAATTTAAATAAGCTAGTAATAAACACCACTGAAAATATGGTGGAAATGTATAAATTCCAATGAAAAATCTTTAATTACATTAGCCCATTAGTTATCTGTTTAATAAGGATGAAGCCAACAGAAAATAAATGCAGATTTTTGTCCCAATTTTGAGAGATAGTTTAGTTGAGGACCATGTCCATTTGAAACATGACTGAAACTATCCAAAAAGTACCCTTAAGACATTTCCTTTCATAAACCAAGATATGCATGTAAAAACAAGAGGTATATAAATCTCCCCACGCATTGTAGATCAAAAAGGCAGGTTGGTACACTAGTGATATTCCTGAATTAGTTACCAGAGAACAAATTCATAACAGCCCAGGCCAGATTCCCACCAAAGATCCTCCTCTCCAATTTTCTGTGAAAGATGCCCTTCTTTTCCTGGGTGAGATCTGGAACTGAAAGTGTGAAGCTCAGGTATGAGGCTATGCTCTACTACTTTAAAGCTCACTGTCAGCGACATTTCATATCTTTCCATAGCACTTTAACTAACATGGTGCCAGGGCATGCACAAATGACACATTTACCCATTATTCCTACTCTGTATCAGTAGCAGTAAATAACACTTGCATTTAATGAGTTGCCTGAAATGCATAACTCAATTTTTGACTATTCAGCTAAAAGTTGAATATTTTTCCAGATTAAATTTCTGTCTGTTTGTTTACATTCTGAACTTCCAGGTCACCAGATTTTTAAACAAATGGTGATGGGGAAGACCACCAAATTGCCAAAAGTCTCAACTCATTCAGCAGGCAACATTTTAAGATAACTACCACGTAACAAAAAAGGCTGCAACGTTTAGAAACTTATATACAGAGACAAGTAAACAGGACTCCTCTTGCTAACGTCTCCCACCTGTAGAGCTTCCTGTAGTCCTTCCAACTCCTTCTGACTACGCTGTTCAGTCAGTGACAGCTGCTGCTTTAAGGCTTGTAGATCTCTTTCCTTCTGTTCAACTTCCCATTTCAAGTCCTCCACCTGAAAAGAAAGACTTTTTACTTTGCCATAATCACAATTACCAGTCTATGTTTAGGAGGCATTCCCCAAATTAATTCCCATTTCTGGCAACCAATTCCACCCTCCTTTGCTGAAGGGATACATGGCAACCACACAGGTGACTGAAGGTGTTTAACATACTCTGTCTATAATTAAAATCTTTAGCAAATTTAGTGCTACAGGTTTATTGATGGGATTAAAATATAATACTTGAACAGGGCTGAACCACCACAGCAAAAACTTCTCCACACTGTAGTTACATCTTTAAGGCATCAGCAGTTGTTAGTTATCACACATTTGTGTCATATTGTTCACCAAGAACTTTCAAAATAAAGGTTGTCTAGGGATCCAAAAACATTTTAAAAAAAGGCTCATACAATATGAATACCCCTAATGAATATTTCTAACCACTCCAGCTACTTGCACCACCAACACTATTTGTAATTGGGTACAGCATATTTCAGCAAGAATTACTATAAATGCCAATGAAGCAGCTGCAAAATCACAAGGCTGCTACTATGAATATATGACATCTCCTCGCTGTCCGATTCCTCAAAGTCATTCTCCCCCCAGCTCTACTTGTGTTAACAAATCGTTCCAACAGGTGCCAGCTCTCCTCTAGTATCTTGACTGAATATTTTTCCTTTGCAAGTGTGCCTAGGTAGTATGGCAGTGGGCTATTTGACTGTAGAAACATCATATCTCAGGCTAGACTTGTGCTTACTATGTACATAGAGGTATGGGGAAGTTTTGAGGCGGGGTGGGGAGGGGGGAGAAAAAAATTTCCTACTCTTGAAGGATCACTGGATAGTGAGAAGGAGCTTTATCTGAATTTTCCCTTCTGTAATCCAGGGCAAAGTGAAATTATATGGTGCCCCAGTACAGCAACACAGCCTGGATATCCTGTGTGGATCCTCTGATCTACAGGCTTAAAACACCAGGCCATACCTTTACCCACAAAGATTAGTTTTTAAGTGCAAAAATCTATAGCTATTTTCACAGCATCCTATCACACTAGAATAGCTTTTCACTATCACTAGACCTGCAGCACAGATGGTCTCGACAAAGATTATATCTAGGAGTGAGTTGTGTGTGACCCTGACAAAACATTTCTGTTTAAAAAGATATATGTACAAAAATTCACTGCAGACCATGCAAAAAATTAAACTGGATACATACACTACATCACCGTTTTCATAATGATTAAAGCTCCCAATACACCTTAAATCAAATCTTTCCTTCCCCTCCATCATTCAATCACCAAGCAAACAGAATTCCCATCAATAACAGACTGGTTTCTCAGACAGAATAGGTCATTATTAGGTTATCTGAGTGCTCTGTAAAAGCCTCACCATCTAGTACTACTGCACTCTGGAGACATAGCTTCTATACCTTGGGAGTACTGACTTTTAAGTATTGAGCGCTTGGTCTATGCATCTCCATAGGAAAGTGCCTGAGCCAATTCCTGCCATAAAAGAATTGCAATTTAGTATGGGATAGCTGATATTGGACAGAGCATGGGTTTGTATACTCCCTCCAATATCAGCTATCCCAAGATTTTTTTTTTAATAACACCAGGAATTGACTCATGTACATTTTACAAATGGAGACATTTGAGCCAAGGTTCAGCACTCATCATCCTTTATAGATTTCCAAAGCAGTCTCTCGGGTTTGTTTTTTATCTTGCTTACTCAGCCATCTGTCCTGCCAAGATACAAGAAACATGATTGTCCCTAGCAAATGATAATGAACATAATGTGCAGTGGTACAGTGTGCTCAGAAAGGAAAGAGCAGTCAGGGAGGGGGTATGGCCCTATATGGGAGATTGAGGTTGACCCAGTGAGAGGTCAGGCACCCTGGCTGAACTTTTTTAATGTGAAAAGGTCAAAGCTAACACAATGGATATGCTATAGAATACCAGGTAAGGAATAGGGTCATGTTTTCCCCATGAAGGGATTAGAAGTGAATGTGAAAACTAAGCTTACTTTCATGGGCGGGGGGACTTTAGTCAAGTATAAATTGGGACTATCCAAGAGATTTGTGCTCCATAGTGAATAGACATAATGCTCACCCCACAACCCAGAGGATCAGTAAAGCTATGCGATACATTCGCTTTGTAATGGTAAGACATGGATAAGGGTACTATCAAGTACCATGTGAGGAAATGGAGGGTTGGGGTGGAGGAGACCCATTTGAAACAACTGACAGGGTCTTGTTATAAATTCTTGCATGAAGAAGAACAGCATTTCTAACAATGCAGCACTACCTTAGTATTGTGTTATAGTGCCACCTAGATATTTGTCGGAACGTGACTTGAACCTACAACCACACACATTCAGGCGGTCGGTTGGAATATTCATGAAAATAGAACCAAGTCATGAGAAGGCAAAGATAGGTAAGTGATGCATAAAACTATTTTCACTCATTGAGGTTTCAAACTTAAATGGTCAAGGCCTATGCTGAAACTGATTGATCAAGATGTGCAGGTACCAATGTATATTACATAGATGCAGCCACAAGGCAAGTTGTACCTCCTGGTTTACAGTAGCTGGTTTGTTAAGCTGCTCATCCAGCTGTTTCTGCAACAGTTTAAGCTGAGAGTGAGCTGCAGCCAATTCCTCCTGGAACTGGGCTACTTCCTGAGAGTGTTTCTTATCCTGGGCTCTGCAACAGAACACAATAGGAGCAAGGTTAGATAAACCCAATCATAACACAACAGGAATTCCAGGCACCATTAAGAAATCAGATTATTTAAAAAGGTACAGCTTTCATCTAGCTGAAGCTACCTGATGGAACTGAAGACTGTGCAATGCAAAACATGAGCTGGGTTTCCAAAGAAATGGTGTCACATTTTGAGCAACGGTTAAAGAAAGACTGCTGTGGTTTCTTTGACCATTATGAGTCAGGCCATTTCTTATCTTTCAGCTGGGTACATTCATATCTTAATACGAATATTCGTGACTATAGAAGGCAGCAAACTGTTTGATAGTTTAGGAAATATTTAATGATGATTTCCAACTACTTTTTTTCTGTTCCTTCATGTAGTTGAACCATTCTGGCCAAAAGATCCCAGAACTAATTCTGTAGAAACAGGCCATCCTGCTCAAGTCTGCTCATGAGCAAACAGCTCCAAATACATTTACCCATCTAAATCCCACACTTCATCTTTTTCCCTAGTGTAGATAATTAGTGACACTTGCATGATTGTTTTTTAAAAATTAATTCATGGGATGAGGGCTTTGCTGACTGGTCCAGCATTTATTGCCCATCCCTAGTTGCCCTTGAGAAGGTGGTGGTGAGCTGCCTTCATGAACAGCTGCAGTCCAAGTGGTGTAGGTACATACCCACAGTGCCGTCAGGGTTAATATGATCGACTTGAATTCCTATGATTCTATAAAACGTATCAAACCCAATCATTAAACAAGTCCATTAGACATCACTCCAGATAGAATGCTGCACAGGATTAGGGGCTGGGATTTCACAAACTCTAGAATTTAAATCAACCTGGCAATGCTGGCCAATTCTGACTCCACCCACCCTGCCAAAAACTGACCATTGTGTAAGAAGGATTCATGAGGTGGCATGGTGCCAGAGAGGCTAGTTGGCGTTTTAACACTTAGGGTTTCAACATTCCTCGCACAGTGTCATTGCTCAGCTCTGTGATTAGATGTCAGATGTGTATAACAGTTATCTTACTGAAGTTTATCAGCTTCTGCCTGCAGAGCTTCTACAAGCTGTTCTTTGGCGTGCAGCTCTTTCTTCACCTCACTGAGTTCAAGGGCAGCTGCCCTGTAGTGACGACGATTGTGTCCAGCCTCAGCCTTGTTTGCTGAAACCTATAAATAATTTAAGATAAAAATAAAATAGACCTACCATAAAAACATTGCCAAAATAGTGCTTTAATTAGTGAGGTGGAAATATTGCATAATCTCAGCAGATCTCCATTCTCCACCTTCCCCTTTCATCTTGAAGTTCTCTCTGGTTTGTGTACTGTTTAACAAATGCTATCAGCCCTTCAGCATCCCACATCCAGGTCACTATTCTTAGACAGTGAGCATCGACAGCCTTTGAACTATAAAGGGCAACACACCAGAGCATTCTGCTGTCCACATCCATGGTCCACACGTGCATTGCCTGCAGAAATCACTAGACAGCAGTAGGAGCAGGGAACGCTGGCTGATAGTATCCAAATCCTAGTTCATTGTATGCTAAATGCCAATTGTAGCATTTCAAATGCTGACCAGTCTGAGACCCACTTCCTTAGCAGAGAGTCTATGATTCAATCCTACACTGAGCTGTATCTTAACCATTTTTTGATAGAGATGTTGATTAAAGCAACCAGTTTGCTATATTTTGTGATAGTTTTCGATACAATTTACAAGCTAATGTCAGCATATGCAGCAAGGCAGGCAATTTTGTAGTGTACTCATTCATTCAATAGTCTGAATTGCAGTTTAATGGAACTGTTAGAATTTTTCTAAATCTTTTCACATTGACGCCTTTCTTCAGTTTAAATCTGGAATTCCAGAGAATCAGACATTCCTGTGCTCCAAACCTCTACTTTTGGAGTGAAAGTATTAAAACATTAAGATAAAACTGATGAATCGGTTTTCAACTGCTATTAAAGGGTTACTGTTCCTTGAAATGAACACTTAAAGCCACCATTTACCTGCTGTTTCAGTACATTAACATTTCCTTTCTCCTTTTCCAGTGCAATCTGCAAGGCTTGTACCAATTGCTTCATCTGCTGATCCTCCTCTTCCTTTCGTTTTAGGACTGCTTGTACCTGTCCAAAAAAAAATAGTCACTCCATGAAATCTTGCTACCATTGGATGTTACCAAGAGAGACAGTATTCTGTTACTTTTTTCCATTTTGAAGTAGAACATGGATATTAACGAAACAGATTTAATCACAAAGTTGGGGGAAGGGAAAAGGGACTGAATGGTTGTCAAACCGGTTTGTCAAGATCATCACTGATTCTTGACAAGACAGATTTTGGGTTGGCTGCATTAGTAGACTACAACACCATTCGCTGTTGCTTTACTTAGCCCTTGGAGCAACACCAAGCTCGCAATGTGGCACAAACAAACTGCTGGGGCTGCTGAGCATCTGCAATTCTTGATTTGACACGAACAAAAATTGACCAGATTGACCATAACGTGACCATCTGGGTCTTCTAGATTGGGAGTAGTTCTGGAACTGGTTCTCTGCCAGATGGAAAGCAATTTTGCACCATGGACCCCACTTCCAAAAATATGGGAAATAGAGGAAAACACATCAAGTGTTCAAAGGCCCATTTAGAAATAACTAGTTAAAGTGGCATTTTTTTAAGAAAAAAGGGAAGATGAAGGAGCACTGTTACCTCTAACTTCTGTTTGCTGTGTGTGTCAGCCTGTTGCACTGCCATGTCCCTTTAAGATTGACATGCGCCTGCTAATGCATGCATCTTAAAGGGACTTTATTTGTGCACAGCTTGTTTTAAAGGAACATTGGTAAAGAGAGAGAGAATGGAGAAGGTTAGCAAGCAGAAGTGTTTAAAATAAAATTCTAAATATTTTTAGTTCCAGGAGATTAACATTAGAATAAAATTAAGAATAACATTACTAATTGGAGTGTTTCAGTATTTAAGGTCAGGAGCTGATTTTTTTTTACAAAATGCTCACAGTATCTGGAATTCCTTTAATCTGCAGCACTCTTGGGATTCAACAGTAGAAATGACTCCTGATTTTAAAAAAAACCCTCTGATTTGAGCTCATACCTGAAGGTTAAGTTGTACAAGATCTGCTTCTCTCTTTGACAAGGCAGTCTCCAAGATGCTGGTGTGCTGTTTCAGTGCAGCATGGGACTGACTCAGGCCAACAAGCTTCCCTCGTTCATGTTCCAACTCCAAAGTCAGATTTTTATTGGCTTCTTCCAAGCGTCTTATCTTTTTCCTATAACCTCTTGACTCTTGAAGCTAAGTGGGAGAGAACTGAAGCCATCATAGTGAACAGAGGATTTGTGCAAAATAAAATAATAAGCCTTCATACTCATTGTAATTAACCCCACAAAATATATGGAAGAACTTTGGTTACACAAGTAAAATGTAGTCTCAGTACACAAACAGACAATATGAACTGATCCATAGATATTGATTTTGCAATTTCTACTACACTACTAGTGACTGGAACAGTTTCAGATGCAATTCTTCTAATTCTGGCAATTTCACAAACACCTGTATAAAAAGCAGTCTTTACCTTCAATCAGAACTACACCTTCCAACATCCCTCAGAACAGAACACTCCCTCCACCACTGACCAAGTGGCAGCAGTGTGTACCTTCTACAAGATGCACTGCAGCAACTCACCGAGGCCCCTTCAACAGCATCTTCTAAACCCGCGACCTCTATTACCTAGAAGGACTTAGAGCAGCAGGCGGATGAAACATCACCAGCTGCAAGTCTCCTTCCAAGCCGCACACCATCCTAACTTGGAACTATATAACCGTTCCTTCACTGTCGTAGTGTCAAAATCTGGGAACTCCCTCCGTAACAGCATTGTGGGTGTACCTACACCAGAGGACTGCAATAGTTCAATAAGGAGGCTCACCACCACCTTCTCAAGATATTAGGAATGAGCAACAAATGCTGGCCTACCCAGCAACACCTACATACTGCAAACAAATAAAAAATAAAAGAACACCCTGTTTAAATTTTGCAAGAAGAATCACAACAATTCAAGAGAAAAACTACCACAAATGCTTGAACTAGATTGTTTTTAAGGAACAAATGGTTGGAATAGATCCTATCAAAGGATTGATAACAAATACCTTCATTCAAAAACAAATTATTTATGGCAATCCCTTGAAATTAGAGAAATCACAGGGGAAGTGGGGGAGAGGAGGAGCAAAAAAGAGATAGAAAGAGAGAAACAATGGAAACAATTGAAGGCATTTGCAGGTGAACGTAATAGACAGCATCTCATGTACAGCTGTAGATGAACAGGTTTGATTTGCCCCTGACCTTTAACTTTGGTTTTTCCTCTCCTGAGGATGGCAGATTTGTGCTGCGGTAGTTTCACGTGTGTGAGCAGGTGGTACATCATCCAAGACACCGGTTTTGATCCGTGAATCCAAGGTTGAGAGGCAAGATCGGCCATTCACCACCACAGCCAAAGACGACCCTGTCTTTATCTGAAATCTGTACACAAGCACCTTCCAGCTCAATACTGAATGACCCCATTGCCTTGATGACCCTGCTGGTACTTCACTGAAATTTAACTAAACGACAGGGAACAAAACCTAGCAGCTAGCCAACTCTTATGGTGTACACCAACACTGAACTTGGGTTTTCACTGTACAAAGATGCGCATTGAAAATTCTGATGAGGATACAAGTACTTAGTCAATATAAGGCTAGAGTACTAGAATTTTAAAAAAGCAACTTTAAACGAAGGTTAAATACAACAGCTTTGTTTTTTTGCTAAACTCTCTTGCTGTTTATTTTGTAAGAGAAAGCTGACTGAATGCAATCAACACAGTTATGACAACATTCTTCTGGGGTGTGCTAAGCCTTAGTTTGTGCTCTCAAATAGAAAGAAAGTCATAAATGGTCAATTATTGTTCAGTTATGCCAGTAGAAGAAATAAAGCTGAACAAAAAGGACAAATTTACTGCACTTTGAAACTGAACTCAAAGCTTAAAGTATTCCAATTGTGGTAGTAATTTTACAGCTCAGCAACATCGCAACAAATACTTATGTACAACAAATGTTTTATTAGGGCATGTTCAATTTTCAAATAAGAAAATCTCCCTCCGAGGGACAAATTCAATTTCAAATGTATTTTCACAATGCAGGAATATCCTGAAGGCAATTAAAATAATGATGGCTCCAGATATAATACATCTTAAAACCTATTTTCATACAGTGCAACTTCAAAAAGTACTTTGCTGGTTGTAAAGTGCTTTCAGGTGTTCTGAGGTCGTGAAAGGTGCTATATAAATGTAAATTCTCACTTCTTAAATTTTTTTCTTATACAATTTTGTAAAACCCAGTAGCCATCACACCACAAGGAGGAGGAGGGCAGGTAAATGTGGCTTGTAAACAAAGAATGTGGTTTGCCACCATAGTGATTCACCACTTTGGGTCTGAGAAAGAAGAAAATAAAAGAATCCCAGAATTACTCCATTAATATTCACAATACATTATGCTGGGTTAAAGGGAAATTTCTTCACTACCAGCAATCCCAAAGTATAAAGTGCACCGGGATGAAATCAGGTTGGGTTTGACTGATTAGTGTCCACGCGCAGAGCTTGGTTTGGTTTAATTTTTACCTCATCCTCTAGATCCAAAACCTTCTCTCTGTAATCCTCAAGCTCCTGGCTGGTAAGAGAGATGATTGCCTGCAGCTCCTTCTCAAGGGTGGCTTTGCTGTGGTTTACTGCCTGCAGCTCCAGTTGCAAAGCCTGAATCCGTTCCTATTAATATATAAAGGGATAGCAAGATCATTTTTCCAGCCCAGCTCCAAGTAACATTGCCAATATACCCAGTAATGCCAAAAGCCACACTCCATATTTCTGCCAAAACTAACCCAAACTTGGCATCACACTTCTCACTCCAAGCGAAATCCAACACAAGCTGCTTTCATTGTAGACCTTTCGAACAACAAACAGCACTATTTTTTGTTTGAACAGGAGAACTTCATGAAAAGAAACTTCATCCTGTAAACGTCTCCCTGCATTACACACCATCGCCTGCCATAGACGATGGGAAACCTTTGCTCATATTATTCAAGAGTTTGACACAAGAAGGGCCAACTCTGTCAAAGAACCAGAATGATCTGACCTCCAATTTTTACCTCTCTTCAGGGGAAGCATCTGGTTCCATGTTTGCGTCTTATCTGTAGAGTTGACCTGAGATTATATGCTTAACAGTGGGGAACTATGGTTGGAAACCTGCCACCCATCAGTCTGTGGCTCCGTTAAGCTGTACCGTTCTTTGTTACGTATTTCAACCAACTAAACTCCAGGTGCACAAAAGCAAAAAATAAAAAATTGCCTGTGACAAAAATTGGAAATAAAAACAGAAACTGCTGGAAATACTCAGGTCTGGCAGCAGGGGTTGGGAGAGAAACAGAGTTAACGTTTCCGTTGACAATCATCAGTTCTGATAAACATCACCTGAAATGATAACTCTGTTTCTCTTTCCACAGGTGCTGCCAGACCTGCTGAGAGTTTCCAACACTTTCCGTTTTTATTATAAACTCCACAGGAACGTTTTGCCTACAAGCAAACATCGAAACAAGGCAGTTCACTTAGGTTTCCTCAGCTGGAGAAAAATTGTGTCTTATTAATGTAGTCGCTTAAAGACATCTGGTTCTGTATGTTCTTGATCAGATTTCAAATAATAAAATCTCTGTGGCAAGCTGAACTTTTTTTTAAACCAGCAAAACATATAAACAGAATAGAATACTGTTTCTCATTTTATCTTGTTACAGTCCTTTTTCCCTTAGGCTTAGACATACCTGCAAGAGTGCTTTCATTGCCCATCTCTGAGCAGCCTTGAGAAAATGTTGGTGGTTGTTTTGCAACTGAATGGTAATTAAGTCAACTACATAGTGTGCATAAGAGGCATGCATGGGTCAGATCAGGTAAGGGTGGGAGATTCCCTTCCCTATAAGATATCAAACCAGGCAGGTGTTTATAGCAATGTAGCAGTTGCCATGGTCACAAATTCTCTTCCTTTGATAGGATCTCATTCTCAGTCTGTGGCGTGTTCATCTGGAATCACTCAACCCAGAACATTTTCTCGTTAAATGAAATTCAACTTCAGGCCTTATTTTATCTTTGGTACCTTTTGAAGTTATCTTTATTACAACTTTTCATTAAACTACTGCAGTCAACAGCTTGGCATGCCAAGAGGAACATTTTCAGGTTGTGGGGAAACAGCAGAGGAGAGGGACAAATTGGATAGATCTTTCAAAAGAGCCAGCATAGGCATGACGGGTTGAATGGCCTCCTTTCTATGCTGTAAAATTCTTATGAAACTCCTTTTCCATTTGATATTTTTCTGCCTTATTTTGGTTTTGCCTCTGCAAATTCAAGGGCATAAATACATTTGAAAACTACAATTTAAAAAATTAATTTCTTCAAAGTGGACAGTTCTGGCTAGGACAGCATTTATTGCTCATTCCTAAATGCCCTGGAGCTGGTGGTAGGTGAGCCGTCTGCTTGAACTGTTACTGTCCCTGTGGTGTAGGTAAACTGTACAAAAAAAATAGTTTGCAAATGTATTTATGCCCTTGAACTTTGCAGAGGCAAAATAAAATAAGGCAGAAAAACATTAAATGGAAAAGGAGTTTCATAAGAATTTTACAGCATAGAAAGGAGGCCATTCAACCCGTCATGCCTATGCTGGCTCTTTTGAAAGATCTATCCAATTTGTCCCTCTGCCCTGTTGCTTCCCCACAACACTGAAAGTGTTTCTCTTGGCATGCCAAGTTGTTGACTGCAGTTCCAGGGTTTTAGCCCAGTGACAGTGAAGGAACAGTAATATGGTTACATGTCAGGATGGTGAGTGGGTTGAAGGGGAACTTGCAGGTGGTGGTGTGCCCATGCACCTGTTGCTCGTCCTTCTAGATGGTAGAAGTCACAGGTTTGGAAGGTGCTGTCGAAGGAACCTTGGTGAGTTGCTGCACCGCATCTTGTAGATGGTACACACTGCTGCCACTGTGAATTGTGGCGAGCGAGCGAATGCAGAAGGTGCGGGATAGGTGCCAGTCAAGTGGGCTGCTTTGTCCTGGATCCTATCCAGCTTCGAGTGTTGTTGGCGCTGCACTCATCCAGGCAAATAGAGAGTATTCCATCACACTCCTGATGGGCCTTTTGATGGTGGACAGGCTTTGGGAGTGAGGAGGTGGAGCTACTCGCCACAGAATTCCCAGCCTCTGATCTGATCTTATAGCCACAATGAAGAGTTTAGAAACGGTAACATACTTTCAGAACTTTATCATTTCCACCCTCTGTGATCTGATCTTTCAGCTTGCTGAGCTCTGCCTCAGCAGACTCCTTTGCTCCAAGGGCCTCCTGCAGTCGACGGCTCAGGATACCGACAGCACTTTCATAAGCTTTATGTTTGGCTTTCATTTCTTTCTGTGCACTGCTGAGATCACTACCAAGCTTCTTCATTCGGGTCTTTTGTTCAGAGATACCTCTGGAAAAAAATCAAGACAATCAGGAAAATGAAGTTTATTTAGAACCCAAGGATTATTTATATATAGCTCCAAAAGAATAAGGAATGAGGGAAGGCAATAGCTATCAACAGGTCTTTGAAACATCAACACTTAACTGGAGCCATGACAAATTCAATTGTAGGATTCAAAAAAAACAAAAAAGAGTGGGGTAAATACTTGAAGGGAAAGGCTATGCGGAAAGAGAAGGAACACGAGATTAAGACCAGAAAGAGCCAGCACCATCAAGATGGGCCGAATGGCCTCCTTTTGTGTTCTGCCATTCTCTAATTCCATGTTCTGTGAGGTTATATATTTTATGCTAGGTTTCAGGCAGATCCCTTGTAATTACACTGCATATATCTGAAGCCAGCAGTGGAAATGCTGGGTGGAATAACTTGTTTTAAAAAAAAGGTCGAATGACGTCCCATTCTACAACAAAAAAAAAATCTTCCCTTGAACTGTGTATATTCTCATCCAATTGTTATTTGATAAACTTTTACAAAACCTTAGTATTTTTGAAACTATTCTGGGCTGTGACATTATTGCAAAACTTGCAGTGAAAAGTCTAATGAAAGTTTTGTTGATTTTCCTGTTGGTTTGTGTAAAACAATTATGAAAATAAAACATGTCTCAGTAGCCATATGGAAGAGTTGCCAGGCAGTTTAAAAGTAGAAAATGTTAATCATTAATACTTGCCACTGCTGCCTAAACTTTATTTCGGAAATTTCTATGTAATAAAGTACATTCCTTAATTAGCAGGAACTGAAGCAATCAAGTTTAATCAAAAGTTTCCCTCACTTTTTAGCTTCCTCCTGCATCTGCTCCACTTGCTTCTTTAGTTCTTCATTTTCATTAGAGAGTGACACTTGCTGGTTTCTGTCGAACTGCACTGACTATTAGAAAGTATAATAGGACAGATTTAATGATTTGTTGACAAGAGCAATGAAATTAAACAATGCCAACTCAGTGACACTAATGATAGGTTGCTCATGTTTAAGAGTTGTGAGATTGATGGTGTACCTGAAGCTCTGTGCTCAATTCATCACGTTCTTCCTGTGCCAACTGCAGCTGAGTTTCCAGATCAGTCATTTGCTGGTGAACGCGAGAAATCTCTTTCTGTAACTGCACATGTTCATTCTGCGCTGATTTTTTGTCAGTTTGGAACACAACCACATCTTGTTTCAGCTCTTTCACCTCTGACTCCAGCTTTTTCTTTGTTGCCTTCAACTCATTTATTAGTTGATCCTTTGAATTTGCATCACGTCGATATGCCTCCACCATCACCTGAAGGATGATGCCAATAACAGCACAATCAACTTGAGAACATCAGCACTCTATTCCACTAATACCATTCCTCTGATTACCATCATTAGTCCAATGTATGGAAATAAATAAACACTGCAAACTACAAGTGGCTGGACTACAAGCTACAAATCTCAGGAACATATACCTTCTGTTGAACAAGCTGTTCTTTCAGTTTCTGGGTCTGTTTCTTAAAGCTGGTATTCTCCTGTTGCATATTTTCTACCTATAAAAAGGCAAATAAATTGCTGTAAAAATATTAACACTGAATAGTAATACAAATTTCAGAGTAATAATTGCATGATGCATTTTACAACAATCCTCAAAGGTTTTTTTTTGTGGTTCTCCCAAAACAAATCCTTATGATAAAGACATTTCCTGCCTAAACGTATTCCTCATTTTATATGCTCCTATGAGTGTACTGTTTTTTGATATCTGTTTTAATCTGTCTATAGAGCCTGTGTTGTAAATACCCGAATTCATCCAAAAACACAGATTACTGGCTAGTTAAATAGAATTATTTTCCTTAAAGCTTTTTTTGTGCTCAAGTTGAGGGGTGTTATTGTTGAGAAATGAAACTCATCCCATCTCAGGCACATAAGTTTGGCAATACCCAAGAGAGGTGGCAAGTTAAGCTCCTTTACCCTTCCCCCTTGACTGCATCAGTATGATATATGATTTATGATCTTTGATATGCTTTCCAATTCCTACACTAGTCATCCTGAGGACTCTGATACAATTTTCTTTATTCTTTCATGGGATGTGGGCGTCACTGGCAAGGCCAGCATTTGTTGCCCATCCCTAATTGCCCTGGAACTGAGTGGCTTGCCACGCCATTTCAGAAGGCAGCTAAGAATCACAATACTGTTCATTTTATTTTCCCAAGTTCTATCTTCAGCCCCCTCAAAGTAGCCCACAACTGAAGATATGATCTGACTATGCATCAGTCGGAGATTTACTCTTATTGGTCACAACATGCCTCGTACTGAATATTCTTTTTAAATTTCAAAAAAGGCTAATGAAATTTTCCTTAATGTTTCAAACATGGTGTATTGCAATGAAGTTAAATTCCAATTACCTGCCCAGTCTTAACAGCAACTTCTTGCCGAAGCTGTTCTAGGATTTCAGAAACCATCTCAGTGTCCTCCTCAAGCTTTTTAGTTCCTTCCTCCAGTAGAACCTTATCTGTCTTTCCAGCTTGCAGTGCTACCTCCAGGACAATCTTCTCATTCTGCAAGAATTGGATTGCTTCATCTTTGGCATTTGCTTCAGTTTGGACCTCTGTTAGATGGGCCTCCAGCTCATCGTAACGTGCCTGCAGCTCATTCAAGGATTGATCCTTGGTGTGCAAGGACTCCTGGGAGACAGTCAGCTGCTTCAGCAGCTCTAATTGCTCCTGTTCCAAAGCTTGTAATTGGAGTTCTCGCTGATGCAAGGTTAACCTAGCCTGAAGAGGAGACATTTTCAAAACATTCATAAGCTAGAATCACAAATACAATCAACTTTAATAGTAGTCATTCATGACAAAATTACAATTAAGCAATATCAGAAGGCGAGACAAAGGAACACAACTTCACAATCAGGAAAAGAATTGACAAAGGCATTCACAATCATCAACACGTAGACTGTATTGCCAGGGAATGCTGTGGAGACAAAATCCTTGTAATCTTTCAGAAACAGATGGATAAGGTAATGGAAGATTTGCTGATTCTCTGTAAATTTGCACTAGTATGGGCTTAATAAGTACCTCATATGTGTATGTGTTGAGAGAAGAGCAGACTTAGTGGCCATAATATGACATTTACAATCCTGGTGCACACTCTAGGGCTGACACAGTACTGAAGGAGTCCTGCATTGTTGGAGGTGCTGTCTTTCAGTGGAGACATTAAAACTTAGGCCTGGTCTGCCTGTTCAAACATCTTGTGGGTGTAATAGATTCCATGGTACTACTCAAAGGAGAAACAAAGAATTCTTCTGATATCTTGTCCCAACATTCTTCCCTCAGCCAAAACCACCAGTAAGTTACTGAATCATCCATTCATCTGCTGTTGTCAGACCATGCTGTGAGCAAATGCCTACATTTCCATAAAACCATAACACAAAAAGTAACAAACTTGGTGGTGGAACATTTTATAATGTTCAGAGGATCCAGTAACAAAGTTTTTAAATAAATTAAAGTTGCTTACTTGTTAAAAATCTTTATACAACAGATTTCCTCAACTCCTTTGTTCTCATCTCACTCTACATAGGGAGTCAAGGGTTAAGGGGGTGGCAGCAGGCAAGAAAGTGAAATTAGCACTGCAATCAGATTGGCCATGATCTTATTAAATGGTGGAGCAGACTCGAAGGGTAAAATGGCCTACTCCTGATCCTATTTTTATGTATGTCATCAGCTGGCAATACCAATAACATATGAAGATCATGGGTTCCTCAACTATTGCAATGGGCCGAATGGCCTCCTTCTGCACTGTAACAATTCTGTGATGCTGTGATATGCAGTTGGTTAAATAGGCAGCATACAACAAAAATGCATTTGTTGGACTTGGTGTAAAGTTCACCTTTGGTTGAAAATGTTTGCCGATTCTTTTTCACTCTCTACGTCTACAACTCTTTCAACAGAGCCAGTCAGCATTGAACAGTCAACCAGTTGACATCCTCATGCAGGGAAACCAATAGAAATACTTGGCCTAGTAGCCAGAGGGCATGGTTTGAGGCTCCTTTTGAATTCCAAACAGCACATTTGAAAGGTTTTCAAAACTAAACAACCATTTCTATAAAGATAGTGCCAGTTACCTCCTCAAGCTGTCTCTCCAGTGCTGTAGCTGAATTAGCCAGTTTTTGAAGATGCTCACGCTCTTCCTCAAACTCTTCAAGTTTCCGTGATAAATCATCTTCGACCATCACCTTAGCCTCTTGGATCTGTTGGAAAGCTTTTTCTTGATCCAACATATCAACCTGTTGTGAAAAAGGTCATCTTCAAATATGAAAATATTGCATAGTTTGTGGACTGACTAGGTTGTGTTTGGCATGGAAGTGTTTTGTTAATAGAGATTCAAGTACGATCATTCAGTAGCAGTTATGTTGAAGTGATTAAGACCAGATTCCTTCAAACCACATCGTCCTCTACATCAAAGAAAGCAGAATAGTTTCTACAATCCATTCTCCAGCACTACTAATGCATGACAGGCTGGCTAAAGTCCCTGGTTTTGGGGTGATGTATCCCGCTTAATGTAGCTTTTAACAGATCAACCACCAAAGGCTATTACTAATGCATTTGATATATGTGCAGTGACTAAATTTCAAACTGTAATGAAGCACACATTAAGAAAATATAAAATAATTTTTAAAAGTGATAAATATAGCCTCATTCTTCTTCAGGGAGACACATCAAAGTGTCAACAGTGTACACAGACTCAGTCAATCTACCTTCTCTCCACTATCAGCTGGTGGGTTGGAAATGATAGTGATCAATAGCATGGGACCACTATAGAGCATTCCCTTCATTACTTGACAAACAGGGTTAGGCTAAAGGCTTTTAAACAGGTTGTACATTTTAAACAGATCAGATAGAGATGGTAGGATTACAACACTATTCTACTGTCAACATTAACAGATATGCTGCTGTTCTAACATGCTACTTCTTTCAGAGCAGAAAGTATTAAGACTTTTTAGAACTAATGCACTTTGTTAAAAAAAACAGGTAGATCAGAATCAAAACTGAACTTTAAGATTATACTCTCATGCAAGTAACTGCCATTCGTCACAACAATTTAGGACAGTTAATGGATTGTGGTTAATTTTCACCTCAATATTTTGGAGATGCACCGCAATGCGCTCTTTTTCCTTGATGGATCTCTGCTGTGTGTCTGTAAGTTGTTGAGACAGAGACACATTCTCAATCTTCAGGTGCTCTAGCATTGCTGCCTGGGCCATATGACCAGCCTGTGAATAAAACAAAACCATATCCAATTATTCTGAAACATTATAACTGCAGTACCACTAAGCTGAGAATGAAACAGTAGTTTTAAGTGTACTGTATATGACCCTTTACTTGTTTTCACTACAAGCTGTAGCTTACCTCTGAAAACATCTCAGAGTCATTGTAACTAAGTTCTGTACACATTTATAGATGGTCCAAGATAAAACAATGGTAGCCACATGTTGTACAATTTAAACTGATCCACTTTTTAAAAAAAATATTGAATGTGGATGAACTCCAAACCAAACTTGGAATGCAAAAGGAGCAAAACTGGATAGGTTTAGGCTAAGTGGAACATGGGTTGTAAAAATCTATCATGGTACCTTACCTGCACGTTTGCCATTTCACTCTGTAACCGAACTCTTGCTTCTTGTGCCAGTGTCAGTTGCTGCTGGTACCACTGCCTGACCTGTTGCAGAGAAGTTATTTCAGAATGGGATGCCTTGAGCTGGCTTGTCAGAGTGGCACGGTCCAACTGTACCTGCTGAAGCTGGCTCTGTAGCACTGTCATTTGTTGTTGAATAGCATGAACTGGAAAAAAAAATATTAAAAACATTTTGGAATAACAATCTGTAGGTTTAGTTCCTACAATTTATGAATGCGTTTTCTTCAAAACAAGGTGCAGGAAGATGTAATTGGGCTAGACAAGTACAAACAAAATTACTACATCTTTCATGGTCAACTGATATGATGAGTAAGTAACTTGCTGCAGCCCAAACACTCATCATTTGTGAGACTTTCAAAATCTCACATGTCCGATGTGAAGGATGTCATTACATGTTATTCAAAAGGAACAATTATGTCTAAAAAGCAACACTAATCAAACAAACGCATTGTGTGGAGTTAAGAACAAATACATAACTAGTTAAGAAATTATATCTTAGCAATTCTAAAAGACCAGTTTCCTTGTGAAAATTACAAAAATATTTACAATGTAAATATAAAACGTGCAAAATTAAAATATTCAATCTTCAAATCAGCTAAGGCTCAACAGATCATTACAAAGCCAAATAACTCAAAATAACAGTTAAAACTAGCTGCAGAATTCAACAGAATCCCAGGAAGCATTCTCAATGAGTTTGCATTATCAGCCACATAGAGAATTTCACTATACTATGAAGTCATTATACATAAAACAATTCCATTTGACTATTCATTCTGTCTCCTCACATCAGACCAAGTCAATTAAAAATACTACAACTAGAAACTTGCATTTCTATGGTGCCTTTAAAGTAGCAAAAATCTAGGCTCTTCACAGCTGGGGAATCAGTACCCCCGAGTTACCTAAGAGGTCTGATCGCCCATCAATGCTGAATTAATTATTCCAATAGTTTGGAGCAATACAATGGCTCCACTGCCCCTGAGCAGAAGGGGGGGTGGGGGGAGGCAAATGGGGGTCCATGATAGCTCTACACTCAAAATAGCCCAAGTACACATTAGTTGGGTGCACACAACAAAAAAAAAGCTTGAGCAAGGTAATGGTAACCTGCAAGCATTATTAAAACAGTTTCCTGGCAAGAGTCAGTACATCAGGGAGAGGAGGTGAAGACGACTAAAAATAAAAAGGCTGTAACATGCTTCTACTGAGCACAGATTCAATCACTCCAATAAAGACGTACCTGAATCATCTCTATTAGAGAGTGTCTGCTGCATTTCTGTGACTTTTCGCATCAGTCTCTGGTATTGCTCCTCAGATACCTGAAGGTCATTGTTTAGTGCAGCTAAACTGGCATTTTTAGCCTCGAGATTGGTCTGCAGCTCAGTCATGGCCTGTTCCAGACTGGAACATGTTTGTCGTAAGGTGCTTACTTCAGAGCTTAACATGCTTTGCTTTTGCTCACTGAGCACCTTCTGCTCATCTTGTGCCTGTAGTCGTGCATTTAAAGCTGCTAATTGGGCCTGCAATTCAGTCTTCTCTTTCAAACCCTTAGAAGTTAAAAAGAATGGCAATGATGACCTTTTTCATGTACTAGGAATCATTTATGCTTTTCTCCAATTGTTTTCACATTGATGTCAGAACACCTGAATGAGCATATAAGCTTCCTTTAAAGTAAAATTATTCAAACTCAATTCACATGGACACAAAGAACTTCAAAGTTTCAGGGACTCAAAAAAATCTAAAAACTATATAATTTTGATATCTTGAATTTGTACTTTTCCTGTAGCAGCTAAAAAAAGAGGGAGAAAGTACTTCCAAAAATATTTCCACATTCCCACGAGCAAAGGCTTACAAAAGCTGGATTAAATTAGATAGGCAATGAACATCAAAAACTAAGTCACACTCACCAAGGAACCAGATGCTACCCAGGACATGGTGACTGAGGAGGAAACTCTATCACTAGAAGGGTTCAAAATTGATGAGGTGGTTGTATTGGATAACTGTTGGTACTTAAAACTGACAAGGCACCAGGGCCAGATGAGATGCATCTAAGGATATTGAAAGAAGTGAGAGAATGGAAATTGCAGGAGCACTGGCCGTAATCAGTCTCCCCTAGACTCAGGGGAGGTGGCAGAGAACTGAAGAATTGCAAAAATTATGCCCTTGTTCAAAAAAGACTGTAAGGATAAGCCCAGCAATTACAGATCAGTCAGTTTAACTTCAGTGGTGGGGAAGCTTCTTAACACAATTATTCAGGATAGAATTAATAGTCACAAGGAAAATTGAGAGTTGATTAGGAAGAGCCAGCTTGGATTTCTTAAGGGAAAATCGTGTTTAACTAACTTGGAGTGTTTAGAAGAGGTAACAGAGGGGGGTTGATGAGGGTAATGCTATTGGCGTGGTGTACATGGAACATTTGATAGTCCATATAGTCCGCACAACGGATTTGAGGAAAGTTACAGCTCATGGAGTAGCAACATGGATACAAAATTGGCTGACTAATTAATAGCGAATAATGGTTAATGGATATTTTTCGGACTGGACGGAGGTTTGTAGTGGAGTCCCCCAGGGGTCGGTATTGGGATCCTTGCTTTTCCTGATATATATTAATGATCTAGATCTTGGTGTGCAGGGGACAAATTCAAACTTTGCGGATGATACAAAACTTGGAAGCATTGTAAACTGTGAGGAGGACAGTGTAGAACTTTAAAAGGAAATAGATAAGCTGGTGGAATGGGCAGATAGGTGGCAGATGAAGTTCAATGCAGAGAAATGAGGGGTGATTAATTTTGGTAGGACAAACAGAGGGACAATATAAAATAAGGGGTGCAACTCCAAAGGGTGTGCAGGAGCAGAGGGACCTGGGTGTATACGTGCATAAGTCATTAAAGGTGGCAGGACAGGTGGAGAAAGACTTAAAGCATACAGTATCCTTGGCTTTATTAATAGAGGCACAGAGTACAAGGGCAAGAAGGTTATGCTGAACTTGTATAGGACAGTAGTTAGACCTCAACTGGAGTAGTGCGCGCAGTTCTGGCCACCACATTTTAAGGAGGATATGAACACATTGGAGAAAGTGCAGAAGAGGTTTACAAAAATGGTTCCAGGGATGAGAAACTTCAGTTATGAAGATAGATTGGAGCAGTTGGGATTGTTCTCCTTGGAGAGGGGGATGCTAAGAGGAGGTTTGATAGAGGGGTTCAAAATCATGAGGGTGCTGGCCAGAGTAGATAGGAAGAAACTGTTCCTGCTTGGATAAGGATCGAGAACAAGAGGGCACGGATTTAAAGTAATTTGCAAAAGAAGCAAATGTGATATGAGAAAAAACTTATTCACACAGTCAGAGGTTCAGGTCTGGAATGCACTGCCTGGAAGTGTGATGGAGGAAGGTTCAACTGAGGCATTTAAGAGGACATTAGATTGTTATTTAAATAGAAACAATGTGCAGGGTAATGAGGAAAAGGCAGGAGGAATGGCACCAAGTCATAATGCTCAGAGAGCTGGTGCAGACACGATGGGCCAAACGGCCTAGTTCTGCACCATAATAATTCTGTGATTCTGTGAAGTCTTCTACATTTCTGTATTATTTACAGTCGTGTTAAATGTAAGGTCAATTGTTCCCCCCTGTGCTAAGCACAGGTCAATGAAAGAAAAATATTTTCACCTCATTAGCTTCAGAAGACAGAGCTTCCAATTGTCCCTCAAGTCGCATTTTTTCTTTAAGAATTTGCATTAGGTCATCATGGGATTCCGCCACAGAGCTTTCCATGGAAACACTGCACAATGAAATTACAACACAGCTGACCTGAACATACCATAAACAACATAGTCAACGTTAAACAGAAAACAATTCCAGCAGCCCATTAGATTTGGAATTCATGTGTAATCCCCAAACTCTGTACTTATATGTGCTAAATTGATGCATATGCTTCACTAATGAAACTCAAAACTTCTGCTTAGGGTTGTTCACAAAGCAATAACGAATATACCATGAAACCCGAACTGATCACTATGCAAATCTAGCCATTTGTGCAATCAGCAACATCCATTATAGCTTTATTTCCCAAAGCTTTTTTATATTCATTCACAGCTTGTGGGCATTGCTATCTAATTGCCCTCACTAAGGTGGTGTCATCACCAGCTGAGTGGCTTGCTAGGCCATTTCAGACAGCAGTTAATAATAGTCAATAGTCTAGAATCACATATAGGCCAAACCAGGTAACGACGACAGATTTCCTTCCCTAAAGGATTAAGTGAACCAGTTGGGCTTTTATGACAATCTAGTAGTTTTGTGGTCACTATCAACGATACTGGCTTTTTAATCTGGATTTTATTTAATTCCTTAACTGCAATGGTCAGATCTGAATCCATGTCTCTTGATCATTAGTCCAGGTCTTTGGATTACTAGACCACCATGCTACTATTCTTTTTACTATTAGTCTAACGGACATCAAATTAATAAAGTAACAGAATCAATGCACTAATTTCTTTACATGGCTTTCCTTAGTCTTTGAATGGAGAATCCTTTTATAATAGGGAAAGGAGGCCATGACGTCAGTAAGGAGATTCACACTTGAATGAAGTCCTTTTGCGGCTTCGACAATGCCAGGATGAGCATAAGTTCATTAGGGTTTTCTTCGCAGTAGGAATTACGATAGGATGGGACATAGAATCCTTACACAGTGCCTTGCAACCCCACAAGCTTGAATGATATTGCCCAGTTAGTTTGAAGTTTTAACTTAAGAGTTGGGAGCAGAATTCAGTTTCTGGTGTAGTTTTTTTTAAAACTTGCATCTGTTGCAGATGAAACAACTACAGAATAGAAAATGCCGTAAGCAGAAAACATTATTAGGATCATTCCTGTAGAATAACCCAATCCAGCAAAGGATGCAGGTGACTTGAGGCCTCCCTGTTTCCTCACATGACAATTTGAGCTGCAACCCACTTTTCTATAAATATTTTTTAACAACTGGATTGATAATTCCAGAAGGATTCAAACACCAACAGAACAGTTTTCTGCTTTATCACAGCAACTCCTATTTATATATAGTGCCGTTAATGTAAGGTGCTTCAGAGGCATTATGAAACAAAATTCACCATCAAGCCATAAGGCATTTTAAGGCCAGATGTCCAAATGTTTGGCCAAAAAATTAGATTTTAAGGCACGTTGCAAAAGATATGAGAGAGGTAGAGTTGGGGATGTTTAGGGAAGGAATTCCAGAACTTAGGGTCAAGGCAGCAGAAGGCATGGCTGCCAATGGTAGGACAATTAAGAATCAGGGATTCTCAAGAGGCCAGAATAAGAGGAGTGCACATCCATACAAAATAGAACACAGCACCGGCTCCACAATTACTGGAGGGTGGGCAGCTTAGCAACAATCAAGAACGACTTTTCAAGTTTTGTATTTCCTTGGAACAGCTCCTGTGTAAGGCTATTTAATCATATCAGTGGCACAGTTACCTGCTGGAAATGCTGTCTCTCCGGCTCTGCACTGCTCCATTCACTTCCTGCTGCTCACTCTGATGTTCTGCTGCTGCAGCTTGTAACACCTCCCCAATAGAAGGAAACTTCCCCATATCGTTTGATAACATTTCTTGCCCATCAACAGTGTATGTGTTTTTTTGCCTGATGTCCATTGAGGGCATGGTCCCATAAATACCACTTGTAGATATACTGCTGTATGAAGAGCTATCACTTTCATTCTCATCTTGCCTTGTACCCAGCTCATCTATCTCAGAGTTGCTGTCCTCAATGTGCAACGAAACTTCTAATTTATCGCCATTTTCTGACGCGAAGCCTATTTCAGATATAACAGATGTGGATGAACCAGTCCTGTTCTGGAATAATGTTTCCACACTGGAAGATCTTCCAATACTACTCACGGCCTCTGAACTCTCCGTTTTATAATCTGAAAGGGATCGTATTTTGCTGGTCTTGGAGCTCCTTGAAGTCTTTTCATCTTTGGAAACATTTGGCATTCCAAGGCTGCCCACCTTGGGTCCTCGTGGAACGCTGGTCCTCAGGAAAGAGTATTCCGTAGTCAAGGCGAGGGTATTGGCTCTTGGAAGTACTTCTGGGTGGAACATCAACTCTGGGTCCAAAGTACTGGTGAGTCGATTTTTTGATGTTGATTGCTTAGACTGAAAGATAAAAGTAGAAATACCATTCTAAAAATCTGCTCCTCAATAAGACAAGGGTTTGTTGTGAAATACATAAATAAGACTTTTCAGACATTGCTACTCAGTAAAAAAGGAATGTTAAGAGTAATTGCAGTCAGAACAGAAGAAAAATCTAATTTGATTCAGCAATTTCTATGTTCTTAAATCAGCTCCTTCAAGTCTTTTTTCTGTCCCCTCCATCATTAACTTATTGATTTCTTTTGCCCTTACAATGCTTATTACAATTTCCCCCCCTGGATCTGGTTTAGCCCTTTGGCTACAATCCCTATCAACTCCAGATCTCAGATTGAACAATTCACTTGCCTGACTCCAGCATCCACCCTTCCTTCTGCCCCATCATCACTGGCAGGGCCTGCAGCTCCAGCACGACCCTCTGACTTGCTACATTCACCTAGACAGGCAGGTAGGGCCTCGGATTAACGTCTCACCTGACACTTCCAAAAATGCAGCACTGCCTCTGCACTGGAAGTGTCAGCTTCGATTACATGCTCAAATCCTGGAATGGGACTTCAACGCACAATCCTTTAACTTTGATGAGCGCATCACTGAGCCAAGGTGCCACAGGTTAATTACTACAAGTTGTAGTACAACAGAGTAGGAACAAAGATGTGCTGGATCTCGCGCCCCTCTCCTACCTGCTGTATCCAACCACACTTACTCTCTGCTGATGTCTTTGAACTCTGTACTGTTTGAGTTGTTCTTCAAGGCGCCGTTGAGCCTGTGAACGTATCTGTTCTTCATTCTGTTCTTTCAAAGACGGATCCACTGAACCTGATTTCAAAACAAAATCATAAATTCAAGCCATCTACATAACTCTTTTGTTAACTCTACCTATAACATAAATCAGAGAAAATACAATTAAATGATTAAAGAACCGCTCTAACACTGCTCATTTATAAAAATGTCATCAGACAGTTTGCAAACTAATATGCTAAAGCTATAATCATTTTGTCACAAAAGTCTATAAATACTTTCCAATTAATCTTTTCTAGACTTTCATGTTCCCATGGAAACTACAATTTCCTAATCTAGACATGACTACCACTCTTTCACAGAGAATATGTAAAAATACTCCCCTTTACACTTATCAAATTCTCGTTCCCTTCATTATAGTCACCTCTTGATCTTCATCCCATTTCATGTACCAGGCTTTAACCAACTGGCCTGGTCCAAATCCTCTGCCAGTGCCGGTCACCAATAGATCCAACACGCCAATCAAGTTTGACTTGCCATTAGACCTCTTCCCCTTTTCAGTATTTATTCAACTGTCTTCTGAAAGTCATTAATAGATCTGCTTCAGATGCTCTTTCAAATTGTGCATTCCAGATCATTACAACTCGCAGCGTTAAAAACCAAATCCACCTCCCCTTCCCTCTGGTTCTTACACTAATAACTCTTAAATCTGTGTCCTCTGGTTACCTGTCCACCAATCAGTGGAAACAGTTTCTCCTTATTTACTCTATCGAAGCCCTTCATAATTCTGCAAATCTCTATTAGATCTCGCCTCATCACAGAAAAGAAAATCATCCAATTTTATCAGAATCTAAACCTTACCAATATCTCTGGATGCACAATCTGGTCAGGTCTTGTTTTACAAGAGACACCCAACATGGTTTCAACAAAAAGTAATAATTTTCTTTGTCTCTTTATTCCATTAGTGGGGCGGTCGATGAGAGTCAGATGAAATCGAGCAGAGAATCAATGTGGCAGCTCGTTAAATTAACTCTACTGACAATTGTAATGTGGAGAAATTCATTACAACATAAATGGATTGCAAAAAAATTTGTTGGTCATAACTGGATAGCTGCAAACAGATTGGTTATACAGCCCAACAAAAGTTCACCTATCTTAGTTAACAATTTCCTATAGAATTTCATGTTACATAACATCTAACATTGGGAAAATGTTAGAATCTATTATTAAAGATGTTTATTAAAGGGCACTGAGAAAAATTCAAGACAATCAGGCAGACTCAACATGGTTCTGTGAAAGGGAAATCACATTTAACCAATTTATTGGAGTTCGTTGAAGTAGTAACATATACTGTAGATAAAGGAGAACCGGTGGGTGTGCTGTACTTAGATTCCCAGAAGGCTCTTGATAAGGTGCCACGTCAAAGGTTATTGTGGAAAATAAAAGCACATGGTGTAGGGGGTAACATATTGGCATATCTAGCTAACAGAAAACAGGGGGTAGGTATAAATGGGTCTTTTTCTGGTTGGCAGGATGTAACAAGGATCAGTGCTGGGGCCTCAACTTTTTAAAATTTATATAAATGTCGTGGATTGGCTAAATTTCCTGATGACACAAAAGATAGGTAGGAAAGTAAGTTGTGAATAGGACGCAAGGAGGCTACAAAGGGACATTGATGGGTTACGTGAGTGGGCAAAGATCTGGCAAAATGGAGTACAATGTGCATAAATGTGAAACTGCATTTTGGCAGCAAGAATAAAAAAGCATATTATCTAAATGGTGAGAGATTGCAGCGCTCAGATTCAGAGGGATCTGGGTGTCCTAGTGCATGAATCACAAAAGGCTAGTATGCAGGTACAGCCAGTAATTAGGAAAGCAAATAGAATGTCATCGTTTATTGTGAGGGGAATTGAATACATAAGTAGGGAGGTTATACTTCAGTTGTACAGGGCACTGGCAAGACCACATCTGGAATACTGTGTACAGTATTGGTCTCCTTATTTAAGGATGTAAATGAACTAGAAGCAGTTCAGAGAAAGTTTACAAGACTAATACCAGGAATGGGCGGGTTGTCTTGTGAGGAAATGTCGGACAGGGTTGGATTGTATCCACTGCAGTTTAGAAGAGTAAAGAGGTGACTTGATTGAAACCTTTAAGATCCTGTGGGGTCTTGACAGGGCAGATGGTGGAGAGGTTGTTTTGCCTAGTGGCAGAATTCAGAATTAGTGGTCACAGTTTAAAAATAAGGGGTCACTCATTTATGACAGGGATAAGAAGAAATTTTCTCTGAGGGTCGTGAGTCTTTGACACTCTTCCTCAAAGGGCAATGGAAGTGGAGTGTTTGAATATTTTTTAAGACAAAGCTAAGTAGATTCTTGATAAGAGGGTGAAAGGTTATCAGGAGTATGCGGGAATGTGGAGTTGAGGTTACAGCCAGATCAGCCATGATCGTACTGAATGGGGTGCAGGCTTGAGAGGCCGAGTGGCTTACTCCTGCTGCTAAATCATATTTTTGTATCTTTGCATGAATGTTCAAACATATGCATGGCAAAAACCAACTTGGAAAGCAGAAGTTCAAAAAATTCAGGCAGTGGGATGTGGGTGATGCTAGCAAGGCTGCATTTATTGCCTATCCCTAGATTCCTGGGAAAACCATTTGAGGCGGTTAGTTTAGTGGGCCTTCTGCTTTGTAGCAATAGTTCACACGACTGGTAATTTTATCAAGAGACAATCAGATCTTGTGGGATTGGGGTCACTTGAGAACCAAAATCAGGTAGGGAAAGAGGAGATTATTTTTCCTGAAGGACACTGGTGAACCAGTTAGGTTTCTTTGACAAGCCAATTATTTTTGAGACACTAGCCCACAAATTTATTTCATTAGATTTCACAACTTGCCTAGTAAGATTTGAATTTACAACCTCTGGATTGCCAATCCAGTACCATAACTATCACGATTACTGTAGCCCAAGTCCAAGCCACTGTGGAAAGCTTTCTAATAACTAGCACAAAGTTAGCACATGTGACACATTACTGACTCTTTCAGCTGTAGGTGGTATGGGGCATGGCATCGCCTCAAAGTTAAAAGTTACAAGACAATAAAAAAGCAAATAGAGATTCCAGTGAGGGCAAGTTGACTCCCTGGATAGCCTAGCAGGAACAATAATGCAAGACCAAACTATAGGGATCAGAAAGTTCTAGGATTCATCCTCAGTTCATGTTGAGTTAGCAAGGCAAGAGGTAGGAAGTTATAATTGGCCTCTGCACCACAGGGTTTTAGAAGATGGGGTGAAGGGAGCAATTAAAAGGCAAATTAGCAAATCCTGGATTATTATCCATTAACATTTGTTGACATCAAGTGAGGAGAAGGCTGATTCAGCTGTGATTTCCCTTCATGGAAAGTCAGCTGACTACTCCTCCCGGGCAAGCAGCCACCTGAACAAGTGTCTCCCAGTAAAAGTAAACAGGGAGCCAGTCTAATTCCAGCAGAACATGTTATGCAGCAACAGGCCTGCTGATCTTGCTGGAAGTGATGGGGGGGTGCAAATAGCACCTCTGCCCATATATAGGTGACATAATGCAATGTTATATCAATTTTTTTAAAAATGTTGCTCTTCTATCCAGTGACATTATCAACTGCGAGGGACTGTTTAAATTTAATAGACTAAAAAGTCCAATCCCAAAACAATCACATAGGCCCAAAGGCTTCTTTTTTTAAAAAAATAAGTTACTTTTCTTTACAAACCAGAAACAGTCTGACTACCACCCATGCTACATCCCCACCCTGCTCTGAACCCCAGCTGGATGTCCTCAAAGCCCTGCCACAGTTAATCTCCAACATTATGACAGGCCAAACAACTGACTGGGATTTATTAGGGCACTCCCTTGTGGTCTGAACAAATTACAGCATAACATACATCTGCCAACCTAATGGCTAAATTGAAGGTCTGAGCTATGGGTTTAATGCAGGGGGGTGGGGGGGGAGAATATTGGGATTTTTAAAAATTAAATGGCTGGTCTATGTTGACTGGTACTTTAAACAGACAGTTCTGATGAAGAGTCATACTGACTCGAAACGTTAACTATATTCCTCGCCACAGATCCTGTCAGACCTGCTGAGTTTTTCCAGGTATTTTTGTTTTTGTTTCACATTTCCAGCATCCGCAGTATTTTGCTTTTACCCTAAACACTATACACATCCTGCAATTGCCAATCCAAGGTGAACTTGGCAAAGTAAAAATTCAATCTACCTACAATTCCAGCAAGCAGGAATTTATTCCGCAGGCAAAATCCAAAGGATTCAGGATCTATCAAATGCCAAACACAGTAACTATGAAACCTCAAATCTGGATACAAAGTATTTGTGTTAATACCAACAACAAAACTCATTTGCACAGAGACACAAACAAGAAACACAAAGCTGAAGCACATTGCAAAAGAATCAAAGGCAACAGGGTTTTAGAGCTGCAACATACATTAAACAAAATGGGATTTGGTTTTGCACTTTTTGCCACTTGAAATTCAAGCAAGCTAAAACAAACCACATGTACGAGTTTCTTTTTTGAACTCTCTACTCCATCTCTCACCCCTTTACTTCCTTCAGCTGAATTTGGGTGGGGCAGGAACTTTTACATACCTCACATCAACACTATCCTGTAATCTTAAAAAGGTAAAGGAAGTGGTTTCTACAGGCTGGAGCTGCTCTTGCAGCTTCAGCACTTCCCCAATATTATAATGATGAAACTCTAGGTAACAGTGAGGAGTTCCATCCAAAGCTGCTGTTATTCAGCCTCCTGTAACATGACAAATGTGGTACAAGAGGCTCTGTATGAGTGAATATGCCTAAGTTGGCAATACCAAAATTAATTTGGTTTGCTATTTTGTCACCATTTTTAAGAATGCAGGCAAGTTATATTGCCAACTACCATAGGAGAGCTGATTTTCAAATTTGATGTATTTTTTAAAATTAGATTTTTTACAATGTGAGTTTTATAATGCTACTTTTAATTGTTGACCTCACATCATTAATTCTTGTTATTTTTTTAAACTGCAGGGAAGGGACACAGGAAAGGATCAGTGTTCAAAAGAGGTAAATAAAGATTCTGGAAAAGGTGAGGTAGTTTATACAGCTATTTTGATGTATGTCATTACACGGTTAAGGGAATACAATTAACGTACAGGAGCAAAATGATCAACATGATTATTGACCAAAAGTTGAAAATAGCATCATATTGTATCATGGGTAGCTGCCACACGACGAATTGAAACATAAACTTCAGCTTGTCTAAAAACCCTGCATTAAACTCCATGTGTCCTTTACTATACCAACTTCCATTAACTCCCTGTTACACAATGGATTTAAATTCAAAATCAGTGTCCTCACTTGCAAATCCCTCTATAGCTTCATTCCACCTCTGCTAATGCCTCCAGCCCCATGTCCAATTTCAACCTCCTTTGCAATCATCTCAGTATGGGGTAGGAAAAATAATAGGTTTTTGGGGGTGAAGAGAAAGAGGAGTCATGGTAACAATTCCCAAAAGCATGAATGGAAATTGATTCCAACAAGTTATTTGTACTGAAGCAGAAGAACACCTTGTGATACGAAGCAGATAAGCTCCACCTTGAACCAAACTACTTCGCTCCTAACTTACCCACTGCACTTCCATCCAGCAAGCTCAGATCCAAAAGGGAGTAGATGGACGTGTCCCTTATTCTTGCTGACACCAGTTGATATCTGTAAACTTCACTTTTTGGCTACTGATGTTTGGAACAGAGCAGCTTTGCATGTACCAAACTTTTCTTAAAAGACATTTCTATAGTAGCACATGCACAGAAAGAGACAGCACATGGAGTTGCCAGCTTGATCAATTAAGCTTAAAAAAGCATGCCAATTTTGGCAAAGAGGAAAGTTCAAAAAAGGAGGAAGGAGGGTGGAAGAGCTCCCGCTGTAAATAAATGCTTACACAAATTGGTTTCTTGCATAGGAAGACTTAGAATGAGCGACTGCAAAGCTTCACTTTTTTGAACAAACATCTCAGATTTAGCTCCCTGAGGCTTCTTTAAGTTGTCATGGAAACCATCCACACCTGGGGAAGGCTCTGTGCTCTCATCAGATCTGCACTTTGGTGGCTGACTTTCTGGTGAGTTAGAGACAACCTGGGGAATGCCAGAAGGCCCAGTGGACCTGTAAACAGACTTAGATCCATTCTGACAACCGTCTCCTTCACCATCAGCACCTTTATCACTGGAAGCACACAGTTGCTGGATCTTGCCCTCATGTTTGCCTGAGATACTGCTGGCGTCCATTGCTGCTCCAATGTTTGGCACTTTATCTGTACTGTTCACATAGGCACCTATGAAAAATGAAGCACAGTTAGCAACTAGTACCACCCTATTCTACCACTTAAACTTGACACCAGCTGAAAAGCAAACTTCTAAACTTGTTTTTCTCAGTCTTCTAACTATTACTAAGTTTGTGGCATTATTTTTTAAGGCATTCCATGACTTTGATATTTTAGATTTAGAGGAGGATTGGGGAGGAAACTGACATAAAACAGAAAAGAGGAAAAAGTCAACTGAAACAAGTGAATCACAAATTCGCTTTCGGCTCATCAACCAAGTTCAAATTTCTTTCTTGTTTTAACAAGGATGGAAAACTGAATACTATTTTTCATTACCTTAAGTATAACCTTTAAAAGGAAGGCAAAGGCTTGGAATAAATTATTTTGTTTTGTCTAAAAATGTCATCTGGTCATCTGGCAGGCACTGGCAGGAAAGCTTCAAAGCATAAAAACATAGCTTAGTATCACAAGTTGGCAATTTTCCAATCTACAATTTACATCTATTTTCAGGGTAACTCCACATTCTGTCCTTGAAAACTCACTTCTTTTCAAATTTTTTAGCTTGTAGTGTGTACAAACATGACTTACTGTCAACTTTCAGTGCCAGAACCACTATAAATTTATCGTTTTTCAAAATAAATATATACCCAGGTCTGGAACTACACAGGTGAAGGGCTAAACTACATTTATTCAGAATTAGGAACTGATAATTCATCACAAAATAGAAGCACAAATGTTCCATTTTCTTTTGAGAAACACCATTGACATTCCAAAAGTCACAGTAAGGCTCCTTAAAGTTTGTTCTGAGATAAAGAGAGAGGGTTTTGAAAATAACACATCTCCAGTTTGCTGGCTGGGCTTCTGACCATATTCATACAGCAATGAAACCCAAATGTTACGGACATTTTGGCAATTTTATTTTCATCAATGGCTATTTTTTTTTTCAATGAACATTTGGTCCTATACCACCCCTCACCCACCACTATCTGTGCCACAACCATCATTACCGGGTTGCCGGTTTTCCAGTCCAAGCACTAACACTGGGAGCAAAGGACAGCTATCATTTCCCAGGCCAAAATACACACTGATTAAGCTGACAGAGATGTGAATTAAAAGGTTGATTATGGCCTCTTTTTTACTTTTCGGTCTCCCCCATCCCACTCTGTGTGGAAAGATACTCGAACTTTGACCAGTACTTTCCTAAAATGGCACAAAGGTCAGCCATAAGTTTGGACCGCAGGCATAAATCCACCATTCAATGTTGTACAAAGTTCCACAGTACAAGGATCACTATGAATCTCATTCAACAAAAAGCCAATAGAAGATACTGATCTACAAGATAAGACTAGCCTTGATCGATTCCTCTCTCTTTCAACTCTTCCTTCTCTCTCCTCCTACAATGACTACATCTGAAGTGTCAGCTGTACACCGGGCCTAAGCTACAATTTGATTTTGGATCATTCTCAGGATTTGAGCATCATGGGCATTTATTGCACATTCTTAGTTACAAAGGGGTAGTAGTGATGGTGGGCCATCTACTTCCTTTCAATCTTTGTATTGGTTTGATAGAACTGAGTGGTTTCCAGGCTATTTCAGAGGGCAGTTAAGAGTACCATTTTGGAATGGGACTGGAATCACATAGGTCAGTCTGAATAAGGACCACAGGTTCCCTTCTTCAATGAACCAGCTGGGATCTATGACAATTTCTAGTCACTTGCACTTATTCCAACTTCTTATATCCAGGTTGGTTTATTTCAATTGAGTTCAATTCTCAAACTGGCATGGTGGAATTTGAACTCACGTTCTCTGGATTACTTATCGAGTAGCATTACATTAGCACATCCCCACTCAACAGAGTGAGTGTGTGTGTGTGTGTGTGTGTGTGTGTGTGTGTGGGGGAGGAATTATTTATTTTTTTACATTCATTTATGGGGTGAGTGTTGCTGGCTAGACCAGCATTTATTGCCCATCCCTAATTGCCCTTGAGAAGGTGGTGGTGAACTGCCTTTTGAACTGCTGCAGCCCCTGTGGTGTAGGTACACCCACAGTGCTGTTAAGGAAGGAGTTTCAGGATTTTGACCCAGTGACAGTGAAAGAACGGCGATATATTTCCAAGTCAGGATGGTGAGTGGCTTGGAGAGGAACTTCCAGGCGGTGGTGTTCCCATGTGTCTGCTGCCCTGGTCCTTCTAGATGGTAGTGGTCATGTGTTTGCCAAGTGCTGCTTAAGTTGCCTTGGTGAGTTTCGGCAGTGTATCTTGTAGATGGTACACACTGCTGCCACTGTTAGTTGGTGGTGGAGGGAGTGAATGTTTGTGGATGTGGTGCCAATCAAGCAGACGGCTTTGTCCTGGATGGTGTCGAGCTTCTTAAGTGTTGTGAGAGCTGCACTTATCCAGGCAAGTGGGGAGTATTCCATCACACTCCTAGCTTGTGCCTTGTAGGTGGTGGACAGACTTTGGGGAGTCAGGAGGTGAGTTACACATCACAAGATTCCTAGCCTCTGGCCTGCTCTTGTAGCCACTGTATTTATTTGGCTAGTCCAGTTCAGTTTCTGGTCAATGTAACCCCAGGGTGTTGATAGTGGGGGAATTCAGCGATGGTAATACCATTGAATGTCAAAGGACAATGGTTAGATTCTCTTGTTGGAGATGGTCATTGCTTGGCACTTGTGTGCCACAAATGTGCCACTTGTCAGCCAAGCCTGGATATTGTCCAGGTCTTGCTGCATTTGGACATGGACTGCTTCAGTATCTGAGGAGTCGCAAATGGTGCTAAACATTGTGTAATCATAAATAAACATCCCCACTTTTGACTTTATGAAGGAAGGTCAATGATGAAGCAGCTGATGATTGGGCCTAGGACAAAAGAAAGATCAGAGCTCAATTCTCTCACTGTGAATTTAATGTTACACCAACAGAAAATAATGTCGCTCTTCTGTATGCAGACTACCAGCCTAATGTAGGCAAGAAAAACATCGCCAGAAAAGTCTACTTTTTCTGTCAACCATTGATGAAACAGCTGAAGATGGTTGGGCTGAAGACACTACCCTGAGGGACTCCTGAAGTGATGTCCTGGATTCGAAATGACTAACCTCCAACAACGACAATCATCTTCCTTCGTGCTCAGTATGACTCCAACCAGTTGTCACATGTGTCAGCTATTTTGAAGAACCCTTCATCCTTGGTGTCACAACATCGTCCCTCATTTTCTCTCTTCCTTCCCCCCATCCAAACATTCTAGGTGCAGTAACAGCACAACTTCCACCAATGACTCCAACACAATAAATAATGCAGTTAATCTTGACCACACATGCAGATACTAGAATAAAACTGACACACATGCAAAGCAATGACTAGTAAAAAATAACGTTTCCAAGAATGAAACTCACTAGCAGGTCAATTTCATACACCTACAAAATAACTTTAATGCACAATGATTACATTAAGGGAATATTTTCAGTCAGGTTTACAATTATTGCATTTCAGAGTTTTACCCTATTATCTGGCACATCTTGAGATGAAAAATATTAAGTACATATATAGGAACCAATTTTGAGTATTTTATTTTGATATCAAAATAGTCATACCAAGTAACAGGAACAATTCAATGATCACAGGAAAATGACAGCTTAATTCATCAAAAATAATGAGGCGCAGTGGGAAATATCACAGGTACCAATGGCATAAACTGGTGCTGTTCTAGAATGGCTTGCTCATATTTTTCGTGAGGTTCATCAAGAACACAAGTTACTTCTCTACAATATTAGGAACCAAGAACAAAATTCCCAAAAGTTGCATTTGTAGAAAGCAGTTCAGCTTCAGACTAACATTAAATTTATAGCGTCAATCCAGAGTGGGGATCCTAAACTGTATTTACTTTCCATAATATGCTTTTTCTCATTTGTTCCTAGGATGCAAACATCACTGGCAAGGCCAGCATTTGTTGCCCATTCCTAATTGCCCTCAAGAAAGTAGTGGTGAACTTGCCTTCTTAAACTGCTGCAGTCCATGTGGGTACACACACACTGCTGTTACAGAGGGAGTTCCAGGATTTTGACCCAGTGATGATGAAGGAACAACAATATAGTTCCAAGTCAGGATGGGGTGTAGCTTAGAGGGGAAGTTGCAGGTGGTAGTGTTCCCATCTACCTGCTGCCTTTGTTCTTCTAGGTGGTAGAAGTTGTGGGTTTGGAGTGGCTTGGCGAGCTGCTGTAGTACATCATCTTATAGGTGATACTACATCTGACGGATGAAAGGACTTTTCTTCCAGCTAGTTTCCTTCTTTTACCAACCTTTACTGATATTAAAATTTGCATGGTTTTGTAAAAATGGCTTTTGAGTATTTTATATATTTAATAAAACAGCAAACTTTGCAATTTTACTCAATTAATAATCTCCATTCCATGAAATCTTTACAAGTTGCATACTTCACAAGTTTGCATGGTTTCTTGCTTTGGTAGTGTAGTGGTTATGGGAATGGTCCAGCAGCTTACAGCTCATGAGGTCAAACCCTAACTGTGCAATCTGTGGACCTAATTTTAAAAATCTAGTAATTTATAGCTTGACACTATAGGAATAATGCTGAACGTTTCCAGATTGGCATTGAAACATAACTGACTTGTTAATTTCCTTCAGAGAAGGGAGCCTGCCACCCCTGCTTGTGATTCCAGCAACATCACATGGTTGATCTATATCATCACTTGAAGCAAGCAAGGAAGCCACTCAGTTATAATCAATTGATGAGAAGAGTTTACCACATAGGGTGCAACAGTGCAAGGCAGTCCATCACCTCCACTTTCTCTGAGCAACTCGAGGGGGGCAATTATTGCAGCCCTTCCATTGTCACCCAAATTCAGTGGACAAATAAAAAGAAAATTGAATATTTTTCCCTCTTTGAAATCAAAGCATGAAAATTCAGAGAAAACCTGTTATGTCAAAGTAAAAAAATTAACACTGGATTTATACAGGACATTTTATTACTTCAGGATGCCCCAAAACTCTCCACAGCCAATGAAGCACGCTTGTGTCAGAAATTCGCAACCAACTTTCACAGAGCAAGTCCAACAACAACAACGCTATTATAATCAATCTAGGTTATTGGTCGAGAAATAAACTTTGGCCAGGAGACTGGGGAGAACTCCCCTACTCTGCTTCAAAATAAATGTCCAGGGACCTTCCACACCCAACCAAGAGGGAAGACAAGGTCCCGGTTTGAACGTCTCTTCCGAAAGATGACATCTGCAACTGTGCAGCACGAGACTGCAGTGTCATCCTAGATCAATGGCTTGCAGTCTTATTTTAGCTAAGGAACCCTATAATATATTGTGAAATTCTGTGGAACTCCAACTCTCTCTCCCACCGTATATAATAAAATAAAACTGAAAACAAAGTAAAACGCTATTGAACAAATTAATGAAAATGCAAAAGAAATTCATTATTTTTCATTGCATGCACAAATGTTGTATCTTAGAATTGAACAATTTCCAAATGACCCAAAAAAATGCACAGGACCCTTTAGGGATGCTCATGGAACTCTTGGGTTCAGTGTACCCTAGTTAAAAAACACTGGCCTAGATACTGTGCTCAAGCCTCTCGAATGTGACATAACTGATGCGTAAAGGTGGCTGTATTTATTCACCTTTAAGGTAGTTAGTTAGGGCGATAACCATCAATCTGACAGCACCCTTAGGTCTGGCCAAATCCATGCAGATGACTGAATCATTTCAAAATAAAATATTCAGATTTTTGTTTGCATTTTAACCAGAATTTCTCATCGATGCTCTACAATTCCACAGCCATGGAAAGCATCCACAAAATGTTTTGCATTCCAGGTGCTAGATGAGGAGGAGATCACAGCTGCTGTGGCTGGGTCTGGCTCACAGTTTGTCTATAATTTCACCAGCGGAGTCTGCAAACACAGTAAAGTTGGAGGTGAACACAAAGGGACAGTATTGTAAAAGCATTGCATCACTCGGATATGGTTTCAAGTACAAGATTTTCAAGTCTGATTACTCATCACAATATGTATATACCTGTTTATAAAAAAAACACTTATCTGAAACCTCTCAGGTAATATTTCGCTGCACACTTTCCAAAGTGCCTTATTTCAATAATGCCACATTATTACTACTTTCTGACAATCTGAAACAGGCAAGTGCTGAGGAGATTTGGGAGGTTGTAAATTTTAGCCAATTTCTTCAAAATCCTTTATTTAAAAAAAAAACACTACCAGTATTGTGAAGGACATTGGATTTTTTTTGTCTTTGCTGTTATTAGTTTTTTTAAAAAAAGCCTGCTTACTCCATTTAAAAAAACATTTCCTGCTCCTCTTTAGATATCAGTACACCGCTTCCATTTCCCTGCAGGTAGGCAGCTGACACTCCCAGGTACATATGTAAACACTAGGGTTGGGCTATCAAATGTTAACTGCCACAAATTTGATCAGGCCAGTCACAGAAAATGGCCTCGAGGTGCTCCAAAATTCCACAGGTTTGCTTATATCTCAGGCTTCACAGAGAATGGCTTTTGTTATCAACCAAGGTCATAGTGGGATGGCTCTAAAAAAAACATAGGTACTGCAAATTCAAACATATTTGACTATCAACAAAATCTACACCTTACCCTGATTTTCAGTATATTTTAAAATCAGCACTAATTTCTACACACACACACACACACGCACGCACGCACGCACATGAATTGGGCTAATGCAGCAGCAATTGTACTAAAATTTATTGCTAATAAATATAAATAAGTTAAAAGGAGGAACCCCTACCAAACAACCTTTAAAAGTCAAAACCACAAACAGTAGCATAGCACATTGGAATTTATTAAAATTAAGGGAACGTTATCTCTCATCCATTCCAGCAATTAGCTCATGAGCAACACTGGTTCAGTGACATTTAGGAAGTCACCTACTCGGTGACAGGAGAAGTACAGCTCTGGCCAGAAAGGAGAGAGGAATCAGAGAATAACATACCCATATTAAAAAAAAATTAACCTTACAACAACATGCAACTATATAATATCCTTAATATAAAAAATGTTCTTAAGATTCATCACAGAAAAACACAAGGAAAACAGAACAGTGAGCAAGCTTGACAAAGTTGGAGCAGTCACCAAAAGCTTGATCAAAGAAATGGCTTCTGAGGAGGTTTAACAAAAAAAACAAAAAACTAAATCCACAAAGTAGAGTCAAGGAGCGGGTGGGCCAAATGGAGGGGGAGCTGTATAGGAGGCCAGAGCAAAGGCTGCAGAAATTAAGTTGAGTGAGGCCACAGAAGGTTTTTAAGGGTAGAAATGTCAAATTCAATTCTTTGGGGAGCAGGGAACCACCTCTAGATCAGCGAGGAAGAGGACGGTGGATGAGCAAGAAGGAATACGTGCAGTCGAGTTTTGGAGAAGTTGGAGAAAGGAGACCAACAAGAACAGCAAGGGAGTAATCAGATCTGGAGGTGACAAAGGCTGAGGGTAGGGCCAGAGGTAGGATAAGTGGTCTTTGTGACAGAAAGAATGCAGGACCTGAAACCCCGCTTTTGGCTGAACAGGATATTGAGACGACAGTAAACAGTCTGGTTTAGGCCAAAAGTAGTGGTTCGAGACACAGATAGAATCAGTGGCAAGAAAGCAGATTTTGTGGCAGTGGCAAGATTATGGCTTCACCCTACCCAATGTTTAACTCGAGGAAGTTACGACTCATTCACAATGGGACAACCGACAGAGTCTGGCAGCACAGAGATAGTGAGTGTTAGAGCTCAGTGTCATTGGCATGCACACAAAGCTGACCTTGTGGATAATATCAAACCTGTGACTAATATCACAGAGGGGTGGGGGAGAGAAGGGGAAGGGCGGGATGCTAATCCAAAGATTTTTGAGGAAGTTTGAAGGTGAAGGAAAATAAATCATTGCCTGTCCTTGGGTAATATTTGGATTTTCCCCTTCAACATTTATTTCATACAAGGAGTGTTCATAACATCATGATTATCTGTGTTTATAAATAAACTATAGTGACATTTGTAGTCCTGGGTTATTGATCACATTTCTGCCTATGATCGTTTTAGTTAGTCATATTGCTGGACTCAGTTCAACAGCAGCACTGTGTAAACGTATTCACAAAAATTAAATAAAATGTACATTAAAATGCATGACTCTTTACAAGCTGAATTACAGAATACTAAAATTGAGATCCTCCTCCTAGAAACACAACTCAAAACTGCACAATGATTTAACAATAGTTGTACTTCTCCAGCAAGGAAACAAGCACAATGAAAGCAGCACACAATGCTGAATCTATACAGGGCTGTACTTTAAAACAAGTAGCTAATTCACCTACTCAACAAGACAAATACTGACACTGGCACTTCCTATTGACATCACCTCTCAACTGTTGCATCTTCATATTTGTGATCTTAAAGTTTTTCACATTTTAGTAAATAAAAACATTTTTAACAAAAACACCCAAGTACGTACATTTTTGGAGAGATTTTAACAAAATGTTTAACTTGGTGCCAATTGCTCACCGTTTATGTCAACTCCTGTGACAGATGACCCAGACACAGCTGCATCATCGGAGAGTTCCTCTTTGCTCCCAGCAGTTGCTGCATATGTTGAATTTGTCAGCAAAACATCCTGTTCATGGGACGGGACTTCCATCATTCTACAAACTTGGCAGTCAGCAATGACACTTTATAGAGCTCTCACAATAAGCCAAAGGTCACTTTGTGCCATTAAAAGAAAATGAGTTCTGCTCTGAGGATAGTTCAAGAGATTGCAAAGAGCTTGAAATGTAGTGCCATGATCTGTCAACTGGGAGCCGTAGCATTTGGCAGATTCCAATGCATCAAGGATTGAGGCCTTTCCTACACAATTCGTAAGATATTACAGGCACTGTGGAAAAACAATACATTAATCAGTATTTACAGGAGGAGGCTAAATGACATGAGTTATATCATGATCGTCATAACAATACATAGCAAGGAAACAAAATGCAAATAAACCTGATTGCAGCAATGCTGATGATACAGGAAAGAAGTGCAATGCTACTGAAAGGTGGAAGATAATCCAGTGCATTTTTAAACCTCTTCATTGAACTGATTTAAACAGCAGTGTAAATCTCCATGTTACAACAGTGAAAACACATTAAAAGTACTTTATTGGCTGTAAACCATTTTGGGACACCCCAAGGTGGTAAACAACACTACATCAATACAAGGTTTTCTTTGTTTCACTACAGTAAGCTCTGCTGGTAAAGCAAGGAATGCTTGTTCATATTATAAGCACTGCACTCAGTACTAAGCAGGTCCAATTAATGTGGTTTTAAAATAATGGAATTATCCCCAGTAATTTCTCTTTCTTCCCTTGATTCCACTAATAATCTAAAAATATTAGACTACATTCTGCTGTGATACTCTAGTGTAATATCATTATAGTAAGTTTGATAGCAGCTTGAAAATACATTTAACACATTGCAAAGAAAGCTTTAGAAACCGAGAAAATACTGGCACTAAACATACTAAATATGTGTAACAATGACAGAAAAACAAGTCAATATTCTGATAACAATTAAAACTCTTAGACCGTTACCTGTACCTATACTTGTTTAATAGCAATCAACAGTTTGCGGGTTCTGCTGTGTCAAACCCTGAACTTCATCTAACAGACCAGTTGCTTAACCGTTGGCACTTTATTTTCCTGCCATCATTAACACTTGGAATCACGAAAATTAAAACCAATTGAAATACTCAATGAAAAATATTGTACATTTTACAACGTGCGACAATCCCAGTTTATCAGAGATGTGCAAATCTGTACTTTGAGTTGGCCATATTCAGACAATTTTCAGCAACATCATAACTTGCATTTATATAGTAGCGTTAATGCAGCAAAATGTTTCAAGGCACTTGAGTGTTAACAAAATTTGACACCAAGACATATAGAAATATTTAGACAAGTGGTTGAAAAGTTCATCAAACAGCCAGATTTCAAGGAGCATTTTAAAGGAGAGAGAGGTGGAGAGGTATAGTCAGGGAATTACAGAGCTCAAGACCCAGATACCTGAAGGTACAACTGTCAATAATGGATTGACGAAAACGGGGGTACGCAGAAGGCCAGAATTGGAAGAGTGCAGAGATCTCAGAGGGTTGCAGAGCTACAGAAAGTTAGAGAGGGGTGAAGCCATGGAGGGATTTGAAAACAAGGATGAGGATTTTAAAAACAGAATCTCTCTGGACAGGGACCAACGTAGGTTAGTGAGCACAGGGGTGATGGTTGAGGGAAATAGAGCGAGTTAGGATATGGGCAGCAGGTTTTGGATGAGTTAAAGTTGGCAGCAAAGCTTTGGAACAGTCAAGCCTGGAGGTAATCAGGTACCTATTAGGGCTTTAACAGCAGACATGCTGAGGTAGGAACAGATACAATTACAGATTACTGCACAGAACTTATTTAAGTTTTTCCTCATACAACAGAGAATTGAAAATTTCAAAAAGGGTTTCTTACAGGTTATATCAAATCACAGAGCTGAACAGAAATATTAGCTCTAATACACTGGTAAAACTAGTTATTGTGTCCTTGTGGCTTTTAAAGTCATCACTGCGAGCATGAAGTGATATGATCTACGAGCTTGCTTGATAGCACAAATGTGCATTTCAGTTTGAGGTATGGTGGTAGACTTCTCATTATTTGAGTATGTTCAAGCTGTAAGTGACTTTGTTGTCTCCGTGGGTCCTCTCATGGCTGATGCAAGATAGACATGGCCAATCATGAAACTGGCGGTTGATATTGTTGTTGTTGGTGCTTGGGGGAACATCTGCAGCTGCATCACCTCTGGTTTTACTCTAGACACGTTGGATGTTGAGAGTTTGGCATAGATCATCCTTGAAGCACGCTGAACCAAATTTTATTGCTTGCCTCCAAGTGGACCAGTCAGCAGCAGTGTTTTCCCAACGAGAGTCTGCAATGCAGAGGTTTACAAGGCTCCTTTTTAGGGTATTTTCAAGCTGTTATCAAACTTACTGTATCATTTGTACTGACCACCATGATGTCATTTGCCTTGAGACAGTTCCTCATAGAAGATCTGCTTGGGGATTCTGTAGTCACCCATGCAGGAGACATGGCTTGCCCATCTAAGTTGAATTTTCTGGAGGGTGGTCTCCATGCTCTTGATTCCAACATGATGAAGGACACTCATTGTTTGTGATTTTTATCCTGCCATCGAATTCTCATGAACTACCTCAGGTGTCTTTGGTCGATGCATTCTACAGCTTTGATGTGGCATCTATTGCAGACCCAGGATTCTGAAACATACAGCAAGCTGGCAAGGGCAATGGCATGGTAGAGTTTGATTTTAGTGTTCAGCTTAATGCCATGAAGCTTCCAGGCAATTTTGAGATATAGGGTTACACAGCAGTGATATGATGCCATAGTCAAACAGAGTCATTATTGTTTACTGAGAGATTAGTCATTTTTTTTTCATTAAAAATGGAAAGACTCAACAGTTTGAATCAAGCAATGGAAATAATACAGTAAAATAGGAACTTAATACTGGAACAAATGGATCGGATTAAGTCACTTCATTAAAACTAAGAATTAGGCTGTAATTCTTGCACGGGGCACTAAACAAGTGGAATTTCTTACAGCATCTGAGCAGGCTCTGTCTAGGCTCCTGCTCTATCAAAGTGGATTTTTTTTTGTTGAAAAAGCTGCCAAGTGGACAGCAGGAAATTTTAATTTATAACCATGAAAACAAGAGGAAATAAAATTATTTGGTTAAAGTAGCAATACTGGGACAGGAAAGATCTTAGTTTCTGGCCCACATCAGAAAATTCCCTTTTCGTCTCCAGTAGGCTGCACCCTGAACCAAAAGGATGAGGATCTTGCTCCTGACAGCTGCTGAAAGTCAGCCTCCAAGAGAAATGTAGAGCAGCCCAATAAAGACTCTCCACATATTCATTCTTTCATTTCCCCTTTCTTCTTTATAGTTGGCCATGTAGCCTCTGCTGATCACTGCCTGAGACTGGAAGGAAAGGAGAACATGATCACTCCACTAAACTGCCTGAAAACTTTTAAAGATAGAGGGGAAATCATCATTTATAAACTGCGTCAGCAGAAGTTAACATCAACACATTGTACTCATGACTTACAAAGAGACTTGCTTTTCACAATCACCAGACGTCTCAAAGCACTTTACAGCCAAAGAAGTGCTTTCTCATGTGTAGTCACTGTTGTAGTGTAGGAAACACAAGAGCCAATTTGTTCACAGCAAGCACCCAAAAGCAGCATTGTAATAATGACCATACCATCTTTTCTGTGATATTGATTGTGGGATAAATATTGGCCAGGACACCAGGGATAACTAAAACAGAAATACCTGGAAAAACTCAGCAGGTCTGGCAGCATCGGCGGAGAGGAACAAAGTTAATGTTTTGAGTCGTCATGATCCTTCAACAGTTCTGTTGAAGGGTCATGAGGACTTGAAATGTCAACTTTGTTCCTCTCCGCCGATGCTGCCAGACCTGCTGAGTTTTTCCAGGTATTTCCGTTTTTGTTTTGGATTTCCAGCATCCGCAGTTTTTTTTGTTTTTAATCACCAGGGATAACTCCCCTGCTCTTCCTCCAGATAATGTTATGGAATATTTATATCCACCTGAATGAGCAGATGAAGCCTCGGTTTAACATCCCATTCAACAATATGAGATACTGCACTGGAGTGTCAGCTTTGATTTTGTGCACAAGTCCTGGAGTCAGCTGATTGTTCTTACCAGTGAATTGGAAACTGATGATAACCTTTGCACTTGCCGTACACCTCTGCTGCAAAAACTTGTGCAATGTATCTTGAATTCCCTTCTGTTCTGTCACTACAGAAACTGGTCACTTCAAAAATTCATAACAGAAGTTGTATTGGAAACTTGCTTTATTACTCTTCAAAAACAATGTTCAAATTCAACCTTCTTTTAAAGCCTGTTTCCAGCGAGTTCCATAAATGTGATACAATCTTCTCAATACTTAATGCTCAAATCAAGATGGTTGAACTTAGACAAAATAAGCACAGAGCCTGATCCACATCAGCGGTAGTCAACACTATCCTTATTGTGCCACATAAGATGATAAGAACATAAAAAAAAGGAGGCCACCATATGGCCCGTCAAACCTGCTCTGACATTCAATATGATCATGGCTGATCTCGGGCTTTAACTTCTGTTTCTCGCCTGCTCCCTATATCCACCGAATCCCCAAGAGACCTGAATGTTTCAGTGAGGTCACTTCTCATTTTTCTAAACTTCAGAAAAGATGGGATTAATTTTCTCAGTCTCTCATCATAGGTCAACACCTTCTCATCCCAGGGACTTATCTAGTGAACCTTCACTGTAAAGCCTCAAATACAAGTATATTCTTCCTTACATATGGAGGTCAAAACAGCACAAAGTATTCCAGGTGCGATCTCATCAAAGCCCCACACAATTGCAGCAAGGCTTCTTTATTCTTGCACTCCAATTTCCTTACACTAAAGGCCATCATGCTATTTGCTTTCCTAACTGCTTGCTGTACCTGCTGTTGCAAAGGAACAGAAGCTAGCCAGTCATCCCTTTGAAACTGTTCTTCTATTCAATTTAATCATAGCTGATCAGTATACAACTCCATTTACCTGCCTTATTTCCATCCCGTTCAATGCCTTTGTCCAATGAAAGTTCCATTGTCCCAGTATATGCCGCCTTTTAGAGGAGAATTCCAGATTTCTGCAACCCTCTTTACAGAAAAGCAATTGCTAATTTCCCTCTTGAATGGTTCAGTTCTAATTTTAAGGTCATGTCCCCTGGCTCTTGATTCCCCAACCAGGGGAACTAGTTTCCTTGTATCTACCTGGTGCTTTTAGCATTAGATCAACCTCAATCAAGTCACCCCTCAATCTTTTCAAGGATAAGTATTGCACAGTTTTAGTCTATAGCGCCATCAATTATTGACTTAATCACTTGTGCAAATATATGACAAATCTTTTAAATACCAGGATGCATGTATTTCTGTAACTGCATTTGCACATTGCAATAATATAAAAAATGTATCATTCCCTCTGGCAGAAATTTTGAGTAATCAGCTCGGTTTTAAAATCCATAACAAAACCTGAAAAAGCCATTCAACTCCTAAATGATCTTACAGATGCAGCTTTCAACAAATTCTTACCCCCTAGACCATTATAATCTATGAACTTGAACATCAATAAAAATTGTTCTGGAGTTACTTGGACAGTCTCTGTACAGAGAGATTCAACTGTAAACAGAATCCTGAGGGGACACTGCTTGCCAAACATTGGCAAGATATGGTTGGATAGGGTCTAACATGCTGCCCAGCTTATTCAAGAGTAGAGGGTAGCTGACAATAAGGTCTCATGAAGTGAAAGGCATTGTTTTAAATTAAATTCTGAATTCAATGTTGCTTATCCTCCTTTTTGCTTTGACTGATCAATATACCTCCTACTAGACTGCAAGTGGAAGGGGTGTAGGGTTTCAATCAAACTAGTTACACCAAATGGCTTTGAATTATGCTGCGCTGCAGAATAGATTTAAATTAATAATGAGGACAGGGCACTTAAATCTCCAACCCAAGTAAATTCATATGCTTACTGCCTGCACTACATTACTGAAAGCAATATCTATAAGACCAAATTCCACAGATTCAGTGGTTTTAAAAATCCTGTCCTTTAGATCATAAGATATTGATTTAAGTGGAGTCCAGTTCAATGCTAATGGACTGTACTGTATATACCTCCAGACACAAAGAGCTTTCAGCTCCAAACAGAAATGCCTAGGTCAAAACTGCTCTTTCTTTACTCTTATTGACTTTCAAAACCTTATTAAAACAAACAGCAAATCCAGATACAAAAAAGTCATATTTTGTTACAAGTATAAAAGGGATTCAATTATGTAATGTAACTTAGCTTCACGTAAGTTGCTTAACATTATATAGAACAGCTTCTGAAAATACAACATCACTTTACAAATGAACTCAATTTCTGAACCAAGGCTGGCTGTGCTAAAAATAGGGTGAGCACAGTAAACACAAAACTGAAAAAGTGAGAAAAAAATGCAGTTGTAAATGCAAATCCCTTTTAGCCGAAATGCATAAACTGTGATCCAGACACATTATTAAATATAAATTAACTGGTTAAATCATTTACTAAGGTTTCTAAACTCAAAATGTAGCACTTAACTGCTAACCTGTCCCATTAGGGATGCTCATGTATCAAGGTTTACAGAATAATGAACCCACTTGCTGGAGATTATCCCCCTGGAAACAGTGATCATGGAGAAAGAATAATCTACATAGAATGGGAGACATTTAACCATCGTGCATTAAGTTCATATCCATGTTTTAGGATACATTTATACAGCATTGGTACAAAGCAGTTCATTTTGCATAGACACTACAGCTACAGTGTAAATGCAACCTGAACCCAGGGTCAAAACCCGACCACAGTCAACCACCCTGCAGAACAGTGTCAATCTGATTCTGGAGTCAGTTTTGCTTTCAACACCAGATTTACACTATGTAACTCTGGTACTGGCGTGAAGCCAGAACTACTTTAGTGATGCAAAACTTTGTGTAAATGCACACAGAAGAACAGAAAGACTGCTCTCCTAATATCTTAAAAATAAAGTCATACGTTCCCTCACTGTCAGTAGGCCAAGATCCTCAAACATCCTCCCTTGTGGGAGCACTTTCCTCACATAGACTGCAGAAGTTCACATCATCTCAAAGGCAATAAATGCTGGCCTCACCAGCAACATCTAAATCCCAAGAATGAATTTTTAAAAATACAGGCCACAAAGATTGCAGCTTACTATTTCTGATTTGCCTGTATAATAGCAGGCATACTACAACGTTTTCGAATTAGGCACGGTAAAGCCTTGGGGTGGGGGAGCTCAGATCAGGAATTTTTAAAATTTTTTCACAGGGTGAGGGCATGACTGGCCAGGCCAGCATTTGTTGCCCATCCCTAACTGCCCTTGAACTGAGTGGCTTGCTTGGCCATTTTAGGGGGCATTTAAGAGTCAACCACATTGCTGTGGATCTCGAGTCACAGGTAAGCCAAACTAGGTAAAGATGGCAGATTACCTTCCCCAAAGGACATTAGTGAACCAGATGTTTTTTACATCAATGATAGTTTCATGGTCACCATTACGAAGACTAGCTTTCAATTCCAGAACTTTTTCATTGAATTTTAAATTCCACCAGCTGGATCACTGGGCCAGTGATATTACCACTACACCACCACCTCCCCCAACCACCCTCCCTCACCCCTTGAATATATCTGCCTGTCTTAAATACTGCAGTGACTATGTGAACTTCCAATGACACATTGTGTCTTGGCTGGGAGGTGTTTCATAGCCAGATGGCACATCGACACTTCCAGTCAAGGCTCACGGGTTAATAATTGCCATTTGAATGAGCTATCAGAGGGCAAGGCCTAGCTATGGAACAATAAAGGAGGATAGTAAATAGGCCAAGCTAATGCTACAATACTGAGTTTCCAAAGAATGAGACCCACAATGTTTGGTGGACAACATAATCATCCATCTGCATTTATCTCTACAATTGAAATTCCAAGAATTCTGGAACTCAAAAAGAAATTCAGGTCACCATAGTTTACTAATAAATATGAAAAGATATGGAAAATTTCTATGAAATATTACAAGTGGGTTTCTCTGCTTAAAATTTCAATGCAGTTCATAATTATTTATTTTTAATTAAATTAGTAAGGATATATTCCAGATTTTTAAAAAAAAAACCAAAGTGAAGAATCAAGGCCCATAATGTGGGGACAGAGTGATGTCAAGAGGAACGAAAGTAACAAAGTAAATCATAAAGTAATAATTTAGTGACATCAAATTTGGGGATTTAAAAAGTTGGAAGATAGCAGAAGGAAGGCCAGAAGGATTGTTCAGGGTCCCTACAAGGGGAGACTCTTCACTGAATGAAAAGTATGGGAAGAGGACAGCATGTGGACAGTGTATGTAAAGCCTAGGAGGCACAGTGAAAAATTCAGAGCATTAATCTGAGTGTGCTGGGAAATATTTCCTTAAATCTCACTTGAAGCTTTCGGATGTGTTGCATCTCAACTGTAATAATCCGCTACACCCACATTATCTTAGCTTTTCACCATCTTAAAAATAACCCTGTCCTTTTTTCAATAAGTATAAAAACATCTCCAATGATGTCACTGGGATTTTACTAAAACATGGTATGAAAATCTGACACTTGAATCTACTCCGTGAAAAACAACCTGCATTACACTTACAGATTTTGACTTTCAAATACTACTTTACATCTGGAAAACTATTTTGAACCATTACAAAGTCTAAAGATCAGGCGATAGTGGTTAGTGTCATTCGTTGGGGCGATGATTTGAGATAAGTATATTAGCATAAGTTACTTTTTTTTAAGCAAACAAGAACTTGCATTTATTTAGCCCCACTAAACTTATAAAATGTTCCAAGATGTCACATAGGGACATTACAAACACAAAATTTAACACTGAGCCACATATGGAAATATTAGGGCAGATGAAAAAAAAGTGATTAAAAAGGTAGATTTTAAGGAGTACATTGAAGAAGGAAAGAGAGGTAAAGTGATGGAGATGTTTAGGGAAGAAATTCTAGCCCTTAGGGACTCGGCAGCTGAAAGTTCAGCCACCAGTGGTGGAGGGATTAAAATCAGGGATGCTCAAGAGGCCAGAATTGGAGCAACGCAAGATATCTTGGAGGGTTGACGAGGTTAAAGAGATGGGGGGGGGGGGGGGAGGAGGCCATGGAGAGATATGAAAGCAAGGATGAAAATTTTAATATCCATGCTTTGTAAAATGCTAAGCAAGGCAAAACTGACTAACTGCATGTAACTTATTTTGTTGAGTCCTGATATACTTTTTTCCCCCCCAATCAGGAGGCACAGGCTAACAAAAACTCAAAACAGATCACATATCCATGAACGCTCAATGGGATTCCTAGGTCTGTGAAAGCAAAGTGCCCAAACTTATCATTAACAGAAACTCTTTCAAGTTTAAATAATTCAGTGCCACAATATGCCAACAAAGCTGCCTGGGAACATCGAGGACAATCAATAACAAAATGGTGCAAAATTACCAAGATGCTAGATGCTTAAAACAGCCAAGAAAATAACTAAAATCCAAAACTACCTCACCTTTCATTGAGCACGCAATGACAAGCAGCTAAGTACACAAATCCAACATTATTTGCAAGTTTCTAAAATAAAAGTTCTAATCAAACGTTGTAACAAAAAAGTGTAACACTTTTAACCTGTACCTAACATCTCTTTAGTGACCAGATCAAGATGAAAAATCATTCCAAATACTTAAGTGACGATTACAAAAACATTAGGTAATTTGAAAAACTCAAGAGTACTAAATTCAAAGTTCTAAATGTGACAGGATATACAGAATCTACAACCCAAAAGAAGGATTTTTAAGAATAAGTAACAGCCTTTATATTCCACCCTCAAAAGAATCTGGATTCAAAAACATCAACTATTTTGTATATGTACCTCTCACTCATACAGTGCTCTATAAGTAAGTTTACTCGCTACAGCTGTACAACACAAGTTCCCTGAAGGTACAAAAATTACCCAATAGCACATTTAATGAACCACACTGCGCAATATTTAATATACGCTCGAACTAAAATTTAAAAGACAGGCGGATGACCTTGCATTCATACAGAAACTTCCACGACAATAGAGCAATTTCATAATATATGTGAAACATTAATATCCAAAATTGATACTGAAAATGTGCTTGTTGGCTCATGGAGGGCAATGAGGCATTCCACAATGCAGCCCTAAATAACAGCAATGTGATGCACAGTTACATCACATACTGTTTCAGAAAGTGCCTGAATACTAGCTCCAGCCCGCTGAGTACCACCATAAACAACCAGCACATTTTTTTTGCTGACTCTCTAATTTAGGACACCTTCATAGAATTTGTGATCACTTCATTGATGAAATACAACATCTTAAATTTAGATTGCAGTATTAAATTCTCATTGATTCCTTGAGATTATCCAATGAACAACAGATCCAGACAAAGCAGAAATGCAGAGTGTGATCCCAAACCTGCACCGAGTTAGTTTATCTCAACTAGCATGGCTATAGGAATGTTGTAATTAAACTCAGCGGCCCTCAATTTTGGAAATGTGGGAAGGAGGAATCAACCAGACAATCTCAATCCCCATCACTCTCCAGCAACCCTGCTGGAAGTGCTCATCTGTTGATGACATCAGATTTGACAGTGCAGCAATATTCCCACAGTCAAACAGCCTGACACTCACCATCAACATCACACAAGTAATGGCTACTTGGTGATGAATGGCTGTAGACTGGGGGCTTAAAAACTCAGAAGGGAAACAGTGAGGGAGAGGTGAGACACTTGTCAGGCAAAAGTACAAATTAAGTGTTATAAGAAGCTCCCAGATATAAGACCAGTGTTTCTGGCAAGAACGACTTGGGTATTAGTGTTAAAAATTACTGAAGAAAACAGAGCTTCCTTGACGCAGCTTCAACAATGGAGATGTTTTAATTTGATGCTACAGGAGAAAGAGAGGCAAAGAATTCAACAGATCAAGGACTAAGGGTGGGACAAAGGGTGAGAGGTGATAGTTGCTAAACAGACTTGAAGAAAGATTGAAGAACTGAACAAAACAAGATTTTTATTACCCTACTGAAGGGATTGACAATATCAAGTAGTGTTGATTTGGCCAATACATTGAAAGGGAAGCTTCAGCTTGTAAATACTGAGGGAGCATGACCTGAAGAAAGTTGATGAACTTCAACTGGAAGGTGATTATATAAGCTGTTTAGAAACACACTGCATTTTTATAAGCTTCTATGTTCCAGAGCAGAGTTACAGGCGTGCTCATCATTGGTAACCCCGATTGCTACTATGCTAAAAGCTGTACTGGTCTCATGGATGAAAGCAAACTACTGCAGACGCTGGAAATCTGAAATAAAAACAAAAAATGCTGGAAAAACTCAGCAGGTCTGGCAGCATCAGTGGAGAGATAAACAAAGTTAATATTTCGAGTCCATTCGATTTGAAAGCTGGCTTCTTCAAAGCTGAAGAAGAGTCATACAGACTCGAAACATTATCTGTTTCTCTCTCCACAGATGCTGCCAGATCTGCTGACTTTTTCCAACATTTTTGTTTTTATTTCTGGTTTCATGGATAGTCCTTTGACTTCAAAAGTGAGAAATAATTTGAAAATTAAAAGCAGCTTCCATAACTAGAAGCTAGAAATAGTGAAGAAAAATAAAACAGGTTCAGAGTATCCTTCCAGAAAGGAGAGAACATCAGAGGCCAAAAGACAGATACAGTACAAGAGTTAAGACTTTCTTTCACCTCCAGTTCTTAATTATCTGAATTTAGGGTAACATTGAATGTCAAGTTGTTAGTCAATCAGGTTGGCAAAGCCTCAGTGCTGGCTAGATCTGCAAAGGTAACACTGATACTGACCACTGAAATCATCAAGATGGAAAATTAAACATTGGTGTCAATTGATTTAAATTTTTTGAAATCAGGATTAAAGAGGACAAAAATAGAAGATGGCATTAATGAGGTGGGGGGAGCAGTAAACGGATAAAATCTTCAACATATATCAAAGTCAGATGATTCAAAGGAACACATTAAGTATATCAGAACACACACATAAGCACACATACACATTGGAAAGTACCCAACAGAAGGCGCAAGAAGGAAATGACTACTGGCCACAGACTTGATCCAAACAAAGAAAAAAGAGAACAGGTTCAAAGTTTCCTTCCTTCAGGAGTAGGAGAGAATGTCAGAGGCCAAAAGGAAGATACAGTACAAAAGTTAAAACTTTCCTTCACCTCCAGTTCTTAATTATCTGAATTCAGGGTAAAATTGAATGTCGAGTTGTTAGTCAATCAGGTTGGCAAAGCCAACGGAGATGCAAAGGAATTTCTTCTCTCAGAGGGTAATGAATGTCTGGAATCCTCTACCCCAGAGAGTTGTGGGGGCTAGATCACTGAAAGTATTTAAAAAGGAAGTAGATAGATTTTTGAAATATCGGAGAGTTGACGGCTATGAGGAGCTGGCACAAAAGAGGAGTTGAGGCCTGGCGCAGGTCAGCCATGATCTTATTGAATGATGGGGCAAGCTTGAGGGGCCGAAAGGCCTACTCCTGCTCCTATTTCTTACGTTCTTAAAACATCCTTTGGCATTTTAAAATCAATATTAAAATAATATATTAAGTCATTTCAGAAAACACCTATATAGCTCTAGAGGCAAACATAACATCCAATCGTGAAAAGTGGTAAGGTAACGAGGATATTAATGGAAATAATTAAAAGCCAATGAGACCACAACCTTCACATACTCGTTGTGTCATTGCCCATTATCTCCCACCTTCCGTTCTTTTGTTCCTACAAGCCTTTAAATCGCGAGTTTGGCCATCGGGGCCCATTAACACTGGATCTTCCCACTGTCCACCATTCGGCCGTAGGGACCCCAGCTCCCCCAGCAAACACAACCGCCTGTTTCAGGCTGCTCCGGCCGAGGATGATCGCGATTTTGGCTCCAGGAACGCAGAGCGCTGCTTCAACACCAAGTGACAAGAGGCCGGGCGGCCCTTTAACCACAGTCAGCCGGTGGCTTCCCCAGAGCTCCCCGGGCCAGCTCAGTACGCCATCCCGAGGCTTAGGTCCCGGCTTTAGGCCGCGGCACCGCCACAAGGGGAAAAATACAAATGCTTAAAGATTGAAAACGCCACGGTCCTCCCACCCCCGCGTCTCCTCCCCCCGGTCTCACAGCCTCTTCACCCCTCCCGGCCGCCATTTACCATTCGGGAAAGCCAGCGGCAGCCAGGCGCCATACGTGGCTCTTTCAGTCCGTCCACAACTTCCTTCCCTCGGCAACACGTTTATATAATCTCTGGCTCACTCTCCAAGCCAATGCCGCAGTACTTTTAACAACGTTTTCAATAACGGTTGGAAATAGATGCCGCTTTAAAAATACAGGAATTTGTAACGATCATTTTATTAAAAATGCTTTTTTTTTTCGCATTCACCTTCGGAAAACCCAATTCGCCCGGCTCACTGAAAAGGACGGAACTTCCGGTTGCGGCTGTGCGGTGATTGACAGATACCAGGATGGAGGGGCGGGGGAGGGGGCGGGGCCGGGGGGGCCAGGGCGTGGCCAGTATTGGGGCGGTGGGGGGGGGGTTGGTGAGCTGGTCTAGGATGGGGAGGAGGAGGGGAGCGGTGCCAGGGTTGGTGGGCGGTGCCAGGGTTGGTGGGCGGTGCAGAGTTTGGTGGGCGCTTCCAGTTGGTGGGCGGTGCCAGAGTTGGTGGGCGGTACCAGGGTTGGTGGGCGGTGCCAGAGTTGGTGGGCGGTGCTCAAACTTGCAGCTTTGGCAATGTTCAGTTCTTGAAGTCACATTGGACTCGGAACATTAAATCTGTTTCTTGTTCCACAGATGTTACCAAACCTGTTGATTTTTTTCCAGCACTTTTCCCAGAAGTCCACGAAGAAGTTGGAAAGATGAAAGTCAAAACTATTTTAATGCATTGCACTCTGAGGGAAAAATGTACAAATCTTTGAATGGGCTTTATGGATTCATGCCAAACCAGACAACTAATTAAAGCTGGCAAGAAGTGACATTTCCACTGCTCTTTAGTTCTGAAGAAGGGTCATATGGGCTCAAAAAGTTAACTCTATTTCTCTCTCCACAGGTGCTGCCAGACCTGCTGAGTTTTTCTAGCATTTTCTGTTTTTATTTCAGATTTCCAGCATCCTGCAGTATTTTGCTTTAACTGAAGTTAAGCTGACTGGCCTGTAATTGCTGGGCTTAACATGGTTGATTTTCTACTTCAACTTCACTTTCTCACACCATCCCCATATCCATTTGATTCTATTAGTGTCAAAAAATTTATCAATCTCATATATTGACTATATTCCGTGACTGAGCAACCACGGCTCTCTGAGGTAGCGAACTCCAAAAATTTACAACTCCCTGGGTGAAGAAAATTCTCACCTCAGTCCGAAATGGTTAACTCCTTGTCCTGAGATTATACTCCCAGGCTCTAACCTTTCCAGCCAGGGAAAACAGCCTCTCTGCATCTAACCTGACAAGCCCTCTAAAAGTTTTATATGCTTTAATGAGATCATCTCTCATTCTCCTAAACTTCAGCGAGTATAGACAAATTTAAGAATAGCCCTGATCATAAACCTATGACGGGTAGTTTGTAGAATTAGCCAAGGTTCCTTCACTGGTATTGAAGTTTTTAAAAACCATAAAACAAAGAAAACACGTTGTCATTTGGATTTTTAATAGACCCACTAAGCCATCCCTTTCTCAAAGGCAACTCAAAACCTAGTCTTACAACTTTAATTGCCCCTCCAACTCCCACACCCCTACCCCACCCCCACCACCACCCCCCCCCCACGACCCCCCCCCCCCCCCCCCCCCCACCACCCCCCCCACCCCCACCACCACCACCAATCTAGTGAACAGAGGCACTCTATCTCCTCTAGACCCAACTCACAGAGAAACTGTATCCCAGTCACTTCCCCTACACTCCACAGAGACTCAGGTCCCCAACTCTCCAAGTTTATTCTAGAATCCTTCTCCTTCTCCCCCCTCAATTCAACCTGGCACACATCCTTTCCCCCAACCCAGTTCAGATTAAAACTATTCTTCCTCCCCTGCCAATCTCCTTTCTCTGTCTCCTCAAAAGATACTCCCACTGTCTGTTTGCTTCCCTTTCCTCTTCTTTGCCCCCTTGCCTCTTACTTTCACTACTATCCATTTAACTCCTCTCATCTCATTGTCAACCATTCCACATGGTCCCTCCACCACTTTCATTTATTTCCCCCACATTCCCTCTCTGCTGCTTTGAAATGATTGCTGCCACTGCATATTGCAGACAAATGTCTGTTCCCTTAAGAACTCCTAACCCTAAAAAGTAACTAAATGACCCCAAAGCACATTGATGGTTGACATTCTAGCAATTTTTAGATGTCGACATTTCTGGTTGAGTTGCACCATTTAAGTCATTAGATGTTACTTGGGACATCAAAACCTGTTGTCCTCATCCAACATTGGTGGGGTTGCCAACTGCAATTAAACATATTCCTGGAGGAATACACATCACTTGCCCCCATGCTCTTGCAATTAGTTGGCCAACATATCCATGCTTGTAATGCACTGCCTTCCTACATCAATAGGAAAGCAAAGAGACATATTATTCAATCGGATAATGCTTGACCATTAGCCAAAAAGCCTCTTTTTTCCCATTTTCAATATCTTTATATCTGATAAAGAGAAATCCTCAAAGAAAATGACAAAGAAAATATTTTTTAATGTCCCTATGATTTTTCTCCAGGGTAGCACAGAGCTGTGAACTGGAGATTGAACTTTAATTCCTGGAGACTCCAGGCGAATCTTGGAGGGTTAGCAAACCTAAGCCTGGGGCAATGGGATACAGAACCTCGCCACAGGTGCAGAAATACAAATTATCTCATCTATTTCAAACCTGAGACCTGGTAACTGCTGCCACCAACCAGAAAGGAGTCAGGAACAGTTGCACCTGTGCACTCGGCTCACACTGTGGCCATTGGTACATGCACAACTACTCTTGACATCTTTCTGGTCAGCGGAAGGCGTTTAGATCAAAAGCTACGTTGTCTCACACTGCATTGGAACCTGCAATATAAGCATTTCCTATGGAATTTCCAACATTAAAATTCAATACTTACATGGACGTATGATGTCTGCAGTAACCACCAAGTGACATTATAATGGGAATTCCACCATAGAATTTCAGTGTAGCATTTTATCACATAGGAAAACATAATTTGCTGGCAACAATTCATCCCAGATTCCAATCTATGGTGGGATCACTATCTCATTGAAGTTCTACGCAAGTGGGAAAATGTGAAATTGTTCATTTTGGTAGGAAGTATAAAAAAGAAGCTTATTATCTAAATGGTGAGAGATTGCAAAGCTCTGAGATTCAGAGGGATCTGGGTGTCCTAGAGCATGAATCACAAAAGATTAGTATACAGGTACAGCAGGTGATTAGGAGAGCTAATAGAATGTTATCATTTATTGCGAGGGGAATTGATTACAAAACTAGGGAGGTTATGCTTCAGTTGTACAGGGCACTGGTGAAACCACATCTGGAGTATTGTGTACAGTACTGGTCTCCTTAGTTAAAGAAAGATGTAAATGCGTTAGAAGCAGTTCAGAGAAGGTATACTAGACTAATACCAGGAGTGGGCAGGTTGTCCTATGAGGAAAAGTTGGACAGGTTAGGCTTTTATCCACTGGAATTTAGAAGAGTAAGAGGTGATTTAATTGAAACGTATAAAATCCTGAGGGGTCTTGACAGGGTAGATGTGGAGAGGGTGTTTCCTCTTGTGGGAGAACCTAGAACTAGAGGTCACTATTTAAAAATAAGGGGTTGCTCATTTAAGACAGAGATGAGGAGAAATTTTTTAATCTCTCAGAGAGTTGTGAATCTTTGGAACTCTCTTCCTCAAAAGGCGGTGGAAGCAGTCTTTAATATTTTTAAGGCAGAGCTAGAGAGATTCTTGATTAACAAGGGGGTGAAAGGTTACCGGGGGTAGGCAGGAATGCAGGGTTGAGGTTACATTCAGATCAGCCATGATATTATTGAATGGCAGAGCAGGCTTGAGGGAGCAAGTGGACTACTCCTTCTCCTGATTTGTATGTTCGTATGAGTGCTGTCTCCTTAAGGGTGATCCAATCCGTCAAGGGTTTGTGCAGGGAGCTTCCACACAGCCTAATAGCTCAACTGGTAGAGAATCTTACTTACAGGCCCATCATTTCGAGTGCCACATTCGGTAAGTAAATTTTTCTTAAATGTTTTAGTCAAAACACATTTCTATTGATTTTTACTAAAAGGGTCCTTAAACTAAGTTTTACAATCAATTCTCCACTTTGGAAATTGAGAGCTAGATTTATTAACATTTCTTGATTATACATCTTCATCACTTATTGAATCGCCAGTAGAATATTTTACAGAAGGAGCAGTTGCTAAATGATAGGTGGACTAAATGCAAGAACTTGCAATTAATTAAGGACTGCACAAACCTTTACAATGGTAACTTTATTGTTAGTCTGTGTCAAGCCAACTTGTTTGTTTTAATACTGCCAGCTGACACACTGACACACACCAAGACTGCAACTGAGCAAGGACAAGAAAAGCTCCCCCTTGTGTTGCAACATAAAGAAACACAGCCTATAAAGAATTAGGGAGAAAAACACACCCACCCAAATCCTCGCACACTCACACACACATGCACCCACACCATGCACACTCACTCGCACAAACACACACATTCTCATCCACACCAAGCCTGCCCACACACACATCTCACCCACACACACTCCCACGCACTCTCATGCATACCCTTTCACGCTCACCCACACAAATGCACATTCTCACCCACACCTTTTCACACTCGCACACACCAGTGTACACTCTCATCCACACCCATGCACAATCAGACATACAAACACACACATTCTCATCCACACCAACCACCAAATACACACACACGCATGCACACTTAAAGAGTGAGATCTGAGCCTGTGAGCAGTGCTAAGGGAAATCACACTATTTTGGAAAAAAAATAAGATGGAGCGCTCAACCCATTAATTCATGCCACAAAACTCATTTCTGAAATTATATAACTTTGATTTCAATGGTTTCAAAATGTCTCTTTTCAACCCATTTAATATGTCTCAATGACCTTTTCTTACTTACCCTGTGCTTGAGTCTGTGAAACTAGATTTTCACTGGTGTAAAAGATCTCATGCACAGCGTGAGTAACATTAGGATATTTACTTGAGTTCTCTGTATAAAAGCTCACTCTGTGTTCTGAATTCTGCAGGATGTGTCAGTCAAAAGCTCAACTTCATTGTTTATCTGCCTTTCCTCCAGCAGAGGGCAATGGTTCCTCCTTCAGAACTGCCAGAGGATCCCATAAAATAAACAGAGAAAACACTGGGAAGGGAATCAGAACATGAGAAATAGGAGCAGGAGTTGGTCATTCAGCCCCTTGAGCCTACTCCAGAATTCAATAAGGGGTCATGGCTGACCTACCTCAATTCCACTTTCCTGCCCTGTACCCAAATCCCTTAATTCCTTCACCGCCCAATGTCTGCCAAAAGATTTGACTCATACATAAAGAGCAGTCATTTGAATAAGATGTTGGTGAACACCCTGCAGCCATAGAACACTAGCTCAGCATGAATCTGCACATTCCAGAGAGGAGGAGAGAAAACAAGAATGCTAAAAAGGAAAGGACTTGCATTTATATTTAGCTCATTTCACAAGGAAGTCCCAAAGTGCTTTACAGCTAATGAAGTACTTTTTAAAATGTAGTCACTGCTGTAATATAGGAAATGCAGCAGTCAATTTGCACGCAGAACGCTTCCAAACACAGCAATGCGATAATGTCTTTGCATCACTGCTCCCAATGTGGTCTCCTCTACATTGGAGAGACCAAACGCAGACTGGGTGACCGCTTTGCAAAACACCTCCAGTCTGAACGTAAGCATGACCCAGACCTCTATGTCGCTTGCCATTTCAACACTCCACCCTGCTCTCATGCCCACATGTCCGTCCTTGGCCTGCTGCATTGTTCCAGTGAAGCTCAACGCAAACTGGAGGAGCTGCACCTCATCTTCTGACTAGGTACTTTACCGCCTTCGGAACTTAACATTGAGTTCAACAACTTCAGACCATGGACTCTTTCCTCCATCTAATTTTCCTTTTCTATCCCTTTTTTCAAAATTCATTTTTATTTTTCATCCACTTATTTTTATTTTTATTCATTGTTATTTTTATTCCTTTTTTTATCCCTCCTTTTTATCTCATTTTCGAGCCTCTTTTCCCAACCACTGCCCTATCCCCTCACCCCACAAGGGCCATCTGTTACTTGTTCATATTGTTTTTTCCAGAGTGCTTACCCTTGTTCTGCTATTATCACATTCTACTTTCTTATCTTTGCCACTATTAGCACCATTTTAGCCCTTTCCATTACCATTAACACTCACTTTGTCTTTCTGTCCATGACATCTTTGTCAATCTCCTCTTTGCCCCACCTATAGCTGGCCTCCTATCCAGCTTCACCTGCTCCACCCCCTTAAACAGTATAAATTTCATCACATTTCTACTTCTCTGTAGCTCTGAAACGTCAACTCTGTTTCTCTCTCCATAGATGCTGTCAGACCTGCTGAGTTTCTCCAGCATTTGCTGTGTTTGTTTAATGTCTTTGTAATGTTGGTGGAGGTATGAAAATTGGCCAGGACACTGGGTAGAACTCTGCCCCCCACCCCCGCTCTCCTTCAAAATAGTATTGTGGGATCTCTTACATCTGCCTGATAGGACCGACAGGATCTTGGGTTTAGTGTCTCATCTGAAAAGACAGCGCCGCCAACAGTGCAGTACTCCTTCAGCACTGCACTGAGGTGTCATCCTGGATTATGTGCTCGGGTTCCTGGAGTGGAACTTGAATTCACGACCTTCTGACTCAGAATAGAAAGATTTTGAAACAGGTTCTCCAGTTGTTACAGTTGCACAGGTTGAAACTGAGAGAAGGACATAAAGGAAAATTAGATGGGAAACGACTTACAACAACATATGTATTTATATGGCATAGTTAACATACTGAACAACCCAAGGCACTTTCCAGGAATGGTATCAATAAAGAGATATTAGGGCAGGTGAGAGGGTAGTTTTCAAGGAGTGTCTTAGAGGAGAAAAGAGAGGTAGGGAGTCAAAGACATTTAAGGAAGAAATTCAAGAACTTAGGACTCAGGCAGGTGAAGACAAAGCCATCAATGGTGGAGTGATGGAAATCGAGGTATGGAAATAGCTAGAATTGGAGGAGAGCAGAGATTTCAAAGGATTGTTGGGGTGGATGAGATTACAGGGATAGGGAAGGATGAGGCCTTGGAAGGACTCAAAATTTTTTTTAAATATCAAAATGTGGCCATTTTGTGAGCCAGTGCAAGTCTGTGAGCACAGGACCTTTTTTTGCTAAATTAATTATTAATTCACAGGATGTGGGTATTGCTGCAATGCCAACATTTATTTGTGCATCCCTAATTGCCCTTGGGAAGGTGGTGGTGAACGGGATTTGATACAAGTTAGGATGGGAGCAGCAGAATTTTGGATGAGCTCAAGCTTGGATGAGACCAGCCAGGAGACCAGTTGGCACTTGGATCAAGTACAATAACAGGACAATCTGCCAGTACTTCCGTTCCATTGAAGGGTCATGAGGCCTAGAAATGTCAACTTTGTTCTTCTCTGCCGATGCTGCCAGACCTGCTGAGTTTTTCCAGGTAATTCTGTTTTTGTTTTAGTACTTCCTAGTGGCTAGTTTTGGAATGAAACCCTGGAAGCAAGCAACATTAGAAAGGAAAATACTTTCCAAATTAAAAAAAAATCAATAATAGCAATGGATTTTCAACTGATAATTTCCTTTGATTTTCAATGTTATTAATGACATTAAATTGCAGTGACGAAAAGTGACTAACTCTCAGAAGGTACTCAGTGCCTGTGGACTATGTCTCCGAGTGGAACTATGTATCCATACATGTCAGAATCTTCCTCCTGTCTCAGAATACTTTGGATTAAATAATCTTACTCCCTGGATGATAATGAGATCTGAATTAATTAATTTGTGCTGGACTGTGGTGAAATCCACCTCAAAGAACAAGGGCAGCAGACACATGGGAACACCCCCACCTGCAAGTTCCTCTCCAAGCCACTCACCATCCTGACTTGGAACTATATCACCATTTCTTCCCTGTCACTGGGTCAAAATCTAGGAACTTGCTCCCTAACAGCACTGTGGGTGTACCTACACCACAGAGACTGCAGCGATTCAAGAAGGCAGCTCACCACCACCTTCTCAAGGCCAACTAGGATTGGGCAATAAATTGGCCTTCCCAGTGATGCCCACATTACACAACTGAATTAATAAAAGAGAAAGCAATGGTCAGATCTAATCAGTTGGATAAGATTTTGTCTGAGAGATTAAATGGTAACTGGAGTGTGGGGGGTGGAAGTGGGTGTAGACGGGTTGGGGGTGAGAGGGATCAGAGATGGAAGTTGGGGGCTAGGAAGTGTCTCATTATGATGATGCAGCCATCCTGAATGTGGGGCAGACTAGATGGACCAACCAGTCTCTTCCTGCCTGATGTTCATACAGATCTTTGTAAAAGAAAGAAAGGTCCATGTTTTAGACAAAGGAATTGAAAGTCTGCCATATTTTGCTATATTGGCATAGCAATAAAAAGAGAAGACACTGGAAAATGCTCAGCAGCAGCAGTGGAGAGAGAAGCAGAGTTAATGTTTCAGGTCAATGACCTGTCATCATGGTGGTGTGACTCAGTATAGGAGAGTTGGATACTGAAGGAAAATATGTCACATGTTAGCGAGAGAGTTGAACTGCAGGGTTCAAAATGCTGAGTGATGGCTGTTCTTCGCTATCCATGTGGGGTCATCACAACCATGGTCGGTCCGGTCCTTAAGTCATATCCACAGATCTAAACTTGCAGCTGAGTCACTTAAATAATAAAGGTGGAAACTCTTGCTGATTTTGGTTCTCAGAGCCCTGAGTGACTGAGGTGAACTGAAATACCTCAATGAATTTGGAGCATTTAATAAAACATTTGGCTGCTGTCTCTGAATTTATACTGCAGCTGTGGACTAGTCTTAACGCATCAGTTTGAATCTATACTCATGTTTCTTTTCAGACTAAGTTGCTGTGAAGTTAGTTGGGACATTTTACATACGTTTAAGGCACTATATCTTTTTTTGGGATGTGGCCAGCATTTATTGCCCATCCCTAATTGCCCCTTTTCAGTGGGCATTTAGGAGTCCTAAATGCCCTGGGTCTGGAGTCACATGTAAGCCAGACCAGGTAAGGATGGCAGATCAGTGAATCAGATGGGGTTTTGTGACATTCAGCACAATTGGTTTCAGAGTGACCATCAGACTTCTAATTCCAGATTCTTATTGAATTCAAATTTCACCATCTGCCGGGTCCCCAGAGCATTACCCTGGGTCCCCAGAGCATTACCCTGGGTCTCTTGATTACTAGTCCAGTGACATTATCACTATGCCACTGCCCCCCTCCCCCCTCCCTATATGTATCATATTTTCTTTGTTTGTGGGATGTGGGCTTCACTGGCTGGACTAGCATTTATTGCCCACCCCTAATTGTCCTGGAGGAGGTGGTGATGAGCTCCCTTCTTGAACCGCTGCAGTCCCTATGGTGCAGGTCACACCCACAGGGCTGTTGGGGAGGGAGTTCCAGGATTTTGACCCAGCGACAGTGAAGGAACGGCCGATATATTTCCAAGTCGGGGCGGCGAGTGACTTGTTGTTATATAGTTTGTGGGTCCCATCCAAAGTCATATCAACAACCTCTCTCGCCCCTCCCCAGACAATAGTATTAAAACACAGTCAAGGTCAGGCCGCTGGACACAATGTGACAGATTGAAAACTCACTGCATTTCTGCAACATTGAACTCCGAGAAATATTACATTTTATCAACGACAAGAGCAATAACTGTCCCTGGAAATACCCTCAGTCTCGGTGCGGAGCCCCGAGTGAAGGTGTGGCCAAGGCTCAGCCGAAAAGAGGAACCTTAAAGGCATTTCTCTTTTTTTTTCTGCCATGTCAGGGAGATTGTTGCCGTTTTAAGAAAAGCTTAAGTCGGACGCGCGCTCCAAACCCCACCCCTCCCTCTCTCTCTCTCGCCGGGGGCGCGCCTAAGCTGCGCTCCCTCTGTAAATACAGGTGAATGAAACAGGGTAGGAAGCGGGGCTGACAGTGAGGTGGTGGTGGTGGGGGGACCATGGCGGATCGCTGGGCTGGGAAGCTGCTGCGGATCGTGGCTTTGGTGACAACTTGTAGCAGCTGGAGTGTGGAGACGACATCCCGCCGGGTAGGTGGAAGAAAGGAAGAGCTTTAGGGAAAACTTGTAATTCCGGAAGATACATGTTAATCATTTCGTTTTAAAGAGAGAGAGAGAAGAAAATGCCACAATTTGTATGCGGCTGCAGGGCAGCATAAACCCTGTGCAGGAAGATGCTGGTTCACTCTGAAAAAACGGATCAGTGCATAATCTTTCCGTGTTGTGGCTTTTGTAGCCTTGACCGTTCTTCCGAGAGCGAGCCATTCGCAAACTTTGATTAAGCATTTTGGGAGGGAAGAGTTTAAGCAGTTTGCAGAAGGAAACAAAATCCAGTTCGCGGTTGTGATCCATCTTACATTCAGATAAAGTTCGCACATCGAACATATTTGCATCTGGGGAAATGTGTGTTTAGCTCCTGAGGAGGGAAACCGACTTGTGGATTAAAACAGCGAGTGGGTCCGTTTATTACAGATCGAGTCACTCGATTTTAACTTATTCAAATATAAATCTGAGTGCGATCCGAGCTCATAATTAGCCTTCAGTCTTAAAAATTAGAGGGGCTTTTTTTTTTTGCCTTTGAATAACTTGCTTCTACCCCGACTCTTTTTTTAAAGTTGTCCCTAATATCCAAGCCATTGAAAGCCAGGAACTGAGAAAGATTTTAATCATTACAATAGATTGGTGTATGCACAACATCTGTAACTCTTTCAGAGTCCAGACTGACTAGTAAGAATGATTGTTTAAAGGAGGGGAGGGGTGAAGGAGAACAACAAAATGCATATCAGAGGCTTTAATGGTTCATTTCCAGAGTCCTGAAATAGGGGGGGGGGGGGGGGAGTTGATTTTCACACAAGGTGTTGAGTACATTTGCCAGTCCCACTTTTTAATGAAAAGGAGCTTTTTTTTTGTAATCCTATTTCAGAACGCAAACAGGAGGGTGAACAGCATATCAAATGACCCAATTTTAATGGTTTGCTTTGCTTGTTCGTTTTAAACCACCTCCTCTGCAATTATCTGCCTGAAGGGACTGTGATAAATGTTGCCTTTGTTTCAGTAATATTGAGTTTCTGGGTTAATGTCCTCAGCCCCTGGGATCACGAATTTTGTGTGTGTGTGGTTTTTTTTCGGATTCGTCCATCCTACGCTCTCGCCCAGCAACTCGGCTGTTTGTTTCTACCGTGTTAAATCTCCTCGCAAGTGGAACACGTGAAAATGTTGACACGATCGGGGAAATAATGCTATCAGCATGAAAATATACTGTAGCTGTGGCGATATGCTGGTGAATGGGATCTCTTCCCACCCTCTTTCCTTGGGTTAGATAAGTGCCACCCCTGCACTGTTTTTTTGAAAAGAGAGACATGTTGTTGAAGCTTTTCCTCTTGCACTCATTAGGACAAAAGGAAGAATGCCAAATTTCAAACGATCATAATTTATACTACAACAAAAAAGGCTACTGATTGGCAAGTCAACTCTGGTTGACCAAGGAATTACCATGGAGAAAGCAACAGGGAACTGTAGGCTCCCCAAACTCCCCAGGTAATTCAAAAAAAGGTGCGAGGCTTGAACATATTCCTTTTGTTTGCAGAGAATGTGTCCCTGTGAATGAATGTATGTCACTTCTCGCAAGTGTGAATGAGCCATGTTTTGAGCTGGAAAATTATCTTAAATTGATTTAGTGTAGTTATTAACACACTCAGGACTGTGCAGCAAGTGCTGTCCAATTGTGAAATGACCTCTAACAGTATTTTGGAGTTTGCAAGTGTGGGTTAGTTGAGTATAGTCTGTACTCTGCCTATAACTGAAGGAATAAGCTGTTTGATTTGATCAGCCAATCACTGGGGTGCACAACCTTTGTATCTGACATCACATCAGCATTGAAGTTCATACATGACATTGCTCAATTGTGTGATGGACTGATGTGAGCAATAGGTTAAGCAAGCCATTTCACACTGCTTCTACTAACAGGACACTGCCATCAGTCCAAAAAGACATTCTGCCTACCACACACATAGGGTTATGGAACCAAGGCAAATAGATGGAATTAAGAAATAGATCCACCATAATCTAATTGAATGGTGACAGAATGGAGGGGGTGAATTGCCTCTTCCTTTCTCTAGGATCACTTTAGGAAAATGAGTACAGCAGAGGATAGTCAGCACTGAAGAGTATTGTAGGAAACTATGAGAAAAGGAAAGCAATCACCTAGCAAACCCTAGAATAATTATGGAAATAATTTGAAGCTGCAACTGTAGAACCTTTGGGGTATTTCAATAAAGATGGGCCAAATGGTCCTCTTAATGTATAATTATCATGTGACCTCGTGCATTATTGGTGATTATTTAATGGTCATTGTGAGAGCCTGGAATTCTACCTGACAGCCAGCAGCTGTCAGGAGATGCCCACGTGTGTATGGGGTATAATGTGGGAAAATGTGAACTGTCCATTTTGGCAGGAAGAATAGAAAAAGAGGTTATTTAAATGGAGAGAGATTGCAGAGCTGTGAGCTACAGAGGGGTCTGGGTGTCCTGAGTCCCATTGACTCCAGTTTTGCTAGTGAGCCTTGATGTCAGGGCAGTTACTCTTACCTCATTGTTTGAGTTCAACTCTGGTCCGTGTTCGGAACAAGGTTGTAATGAGGTCAGGAGCTGAGGTGGCCCTGATGGAACCCAAACTGATCGTCGGTGAGCAGGTTTTTGCTGAGTAGGTGCCTCTTGATAGCACCGTTGATGACACCTACCATCACTTCACCGATGATCAAGAATTGACTGATAAGATGGCAATTGGCTGGCTTGGATTTGTCCTGCTTTTTGTGGATAGGACATGCCTGGGCAATTTTCTACATTGCTGGGTAGATGCCAGGGTTGCAGCTGTTCTGGAACAGCCTGGCTAGGGGTGCGGCAAGTTCTGAAGCACTGTTGCTGGAATATTGGCAGGGTCCATGGCCTTTGCAATATCCAGTGCCATCAGTCACTTCTTGATATCACATGGGAGTGAATCAAATTGGTGCTGGGGACCTCAGGAGGAGTATGGGAATATTTGTGGAGCTGTCTCCTCCTCCAGTTAGTTTAATTGTCCACTGCCATTCACGACTGGTTGTGGCAGGACTATAGAGCTTGGATCTGATGTTTGTTGTGGGATCGCTTAGTTTTGTCTGTTGCATGCTGCCTCTGGTGTTTGGCATGCAGGTATTCCCTTGTAGCTTCACCAGGTTGACACTTCATTTTTAGATATGCTTGGTGCTGCTTCTGGCATGCCCTCCTGCACTTTTGCTGAACCAGGGTTGATCCCCCAGCTTAATGGTATTAGTAGAGTGGGGGATATGCTGGGCCTTGAGGCTACAGATTGTGTTTGAGTACAATACTGCTGCTGATGATCCACAGTGCCACATGGATGCCTAGTTTTGAGCTGTTAGATCTGTTCGCTCTATCCCATTTAGCATGGTGGTAGTGTGACATAACACGATGGAGGGTATCCTCAATGTGAAGGCGGGACTTCATCTCCACAAGGACTGTGCGATAGTCACTACTCTGACCAATACTGTCATGGACAAATGCAGCTGCAACATGTAGATCAGTGAGGATGAGGTCAAGTGGGGTTTTCCCTCCTGCCACAGATATGTTCCTTAGGACTTCACCGATAGTGGTGCTGCTGAGCCACTCCTAGTGATGGATGTTGAAGTCCCCCACCAAGTACATTCTGTGCCCTTGCCTTTAGTGTTTCTTCCAATTGGTTCAACAAGGAGAAGTACTGATTTATCAGTTGAGGAGAGGCAGTAGGTGGTAATAAGGAAGTTTCCTTGCCCATGTTTGACTTGATGCCACGAGACTTCATGGGGACTCCCAGGGCAACTCTTTCCCGACTGTATACCACTGCACCGCCAACTCTATTGAATCTGTCCTGCCAGCGGGACATACCCAGGGATAGTGATGGTGGTGTCAGAGATGTCTGGCTGTGTCAGGCTGTTGCTTGATTAGTCTGTGAGGCAGCTCTCCTAATTTTGGCACAAGCCCCCGGATGTTAGTTAGGAGGAATTTTCAGGGTTGACGGGTTAATGCTGGGTGGTCCTTCCAGTTTCATTCCTTTTAGGCTACGTAACAGTTGATACAACTGAGTGGCTTGCTAGTCATTTCAGAGGGCATTTAAGAGTCAACACGTCTCCAGGACATTAGTGATATGTTTTTATGACAATGGTTTCGTGGTCACCTTTACTGAGACTAGCTTTTACTTCCAGATTTATTAGTTGAATTTAAATTCCGCCAGCAGGGGATTTGAACCCGTGTCTCCAGAGCATTAGCCTGGGCCTCTGGATTACTCGTCCATTACCACTATTACCACTGCCTCTCCGCCAAATAGCTCAAATGAAACTTGCTATCATTTTAAGAGCTCAGAGGTTCAAAGTTGAATGAAGTTTCTATTCAAACTAGAAATTAATGAGCATTTTTGAGTAAATTTTGTGTTGCTCTAGTATCAAGGTTAATTTTTGCTTACCTTTATTATCAAAACATCTGCACATTGGATTTAAAAGGTGACCTGGTCTTAATTACACAGCAAGAATTCATATCACTTTGAGAATTCACCCTCAGTTCCAAAACAGAAGAAGTGTGTGTAGCTGTGCTATTTATTGTATTTGGGAATAACTGGGTATAGCAACCAGATATGTGGTATTCAGCTTTGATTAAAGTAGGCATTTAAACAGTGTTAAGCAGTGCCGGGAATATAACATAAGAAATAGGAGCAAGAGTAGGCCATTGGGCCCCTCAAGCCTGCCCCGCCATTCAATAAGATCATGGCTGATCTGCCCCAGGCCTCAACTCCTCTTTTGTGCCAGCTCCTCATAGCCCTCGTCTCCTTTATATTTCAAAAATCTATCTACCTCCTCTTTAAATAGTGATCTAGCCTCCACAGCTCTCTGGGGTAGAAACGTAGGGACATTCTAGATTTTTCAAAATATATAAGCTTCAAAGTGCAGCATGCCTAAGACATGCTGGCGAGGGAACAAAGTTTACGATGTGAAACAAAGACAATGTTTAATTGGAAGAAATTAAGTTTCGTCCAGTAATGAATGTAGTGTGGCATCACACAGGCAGTGGGGTGTTGGAGGGAGAGGTTGATCTGGGTGTCTTTAGCGTACCTGTGGGACCTGCCAATGTGTTTTTGGATAATTTCCCCATGGCAGGATCAAGGGGGAGAAGGGGAAACCAAAGAGAGATCCTTACAGCATTCCAGATGTAACAGTGTGGGGGCTGAAAAAATGGAGATGATTTGGCTGTGATTAGATGGGTAGGAGTGGGACAAAGTAAGGGAAGTTCCACTGAGTTGATCAACACAGGTGAAAAATTGGAAAAGGATGGTGAAAGTTGACTGTTACATACAGTTAGGAACTTCTTGCTTTCCAATCTAATCCCATCCTGAGAGTGTGTTGAACTGCAGGCTAACAATGTGTAACCTAAATTACCTAGTAATATTCTAGCACTCAAGCCATTAGTTGAGTTATGTATGAGATGGGGGACAATTAACAATTCACAGTAATGCTGCATTTAACATAAACCTAAATGTCCTTCACGATACAATCTTCTCATATAGTCTATTTGCATAAAAATTCTACGCTGGGAAATATCTCTCTTCCGATACTGTCTCGTATGAGTGGGAACTGCCTCAGTCAATATCCTACTTGGGTATAATGTCATAATTTATATTTCCAAAAATGGTGTTTATGCCTTATAATCCAGACATTGACCACCATCAGGTTTGTGCTTTTGGGTGGGGGGGGGAACGGTGAGTAAGTTTCACAGTCTGTAAAAGTACACAATCTAATCTCTTTGACATCTCCATCAGTATCTTCAACCCATCGGTAAATGTTCTGTCAGTTTAAGAAGGGATCCTTCAGACCCTGAAACATAAGGATCCACCACCCTCCCCATTTTATACTCCTTTGCTCTCCTCTTCCAGAGCCTGGGTTCAAATTTAATATTTCTGGGAATCCTAATAGTGCTGGCGTTACATACACATGATTAACACTGAATCTCTAGCACTTGTGTTACTGCATTCATCTTTGTTCTAAAGGAAATTTTTAAGTCTGTGTATAGTTAAACCCATTTTGTCTTGTCTTAATTTTGTTGTGGTAATTACCATTAACTGAAGGGTAAACACTTTGCATCAGAAACACAATTGGAGCACAAGAGGAAGCTGGCGTGGGGCCAACACTGAAACGGCAATCATGAAAATAATGTTCGTTCTGAAATCAATTTCAAATGGACAACAGCATTAACAAAAATTTGCATCATGATCAACTGAAAGACAATTGTTTTGAAATTCCTTGTGCCGTTTTAATTGCTTTTTCTTCTTTATTACATTTTTGACATGTTAATCACGATTAAGGTGTGCTGACACATCGTAGACTAAATCTCTGAAGGCTATTGTCTACAGATTAATTTCAAAAATACTTTCTAAAGTCATCCTATAGTTGCCATTTCTAAATTGGTTTTTGGAATTGTGTGGATAGGGACAGGAGGTCATTCTGCCATTGGAGCCGGCTTTGCCATTCACTTAGATGTAAATTCTATTTACCTACCATTGCTCCACATTCCTTATTTCTGTTACCTAACAAAAACTATTAATCTCAGTCTTGAAAGCTCCAATTGGTGTAATGGGTCAATAAATAGAATTGGTGACTATGGCCTGAATTTTCCCGGCCCCTTGGAGGCTGCTTTGAAGTATTGAATTGGGGTGAGTGTGGCGCTGAGAAAACAGGAAGAAACTGTCAGGTTCTCTTCCCCAATGTGTTCCTGCCTCCACGCAGATTCCCAGGGGCAGCCCATCCGAGGGAGGTGGGCAGGCAATTAAGGCAGGTAAGACCTGAATAAACGGTCGTTTTCATGGAAGGAAGCAAGTTTCCTGGTGTCGCACAAGCCCCTTGCAGTGTCTGGGGGCTGGCAGAACGCCACCACCAAATGCATCTTCCCCCACTCCTCCCTTTTTCAGCATTCTGAAAGGACCATTCGCTCTGCAACATCCTGGTCCGCTCCTCAAACACCCACTTTTCCATGAAGGCGCAGGAGCTGAAACACCTGTCTTTTTACCTCCTTTCTCACTGTCCAAGGCCCCAAGCAACCCTTCCAGGTGAATCAATGATTACTTGTTCATCTTTTAATTTAGTTTACTGTATTCATTACTCACAATGTGGTCTCCTCTACATTGGGGAGACAAACACAGATTGGATGACCGCTTTTTGGAACACCTCCATTCAGTCTGCAAGCGTAGCCCTGAGCTTCTGGCTGCTTGTCATTTTAATTCTCCACCTTGATCCCACTCTGACCTCTGTCCTTGACCTCAGCAATGTTCCAATGAAGCTTAATGCAAGGTGAAAGAAAAGCATCTCATCCTTTGATTCGGCACTTTCAACCTTCCAGACTCAACATTCTGTTCAGCAATTTCAGATTGTAATCTCTGCCCCATTTTATTTCCTTTTTCTTTGCAAGTTTTGGTTTTACACTTGTTTTTCCTTGCAATTGGATGGAAGCTGTTCATCATTTTACCATTCACACCCCCTCCAGACACATCTGTCAGGAAGATATAATTTTCATAATGTTATTTTGAATTTATTGTAAAGTGGAGTAATAGTGGGGTCTGTGTCTATGTATGTGTGTGTGTGTGTCTGTGGGACTTAATTGGATTATAGATAGCTAGTCTGAAGGCTTTGATGTGAGACGAGAAGCTAGATTTGAAATGCTAAATAGGTAAACATGGGTGAAATTTTAAAATGTGATGTGTAAAGGGAACATTTGCATTTTTAAAGAAACCAAAGTAGCTTGGATTCAAAAGAGGGGGTGAAGTGTTTCACCTAGCCAGGAGAAGTTGAGAAACTTTTTTCTGAAAGATTACTGGTAAAATTGGTACTATGATTTTTTATTATTGGAGAGGTAAAGTCCAAAGACATAGTGAAACAATGGGAATTTGGATTCAAAGGGGAAAATATGGATAAAGGAGAGAAGGCTGTGTGCAAGCAAAGGATTTGTAAGATGTAACAAGTGTGGAAAAGTCTCAAGGCTCTGTGCCCAAACTGCTGTCTGCAAGAAATGAAGTTAAAAAAACTTATTTTGAGTTTGACTGTTCAGGGTATCCTATTACTTTGCCTGGGTCTTTTAAAATCTGTTTTTTATGTTGCCTTAACATAGTTGTAACTGGGATTTAGATTAATTAAGGGAGCTAGAAGTTATCATAATTTGTAGACCTGTGTATGTGCTTAAAATTATTTATTTTATTAATAAATGTTTAATTTAGTTTTGTAAAAACCCTCTAAGCCTCGGCCTATTTACTGAATTCAATGTCCATGTCTTGAAATAAATACAAATTGCAAATAGTTGTGGTGGCTGCTTCAAGTTTCCCACTGGGATTTGAACAGCTTGGCATTTACCGTCTGCCTGTCATAACACACCTTTTGTCTCTCGTTCTGTTACCACTCCATTTGGCTTTGCATCTTTAATCCTTTTTGTCGTTTAATCCCTCCTGACTTCCTCCCTTTCACAGACCTTTTTTATCTGAGTTCTCCCTGGTGTTCTGGCCAATATTTATCCCTCTACCAACATCACAAACGGATTATCTGGTTATTATCAGATTGCTATGCACAAATTGGCTGCCACAGTGCCTACACTTCTAAAGTATTCCACTGGCTGTAAAGCTCTTTGGGACATCCTGTGGTTGTGGAAGGCACTATATAAATGCAAGTTCTTTCCTCTTTCTCTTCAGCTGTTAACATCGATTTTAATAATCTATTTCTGCCCTCCTTGTTGCACTCAACCTCCTGCCAAAATCCTTTTTTATTCATATTATCAGCACTGGAATTGGAAACCAGAACAGGGAAGAATGTCTGGATCCCAAACCCACCCTCCTGCTACAAACTTGGGTCACAATTGACCTCCTGGAGACAGAAGCAGCAAAAGTGTCATTAGAGATCTTTCTACCAACCACCCCCACCCCATCTCCCTCTAACACTGGGAGATTTAACATGGAAGTTCTCTATATCTCTCCCTCCTGACATCACCTTAATGGAGGCATTTGCATAGTTAATGGTAAGTTCTACATTTTCCCAATCTCCCTTCCTATTGTATGCCTTCCTGAAGTTCTCTTAAATTAAAGACCATTTTCCTTAGAGTAGTGTCTTCCCTTTAAACAGTGAAAGGAGACTTTTTGGTGCTTCTAATTCCATGGGATTTAAATCTGGTTCATTGTTCAGATGTTGGTAAATCAACCTTTGCTGACAAGGTACTGGTTTCTGTTATGACTTTTACAAATTTGGGTTTTACACTATAGCTAATATTTTTAGTCAAACCACAAAGTTCCTTCTGGATAATGTTGATAAATTGAGTTCTTCAGTTTAAGTTTGTGACTTGGGGTGGCTTCACAAGTTACTAGTGAGTCTACATTTTGTTGCACGTGTTCATCTCTGTCATTATTCCTTTGTACCTGTCCTCTCCTGCTTTCACCTCTCTCATAATTTTCTCTCTTCCTATGTTATTTTTGTTTTTCTCTTTTTTTCTTTCCTCATTTAGGTGGGAGATTTCTGTTGCTGGGGGAAGGGGCCCTTGACGGAGGCAACACTAAACACTCCTGTTGGGATCGAACTAGTGTTTTGTATTGCATCCAGTTGTGGGCACCACGCTTAGGAGCGATGTGAAGACATTACGGAGGTTACAGAAGAGATTTACTCAAATAGTTCCATGAATGAGGGATTGTAGTTGTGTGTTGTAGGATGTTGGGTACTGTTCAGTAGTTCTTTATATATGTATGTGTGTATATACACACACATGTATATGTTTATGTGTGTGTATGTATATGTGTGTGTGTGTGTGTGTATATATATGTATATGTGCACACTGCTCTGTCCAACACTAGACTGATCCCTAGGTGTGGGTCATGTGTTCTCTTGCATCACTGTATTGGTGGTATTGTACTCAGTCCCATGTTAATCCTATATGTGTCCAATCCTTGTACTACAATGTGGAGAGACTGGAGAAGCTGGCATTGTTCTACTTAGAGTAAAGAAAGCTAAGAGAATATTTGATTGAGGTGTTTAAAATCATGAAGAGTTTGGATAGAGTAAATAGAGAGAGAAAAGAGAAGCTATTCCAAGGGCTGAAAGGTCAATAACCAGAGGATGCAGATTTAAGATGATTAGCAAAAGAACCAGAGGTGACATGAGGAAACACATTTTTTTATTGCAATATGTGGTTAGGGTTTGGAATGCACTGCCTGATAGGGTGGTGGGCACAGATTCAGTAGTAACTTTTTAAAAGGAACTGGATAAATACTTAGAGGAAAAAATTGCAAGGATAGGGTGAAAGAGCCAGGGAGTAGGACTAACTGGATTGCTTTCAAAAGAGCTGGTGTAGACTCAGTAGGCTGAATGGTTGCCTCACCCTGCTCCCGTCTTCCTCCTTTTCCCACTCTTGCGTTAAAGATTGAAATGATTCAAGAGGGTAAATGTAGAGAAGATGCTTCAACTTGTGGTGGAGACCAGAATCAGGGGTCATAAAAATAAGATAGTTACTAATAAATCCAATGGGGAATTCAGGAGAAACCTCTTCACCCAGAGAGTGGGGAGAATGTGAATTCCCTATCACAGAGAGTGGTTGAGATGAATAACATCAAACATTTGAGGAGAAGCAAGAAAAGTGCATGAGAGAGAAAGGAACAGAAGGGTGTGTTGATGGGGTTGGATAGTGTGGGGTCTAAATATCACTCTGGACCAGTGGGTTGAAAGCCCTGTTTTGTAAATTCAATGTATTGCCTGCAGAATAATAACTTGGGAAACTTGGATCTGGAAGAAGAGGTGAGTGCTTTTGCTGTGATTACTGAACCCCTCTCTGGTGCCCCAGAGTATGTAACTTTTCAACATTAATGCTGCCAAGTTCACACCATAGTACCATTCATACTGCGTTCACTCTGCTATGAACTTGGCAACGTGTAAATACAGTCCAAGTACCTGTAGTCATCCTTGTGGAAACACACCCATTGACTCAACATACTGCTTTCCCCTCTGATCTTTGCAAGCTTGTGCTATAAACAGAGGGAGTCTTTATATAGCAGAGTGTTTGCACAGTAACTGCAGGCCTTGGTGTGAAAAAGCTTTGATCCAGACTTATTTCACGGACTTTAAAATCCAGTTTACTGAACAAACTTCTTGTTTTTCTTTTTGGCAAATGAGATGTGAATGAAAACCCACTTTGGAGAAACAAGTTTACTTTTACTTTTTAAATTTGCAGAATTACCACAGCTGAAGGTTCTCCTGGAAACTGGTTGCATCAAAGCCGGTTCATGCAACTGAAAATGAGACTTGACTCCCAGTCGTTTTGGCTTTGCCATTAGACTTATTTCATGGTCTTTATTTAATCAGTTGGATGTTGGGAATTCTTTTTGAGCTCTCATGAGATTCATTATTGATTCCTTATGGTTTGTGCAGTTGCGAATTCCAGTTAAAATTGGCTGTGAGAAGCATCTGCAACTGATGCAGGACATTGAAGTGTGAAAAGCAGCAAAAATTAAGTGTTTTTTTTCATTCTCCTGCTTTTTGTTCCATCTTTATCCATAACGTTGACTTTTTTTTATTAAAAATCATCCACTGATAAAAGCTGTTTCTCCTCCGTTAATACGTGTAACATGTGGCGGTCAAAACAGCTGTAAACCAGAATCCCCAATACCATTGCGGTAAAAACAAAAAACCACAGATGCTGGAAATCCAAAACAAAAAACAAAAAGCCCTGGAAAAACTCAGCATTCTGGCAGCATCTGCGGAGAGGAACACAGTTAACGTTTCGAGTCCGTATGACGCTTCAACAGATAGCCCTACTGGGGGTGGGGTGGGGGGAAGGGATTGAAATAGGCTAAAAGGTAGAGATAAAACAATGGATGGAAATACATTTAAAAATAATGGAAATAGGTGGGAAAAGAAAAAAACATTATATAAATTATTGGAAAAAGGGGGATCGGAAAGGGGGTGGGGATGGAGGAGAGAGTTCATGATCCAAAATTGTTGAACTCAATATTCAGTCCAGAAGCCTTCCCCTCTAGGACTATCTGTACCTTTTATTATCACATTCCTTAGATAATATCACCAGCTTCAACACCTCTTTGTCCTTTTGTCTATGACATCTTTTGGTTATCTCCATCTATCACTGGCCCTCTATCCAGCTCTACCTGTCTACCACCCCCCCCCCCCCCCCAAAAACCAGCTTATATTTCACCTCTTTTCTATTTTTCCTTAGTTCTGTTGAAGAGTCATACGGACTCGAAATGTTAACTGCGTCCCTCTCCACAGATGCTGCCAGACCTGCTGAGTTTTTCCAGGTATTTTTGTTTTTGTTCCCCACTACCATTCTTGAGTATTGATAAGTGGAACTATTTACAACAATTTACAGCAAGACAATGGGGCCTAAAGTCCTGGTAATCTTCCAGCACATTCCTGCAATCCAGTATGGAGGGAGTACAGAGAATGGGATATAATATAGACCTGTGATTTGGATGCACCAGGTACCCAGCAGTTTCTGCGCAGCCATGTTTGGGGTAGAGTCTCTACTGGTCTGGAGGATACTTGAGTTAAGAGGGGCAGTGACCAGCAGAGGGAAGTTTCCTTAATGCTGGAGTGGCTGACATTAGATTACTTCTGCCAATATTTGAGAGTTGTGGAGCCAACCTATGGAAGGAGGAAGCAAAGACATTCCAGATTTCAAGAGGATTTGGTGGTCCTTACTCATCCCATCAGTTGTTTCAGCTTCCTGGACAGGTGGGCTCCAGAGTTGCCCCTATTGGTGAAGGGACATACCTGGTTTAATTAAACCAGACAATGCTTCAGTTTTAAGGCACACACTCTTATGCTCAAATCCTGCCATAACCTCACCCCCTGTCTATCCCAGTAACCTCTTCTAGCCCTACAACTCTCCAATATTGGACTAATTCTGGCCTCTTGCACTTCCTCAATTTCAATTCCACCTTCCCCCATTCAGCTGCTTGGCCCTAAGCTGTGGAATTCCCTCCCTAAATTTCCCTGCCTCTTTCCTCCTTTTTAAAACACTCTCCAAAATCCCCTACCCCTTTGATCATCTGCTCTAATATCTCCTTGTTTGGCCTGGTTAAATATTTTTTTGGATGAAGCTCCTGTGAAATACCTTGGGATGTTTCACTACGTTAGAGGCACAATATAAATAAGTTGTTGCTGTAGGTGAGCTCTCCCTGAACTGCCAACTTTGAGAGGGAGGGCACTGAAGGCAAGCAAATGTCACCACTTACCTTAGGGTGGACAGGCCATGGATTTTGCTTCAAATCCTTTCCCTTTGCTCCATGACCAGTCTGACCTAGTGCTCATTTATTAGCTCCATTTCTGAGGTGGCATCATCGGTTTTGTTAAAAAATGCTCAGAAATGAGAAACAGACCAAACTAATCTTATGTTTACATAGCTTGTTTTGGAAGAATAACTAGATCTTGTAATTATCTAGGGCTGGATCAGAGAATGTTCAAATTGTTTGTTGAAGTCAACCCCTTTAATTTGGTGACAAGTGTTTTAAATTAAAATGGAACTTTGAAGGAACGCTGGTATGCTTTAAGACTGAAGATTAAAGTTGACATGCTAGTTTTTGTTCTTTTGGAGATTTTCGAGCACATCTGTCACATCTGGTAGTCGTAAACTTCTTTTTAAGTATGGAAAAATGTTAATCGTTTCAAAATGTTTTCTTTTATTGGTGTATATGTTGGTTGACACCTAAGATTGTGGTTTGATACAGAGCGCACGCTACATTTCTGATTACACACAAATGGAATCTGTAATTGTGACGTGAGCATTCCTTCTATGGCTGCAACTATCTTTATCCCAGTGGATAGAGGGGGTTAATCCTTTAAGGTGGAGAGCTTTTATGGGCTCCTACAACCCACATAGTGTTGGGGAGGGGGCTGATGAGAGTGGGGAGGCCCACCCCTACCTCCATCTGATATGATTAATCATTGGATGTCAACAATGCCTGGAACTTCAGTCTGGACTCATTGGACTGTCTGGACCAGGGCTCAAACCCTGTGTTCTCTAACTGAAGACAGGAATGCTATCACTATGCCAAAGGTTTGGTTCTATGTACACTACAGTTATTTATTTTTATACATCATGATGTTTAATGGTAGGATGGGTACTATTAAAAGCAATTCTCTTGGTCTCCCTGAGCCACTCGAGAAATCTTTCTTGAGTAAAACTACTTGGAACCATGAGGGTGTGTTTTACGGTTAATGTTTTGTGAACAATGACATTGGTCCATCCAGCCTGTACCCCACAAGTGTGATATCTTGTGCATCGCAATATATATCCACTCCTCATCCCACCCAAAACCATGTGATCCCTTTGGAAAGGCAACCAGATTTTAAAAACCCAGGCTGACTTAGGAGGGAAATCTGGAAAGTTCCCCTCCAATTTCCTCAGATGATCGAAACTAGTCCAGGAGGTCACTCCATTTCTGGTAATTCCTCATAGCATTTACCCTTTTCTGGGAGGTGGTCTCTGTCCCAGCCTGAAACAGTCCAGCCCTCATTTGAAGGAATTCAACAAATTAGCATCCATCCCATGAGCTGCAGCTTGTTCCAGAGGCTATAACTTGTAACCTGCCTTTGATCTGTAGCTGTCATTAATGAGCATTCAGTCAATACCCAGTGTGAGGGGAAAATACCAAAATTAGAGAACAATTATGGCATTTGTGCTCTCCTATTAGTATCTCCAACCCCTCCTTGTTTAGTTGCTCATCCAACTTGTTCTATGTTGAGTGCGATTCATTAATATTATTTCATAATATCTTTTGGATAAGCTGTCCGTATAAGAAAGGAAATTGTAGCTGGGAAGTAGAAGCAAGAGCTGAAAATGGGTTGTCTTGGTGATCTCCTGCCATATTTTATTTTCAGGTTTATTATTCGTGCGGAGCCATTGTTGATTCTGCAGCTCAAGGTATTATCCTTTCACCTGGCTTTCCTGCAAGTTACGTTCCAGGTACACACTGTTTGTGGCAATTCTTCATTCCGGCTGGTGTCCATCTTGTTTTGGAAGTTTTTGATTTTGACGTGTTTGAGAATCCACGTAATGATAAAACCCTCCTTGGTGAACATTCAACACCTGCAATGGTAGGTGGGGAGATTTCTGTTTCTGGTTCATTGGAGAATGGGGGCACTGTACAGAGTCAAGAGCCCAACAACCAGCTACATGCTCATACAAAAGAATATGTTCAAGATGGAAGAATAAAGGTGTTTTTTAATGAGACCAATGTGTCTAATTCAAAAGCTTTTGATGGTGACTACTCTGTGACCCAATCCCATAAAGCTGAAGGCAAACGAGTGGTGGCACAGGAAGAGTCCATAAAATTGGAGATGGTTAAGACACCGCCATTGCAACAAGATTTCTCCATCACAGACTCGTCACTTGATGATTTGGATAAGGATGATTCCACAAAGTCAAATTTGAGTGATCCACTTGCTGATTTTGGTGACTACAAAGACATCAATGTAGACCCACAATCCAACAATGAAAGACAAGGTGAGAAGAGGCTGGAAATTGACCATCTTGAAGTGCAACAAGTAAATGATTCAACTGTAGTCACAGTGATCCCTGCCAGAAAAGTGACACCCTTCGCACCTCCTGAAGTCTGTCCGAATGATGTTTTATATATTTCCGATCTGATCACGTTTTCTGCCCGTTTTTGTGGGGCCAACACCCCTGTCAACAAGACGTTGATGTTTGGTTCTTCTCTGGAGATGGTGGAAGTGGTGGTGGAGCTGATCACCACCACGGATCGCGGGCGTGGATTTCTTCTCCTTTACCAGTTTAAAGCTGGCCTAGATGCTGATTTTCGAACACTGATTAAACATCGGGACCAAGACAACCTGATCCATTTCTTGGTCATTGCTGGCATTGCTCTGTTATCCGTCGTTCTTCTGACTGCACTCTGTTGTGCCTGGAGGTGAGTTTAAACTATATTCACTTCTCCCTCTGGCTCCTAGAAACGAACCTTTATGCCAAACTTTGGAAAATTTATACTGTTTTAAGGGGTTGATATCTTTTGGGGTTCAGCTTAAGACTCATTCCCGATTTGTATTCATGAGTCAAATACAGTTTGGCCCTCTGAGAATAGAAGGAAAGGACTTGAATTTATATAGTGCCTGAGGACATTCCAAAGTGTAAATTAAGCATTCTTGAAGTCTAGTCATTTTTGTAATTTAGGAAACACAGCAGCCAATTTATGCACAGCAAGCACCCACAGACAAAAATGTGATAATGACTAGATAATCTGTTTAGTGATGTTGGTTGAGGGATAAATTATTGTCTTAGGACACCATGGAGAACTTGATAACTTCCACCTGAGAGCAGATGGGGTCTCAGTTTAATGTCTTATCTGAAAGATGGCACCTCAGACAATGCAGCACTCCCTCAGCACTGGAGTGCCAACCTAGATTTTGTACTTGAGTCTCTGGAGTGGAACTTGAACCCACAGGCTTCTGACCAGAGAGGTGAGAGTACTACCCAAACCTGACACCCAATCTTCAGCAAGGACTACATGACCTGGGATGACTGCGGGTTGTAATGGCAATGATTATGCATGGGTCAACCTTTCCTTCCCCTTTTAAATCTAATCAATTAGCTCGTTGCATTTTCCAGATAAAATGAACAGTGTAGAAAACAGCCAGTGTTTAAGGTTACAATGAATGATCATCATTGTGTGGCTTTTGTTATGTTGGTTTCTTGGTTTCGAGACAAATAAAGAGGCATCTATTATAAGAAGTTGAATTATTATAGTTTTGTACTTCTGAATTTTTGATGTTAATTGGACTGTGCTAGGAATCTTAATTGATTCGCACAATCTGGCTTTGATAAATTTACTACTTTTTATATACATCAACTTGCCCATTAGTTTCAGAATAAAACAGGCCACTGGATTCCTTCATATTGGTGTCTGTAACCAAGGCCTGTTAGCTCTTCTGTTGCATAAAGAAGAGGCAAGTCTGTGCTACTGTGGGCGGTAAGAATACTGGGACTTGACCAAATTACAGATATTAGGCCATCTTCAGTGAGACTCCTGCACAGGTCATCCAAAAGATAAGTCAAGTGTAAGCGGTTTATATGTTGACCAGGGTTTCTCTATGTCTAGATCGTCTTGTGTCATTGATCGTTCCAGATAATGCTCTGTCCCCGGGCCTCTGGAAACCCGCACCCTGCAACCAGCTGCTGTGATATGCTAGCTCATCCTCTGTGTACGTTCCTAGATCTTCCTGTGGGGAAGCACCAGGAATCTATTTAGGGTGCTCTCCCACATTCCTTGTGCCCACCCCCTTTGCTGCCACCATTAAGAATATCAAGCTCCCTTACAGGAAGGATGGGCTACAATATTTGTGGAATGAATTGGGTCTGGATGGAATACATGTTCCTTTCCCCTCCTGAGGAGAGGGGAACAGTGAGTCTCCAAATTGGACAGGTTATCTGTTTCCCAAGATCAGAGTAGCTGTATCTGAATGGGTGGAATTTCTGTGAGTGCCTCCTCCAATTTTCCACTGATAATCTTGGCGGAGAATTGGTGTATTAATATCTTAAGCGGGTTCAACCGAATGACTGGTGATCGAAAGATCCCTTGTGGAAATTCTAATCCCTCCAGATGTTTTGCTGCTGGCTATTTTCTTGTGTCTTGGAACTGTTTGGGAGTTGACCCTGGTACTATATTGAAAACAGTCGCTGGCCCACCCTGAACATAAGAATTTTACATCAGACACAGCAATGGGATCACAAGAGAATTTCCTGCCGGGAGCAGTATGTCTAGACCTAGAACTCAACTGTATAACTCTTCCAGTCAGTAATTGCCACCAGCATCCTGAAAAAATTAGGCTTTCAGCAAAGGTTAACTGAGTCCATATGGAATAATCTCTCAAACTTTGACTCGTGACCACCTTGACTGACAATTTCCTGATTTTAAAAAAATTGTTTTGCTCTCACACTCTCTTGTGCACTTGCACGCTCTCTTTCTCTCTCTCTCTCTCTCTCTCTCTCTCTCATCATTCAAGTCACCCCTTAAACTTGTAGGGTATTCAAGCCTGTAATTTCCCTAGTATTTACTCCTTGGGAGTCTTGGTAACATTCTGGTGGTTCTGCATTGCAGTCTTTCACTGGCCAATATGGTCTTTCTATTTTGGGGACTGTTGGACATGTGTGGCCAACCAGCTAAAACATGAAAATTAAGGGTAGACAGCATTGCGGTAAAATTAGCTAGGGATACATGACAACAACTTACTGTCATAATTTATTGGAGTACAATAAGATGTTGCATTTATATAGCATCCCAAACATCCCACATCGCTTTACAGAAGTGATTACCAAACAAAATTTGACACTGTGCCACATAAGATGATATTAGAGCAGGTGATCAAAAATGTAATCAAAAAGGTAGGTTTTAAGGGAGCATCAAATGAGGAGAGAGATGGAGACACAGGTTTAGGGGGGAATTCTGGAGTTTGGGGCCTAGGCAGCTGAAGACACAGGCGCCAATGATGGAGTGAGGCCAGAATTGGAAGAGTGCAGAGATTTTGGATGTTTAAAGGAGGTTACAGAGATAGGAAAGAGTTAGGCCACGAAGGGATTTGAAAATAACAAAGAGAATTTTAAAATTTGAGGGCCAGGAGCCAACGTCTTAAAGCCAATCTCAAAAGCAGCCAGAATTTCATTTCTCGAGTCAACTCTTCTCATGATTTTGTAGAGTGTGAGTTTTGAATTGTGGAGGCTTCCTGTTGTGATCTGACACTGACAAACTCATTTCAGAAAAGAGACTTTCACATGTTGACTTGGTCGGATTTTAGTCCAGATTCCAGAGTTGAAAGAAATTCAGCCCATTCCATCACTCCTGAAATCAGTTGTAATAGTCTAACCCCAGTAATCTCATTTGTACTGTGAAAATATTTTGATTACATTCTGAGGAGCTCTTTTGTTTTGGAAATGATGCAACAAGCTATTTCAAGCACTTTGATATGCTAAGAACGTAGGTGGTAGTTCTAACACTCTGCTATTAGAAGTGAATCATAATTTCATGGTGATAACTCTAAATAATAATTTCTGTATTTGCTAAATGTAGACATGCAAGTGACAGAATTATGTGCTGTTACTTTGTGTGCTTTTCTTTTAAAAGCAAAAACAGTTGCTTTTCTTCTTGCATTTCGTTGCTTATTGACAAGAGGGATATTAGTGCAGAATAAAACACTTGACCATGTTTTTACATAGAATTTACAGCATGGAAACAGGCCATTCGGCCCAAGTGCTCTGTACTAGTGTTTGTGCTCCATACAAGCCTCCCCTCACCCTACATCATTGCACCACAATCAACACCTTTTATTTGTTTCTCCCTCTTGAAATTATCCAGCTTCTCCTTGAATGTATCTTTACTATTCAACTCAAGTACTCCTTGTGGTAGGGAGTTTCCACATTCTCACTGCTCTTAAAGAATTCAGGAGAAATTATACTTAATTGGATTTATCAATGACAATTGTTTTTATAGTCCCTTATTTCGGTCTTCCCTCAGCAAGTGTGCTGTGTATTTTATCCTTTAACAGTATGTAAGCATTGCTGGTTATTGCCCAGCATTTATTGCCCATCCCTAATTGCCCTTGAGAAGGTGACGGTGAGCTGCCTTCTTGAACTGCTGCAGCTCCTGTCGTGTAGGTACACCCGCAGTGCTGTTAGAAAGGAAGCTGCAGGATTTTGACCCAGCGACAGTGAAAGAACAGCGATGTATTTCCAAGAGAGGATAGTGTGTGGCTTGGAGGAGAATTTCCAGGTGGTGGTGTTCCTATGCAACTGCTGCCCTTGTCCTTCTAGATGGTAGAGGTTGCACGTTTGGAAGGTGCTTTGAAGGAAGCTTGGTGAGTTGCTACAGTGCATGTTGTAGAATGTGCACACAGTTGTCACTGTATGTTGGTGTTGGAGGAAGTGAATGTTTGTGATAGATGGGGTACTGATCAAATGAGATGCTTTGTCATCATTTTCAACTTCTTGAGTGTTGTTGGAGCTGCATTCATCCAGACAAGTGGAGATTATTCCATCACACTCCTGACTTGTGTCTTGTAGATGGTGGATGGGCTTCGGGGAATCAGGAGGTGAGTTACACATCCCAGAATTCCTAGCCCCTGACCTGCTCTTGTAGCCACAATATTCATATGGCTAATCCAGTTCAGTTTATGGTCAATGGTAACCCCCAGGATGTTGATAGAGGGGGATTGAGCAATGGTAATGCCATTGAATGTCAAGGGAAAATGGCTAGTTTCTCTCTTGTTGGAGATAGTCATTGCCTGACACTTAAGAAGCGAAGTAATATTCACACCGCCACCTAAAAGTTCCCCTCCAAGTCACTCACCATCCTGACTTGGAAATATATCGCTGTTCCTTCACTGGCGCTGGGTCAAAATCTGGGAACTCCCTCCCTACCAGCAATGTGGGTGTACCTACACCTCATGGACTGCAGCAGTTCAAGAAGGCAGCTCACCACCACCTTCTCAAGGGTAATTGGGGAAGGGCAGTAAATGTTGGCCTTGCCAGTGGCACCTGTATCCCATGAACAAATTTTTTTAAAAAAAGGCCTTTTCGATCTTTCCAGGCAGTTATAATCTCTCTTTGGTCCCACTATTAAGTATTTCTAGATCAAGTGTAGATTTGTTAGATGTAAGCTCCCTCTAATCTACCTCAACACAGTTTTGCATCTGAACTTCGGGAGCCCCATCCCTAAATGATTGGTGTGTGTGTGTGCGCTTTTGTCTTGACCAATATTTTTGCCTCAACTAACATCACCAGAACAGATTACCTGGTCATTATCACATTACTCTGAGAGTTTGCTGTGTGCAAATTGGCTGCCATGGTTCCTACAACAATGATGCACTTCAAAAAGTATTTAATTGGCATAAAACACTTTGGGACATTGAGAATGTAAAAAGGTGCTTATATAAATGCAAATCTGTCTTTGGTGTAGAATACAGCATTTTGAACAAATATGAGACAATGGGAGGCCAGAGATCCAGCTTGCTGGTTTAGTTTGTGGAAATGTCCCATTGTGAAAGAATGGTTCCCTGTAATTCAGTGCAGGAACTCAAGGCAGCAATTAAATTCAGTGCAGAAAAGTTTTCCTTTATGGGCCATTACTTGTCTGGAACTGTTTTATTGTTGGGTTAATAATGCAGTGCGAAGACTGCATGAAGGCTAATCATGTAATTCAAACAATAATTAAACCAACTCCATAGTGAATTAAAAAACACAAATTCATTCGTAATGTTGGGTGAGAGTTCTGAGAGCAAATTTAAGAAATCTCCCACGGCTTCTCACCTTTTGGATTGTTTTGCAGTCTTCCCTTAAGTTTCACATGATGAAATAAATGGCAGATTGTCGGCAAGTCTACCCAACAGGTAGCTAAACACCTTTGATATTTCTCTTTCTCCCTACTGATGCACTCCAGTCTGAGCCTTTGGTTGATTCTCTATTGGGACAGCAGTAAGCATGGTACAGTTAGAAGGGAAAATTCCCCAAGGATCTTGGGCTTGATTCATTAGCCTATGATCCTGCTGCAAGATTGTGTTGTTCTTGTTGACCTCATCCTCACCAACTTGCCTGCAGCAGATGCATCTGTCCATTAGCGCATCAGTAGGAGTGACCACTGCACAGTCACTGTGGAGACTAGGTCCTGCCTTCACATTGAAGATACCTTCCATCGTGTTATGTGGCACCACCACCGTGCTAAATGGGATAGATTTCAAACAGTTCCAGCAACTCAAGACTGGGCATCCATGAGGCGCTGTGGGCCATCAGCAGCAGCAGAATTGTACTCAAACACAATCTGTAACCTCATGGCCCAGCACATCCCCCACTCTACCATTACCATCAAGCCAGGGGATCAACCCTGGTTCAATGAAAAGTGCAGGAGAGTATGTCAGGAGCAGCATGAGGCATACCTAAAAATGAGGTGTCAACCTGATAAGGCTATAACACAGGACTACTTGCATGCCAAACAGCATAAGCAAGTGATAGCTAAGTGATTCCACAACCAACAGATTAGATCTAAGCTCTGCAGTCCTGCCACATCCAGTCATGAATGGTGGTGGAAAATTAAACAACTCACTGGAGGAGGAAGCTCCACAAATATCCCCATTCTCAATGATGGGGGAGCCCAGCACATCAGTGCAAAAGATAAGGTTGAAGCATTCGCTACAACCTTCAGCCAGAAGTGCCAAGTGGATGATCCACCTTGGCCTCCTCTGGAGGTCCCCAGCATCACAGGTGCCAGTCTTTAGCCAATTCGATTCACTCCACATGACATCAAGAAATAGCTGAAGGCACTGGATACTGCAAAGGCTATGGGCCCTGACAATGTTCTGGTAATAGTACTGAAGACTTGTGCTCCAGAACTTGCTGCGCCCCTAGCCAAGCTGTTCCAGTAAAGCTACAAAACTGGCATCTACCCAGCTATGTGGAAAATTACCCAGGTACGTACCAAAAAAGCAGGACAAGTCCAACCTGGTCAATTACTGCCCCATCAGTCTACTCCCCATTATCAGTAAAGTAATGGAAGGGATCATCAACAGTGTTATCAAGCGGCACTTGCTTAGCAATAGCCTGATCGCTGACGCCCAGTTTGGGTTCCACCAGGGCGACTCAGCCCCTGACCTCATTACAGCCTTGAAGCTGAACTCCCGAGGTGAGGTGAGTGACTGCCCTTGACATCAAGGCAGCATTTGACAGAGTGTGGCATTAAAGAGCCCTAGTAAAACTGGAGTCAATGGGAAGCAGGGGGAAAACTCTCCACTGGTTGGAGTCATACCTAGCACAAAGGAAGATGGTTGTGGTTGTTGGAGGTCAATCATCTCAGCTCCAGAACATCACAGCAGGAGTTCCTCAAGTTAATGTCCTCAGCCCAACCATCTTCAGCTGCTTCATCAATGACCTTTCTTTCATCATCAGGTCAGAAGTGGGGACATTTGCTGATCATGTTCACCATGCATGATGACTCAGATGCTGAAGCAGTCCATGTCCAAATGCAGCAAGACCTGGACAATATCCAGGTTTGGGCTGACAAGTGGCAAGTGACGTTTGTGCCACCCAAATGCCAGGCAATGACCATCTCCAACAAGAGAATCCACCCATTGCCCCTTGATGTTCAATGGCATTACCATCACTGAATCCCCCACTATCAACATCCTGGGGGTTATGATTGACCAGAAACTGAACTGGACTAGCCAAATAAATACTGTGGCTACAAGAGCAGGTCAGAGGCTAGGACTCCTGCGATGAGTAACCCACCTCCTGACTCCCCAAAGTCTGTCCTTGCTCCCCAAGTCTGTCCACCATTTACAAGGCACCAGTCAGGAATGTGATGGAATACTCCCCACTTGCCTGGATGAGTGCAACTCCCATAACACTCGAAGCTTGACCCTGTCCAGGACAAAGCAGCCCGCTTGATTGGCACCACATCCAAAAACATTCACTCTCTCCACCACCGATGCACAGTAGCAGCAGTGTGGGCCATCTACAAGATGCACTGCAGGAATTCACCAAGGCTCCTTCTTCAACAGTACCTTCCAAGCCCATGACCACTACCATCTAGAAGGACAAAGGCAGCAGATAGATGGGAATACCACTAACTGGAAGTTCCCCTCCAAGTCACTCACCATCCTGAATTGGATGAATATATCGCCGATCCTTCATGTCACTGGATCAAAATCCTGGAACTCCCTTCCTAACAGCACTGTGGGTGTACCTACACCACATGGACTGTAGTGGTTCAAGGAGGCAGCTCACCACCACCTTCTCAAGAGCAACTAGGGATGGGCAATAAATGCTGGCCCAGCCAGCGAAGCCCACATCCTGTGAATGAATTTTTAAAAATCTACTGGTTTGTTCTATACTTTATATCTGATTTGCCTTGGAATGAATGTCATCCCAGCATTGCTCTAAGTCCGCAACTGGGTTATTTATGGTGCTTTAAAGTATCTCTTCAAGCTGTCTCCACACCTATCTTGAGCTTGGGCTGTCCGAGTCTTTCTCTGGAAGTTTCTGTTAACTTTAACTCTCAAAGATTCCACCCAGGCTTAAGAATCGAGCACAGTGAACAGACTAACCCATTCAAAACCAGATGAATTAAACCATTGGACACTATAGTATGAATATTGGATAAGGCCAAGGTCAGACTTGTTGATGGCCCTCTGATTCAATAATGGTCTCTCCATTAGTCTTTGAACAGCAATAATAACCAATTTGGCAAAGTATTAGAAGTGGAAGAATCAGTGAATCATTATGCCCCACCTTAGGGAATGAATAGTAAACTGACCAACAATAACAATGGGGTGGTAGGTTTACACCGCTGCCATTCCCCATTCAGTGGCTCTGTGATATTCTCAATGTGCGGAGGTGCCCAGCTTCTCCATCAGGTGATGGGGAAAGCCTGCAGGCTGTTCACTGTAGCCACGCCAGCAAACTTCCTAGCAGTCTGAGCAGAGCCCAGTGCACTGTTCATTGGGGTAGGGAAAGTGAGTGGTGGGGCAGGAACATGATGCCATTCAGCCCCCTCGATCCTGTTCTGGTATTCAATAAGATCATGGCTAATCTAGTGTGCCTCCTCCATTTACCCACCATTTTTTTTTTTCATAGCTCTTGTCCAACAAAAATCTATAGCGCTCAATCTTAAATTCCATTTAAGCCCAGTATCCACAGCCTTATTTGGCTGGGGCTGGGGGTTGGGGTGGGGAAGAATTTCTGATTGCTACTACCCTTAGTGTGCAAAGTGTTTCTGATTTTCCTCCCAAATGGCCAGCCTCTAATTTTAAAATTCTGCTCCATTGTTGTTGAACCTCTGAATCTTACCAGAGGACATTATTCCTCCTACCACCATCAGCCCCCACCCCCACCGCCTATTGAACGCTTTAAATCATTTAAAATATTGTATCCACAAGGAAATACAACCTCGTCATTTAACCCTCTAAACATTATTGTGGGGTCAAGCAAAAATTTGATGCAAACAGAATGAGCCAAATGGACTCTTTCTGCGCTTTAAACCTTTTTTCCAATTGTAATACCGAGCTCTGAAAGTGCTGTAACCTGTTGCCATCATTAGCACATGTGCTCTGATAGCCGATTGTGGAAGCAACAAGCTGATGGACAGAGGGAGCAGCTCCAATGACCTGAAGACTCAATAATATTGACCAAGAGCCACCTCACCTGGTGCAAGCCAGATTTTCCTGGAAGAACCCCAAGTTTTTGGTGTACCCGCTTATTTATTTGCTGCCTGGCCTTGGGGGTGAATGGATTGGTAAATTGTACGGTGAGGGGTGCATGAGTGGGGACTTTCAATCACTCAGTTTAATGGCAGAAATATTAATGACATTACAATGCGTTAATGGGCTTGACTTAGTGGATTGCCCAAAATCTTGAGTGCAAAACTTACATAATAATATAACCATGAAGATTAAAAATTGAAGAAAAAGCAAATGCTGGAGGGACAAATCAGAAACCTTATCCCAACCCTACTCTTCGAGATACTTGCTGACCAGCCGTGCATTTCCAGCAGTTTCTTGTCTTAATTCCTTTCATTCAATATGAACTAATCCACTTCCCATTGTACGGGATTCTGCCTCCAAGAACCTGCTTCAGTCCAAACCCTAATGTTGGTTGAGGGCAAGATTGGGAAACCTGAAATGTCCACCAACCACAGTCAGGCTGCTGTGAAGCCGCATGAAACAAGTGTGTTCAGGATTGACTTTTGAGAAAGAGAATTTATCAAACCTAACCAAATCACTAAAACTGTCTTCATTATTTGGCACAATTGTTCCAGGTTCTGTTTGAAGAGAACTGGCATGAATGGCTGTAAGTGATAAACTGGGTCGTGGAAGTCAGGATTGCAGAAGCACAGAGGAGGTAGATATGTTTTACAGAGAGATCTCTGGCCAACTTTGGGAGAAAGCAATGGAACTGTCTGCACAGAAAGCAGCCAAGACTGAGTTCAGAGTGGAAAATCTTAACACTTTGTGGTTAACCCAGGTTGACACCTCCTAGTCATACTCTGTTGAAGGTGCCATCTTTCAGTTAAGGTATTAAGCCAGAGAGGAATTCTCCCTGATGTCCTGGCCAACATTTATAACTTGACCAAGATCGAAAAATCACATTATCTGGTTATTTATTTCAACGTAGTTTGTGGAATCTTGCTGTGTAAATGGCTACCATGCTTCCTACATTACGACTGCAACTACACTTTTCGTTGGCTGTAAAGTGCTTTGGGACTTCCTGAAGCTGTGAACGGCACTATATAAATGCAAGTCTTTCTTTTACCGTCAGCAACTTGAGCTATAATATAAGGAAATTAATGATGCTCCGTGACCCACTTTATGACCTGTTTCCTTTATTGTGACTACACTTCAAAAAAAAAAATTATGTCCTTGGCTGTAAAGCTCTTTGGGAGGTTTTAGGCTTATGAACTGTCTGTATCAAGATAAATTTGCCTTTGTCTTTTCAAAGGCCCAAGTAATGGGACACACCAGCTGAGTTTGAGTGATTTTTGAGTTGATTGACTAAACCAAAATGTCGTCTTTTTAATTTAGGAAAAGGACTCGTTGTAAAGGAAGTCACTCCCACTGCTCGAGGACCCGAGAGGTAAATCTGATTTGTAAAGATGTTGGTCCGGTTGTATAAATTGTCCTTCCAAAAAAAGTGTGTTCGTTTCTGTTCAACTATTTTTTCCTCTAGCAGCAAGCAGTTGGTAAGGTGATAAAGCTGCTGGATACAGATTCAATAATCGCCTTCAAAAGGGAGTTGGATAAGTATTGAAGAAGAAAGAGTTGCCCGATTTTTGGGGAAAGAGCTGGTGCGGACTTGATGGGCTGAACGGCCTCCTGTGCTGTTCTATGATTCCAAAGCAAAATATTGTGGATACTGGAAATTGGAAATAAAAACAAAGAGAGTGATGGAAACATTCGACAGGTCAGACAGCATCTGCAGAGAGAGAGAAACAGTTGACATTTCGGGTACTTTCCGTTACAACTGGGAAAAAAAGTTGATTTAGAAATTGAACAGGTTTTAAACAAGTACACAGGCAGGAAAAGTGCGGAGGGGAGGAAAGAACAAAAGGGAAGGTCTGTGATAGGGTGGGGGGGGGGCAGGAGAGGTTAAAAGATAAAAAGGATGGTCGTATAAGGCAAAAGGCTCTGGTGAAACGTCACAACCTGTAAGGTTAACACTCTTTTTCTCTCTCCACAGATGGCTGGCCTGCTGAGTATTTCCAGCATTTTCTGGATTGATTTTAGATTTCCAACACCCGCAGTATTATGCTTTTGGAATAGGGGCGGTAATGGGAAAAGTAAGGTCACAGAGAAAGTGTGAGTGATTACAGCAGAATATCAAAGGAAAATCTGCCAAAGAGGAGAAGGCTCCTGTGTCCTGGGAATATGGAGAAAGGAGGGAGACCCCAGGGATACAGACAACTCTGCTGGGCGCGTACCGAGTCCTCAAACGCCCAGTACTGGCTCCCATTCTCAGAGGCTCTGGTATATCTCTGCTGTTTTTACTGCTTTCTATAAACAGCAACAAATGTGAAGCCAAATCAGGAACAGATTTGCAATGTTTAAAGGCATTGGGATTATTTCCCACATTTATGCTGACAGTGGAGAGTCTTGCCAACTGGCAGTAAAACTCGCCCACCGTTTTCTAATATACTGCAGCTGTTGGCGAATACCTGGGGCAAGTGTTTCTGAGTGAATATTCAGAACAGGTCGTCAGAATTCTCGATGATATTGACAGAAATGTAACTGGACTGTGATCCAAATACTTGCACAAGTGTACAGTTGAATATTCCTTCCCCCACTGCCTCCTCACACTTTAACCTCCTAGCTCTTGCCTCAGGATACACCCCTACTTTGGAATGCTGCTGTCACTCTCCGCCAGTGCCAGAGGTCACCCAAGACGTCTTGTAACATCACCATTGGCACAGTCTACACCCCTCTTCCCACCCCCACCCTCCTACTTTCTTCAATGTGGGAAAGACCAGTTAACTGGGGTCGTTGCTAACTGTGGTTGGACGTAACCTGGAGATCTCATCACTTAACCTTTCACCTCCAAACCAGCCAAATGACCATTTTTCCATCATCAATATTTTTATAGCTAATAATTGACATTGTCAAAGCAAAAAAAAGGCCAAAAATTTATTTTTAATGCATCCGTGAGTTTTTTTTCTTCTTCCCGGGTTTCCTTGCTGTAATTTCCAGGAGATTTTTAAATCCAGGACAATTCTTTCAGGCTTCAAACTGAGCCTCCCAAGACCTTCACATGCTGAGTGTTTGAAGATGGAAGAGAGAAGGAAACGACCTGCTCTCGCTCCACCACTGGCTGCAATCCTCCATGGGACTAAGATGTTCCTGAAACCCTTCTCCCAGCCCCTGGTCACTGCTCCTTTAGTGCCAGCTGTGGCTCAATGGGTAGCACTCTCACTTCTGAATCACGAGGCTGTGGGTTCAAGTCCCACTCCAGAGACTTGAGCACAAAAATTAAGGCCGACAGTGCAGTACAGAGGGAGTGCTGCATTTTTGGAGATGCTGTATTTTGGATGAGACGATAAACCAAGGCCTTGTCTGCTGTCTCAGGTGGGTATATATGATCCCATGGCACTGTTTTGAAGAAGAACAGGTGAGTTCTCTCTGATGATTTGGCCAATACTTATCCCTCATTCGACATCACAAAAACAGATTATCATTATCATATTGCTGGTTGTGGGAGCTTGCTGAGGGCAAATTGACTGCTGCATTTCCTAGATTACAACAGTGACTACACTTCAAAAGTACTTAATTGGCTGTAAAGCATTTTGGGACATCGATGGTCATAGGAGATGCAATAGGAAAGCAAGTATTTTCTTTTTTCCATAAGGTCAGATATTTGAGATCCCAGTTGAGAAGGGGAAATTTAAATTTGGGAATCTTTGTAGGCCTCCCTGTCCCAGTTCACTTCCTTATCCTGTTTTAGACTCTTAATTTCCAGGAGTCTCCAATGTGAACAATAGTCATAATTTGTTCAAAAAAGGAGCATTTCACCCTTTCCTGGGAACCAGTCCATTCTGAAAGGGAATATTAAATCACTGACTTTCTACTAAATCTATATTGAATCATTGTAATCAGGCCTTGCTATGTTTTTTAGTCTGGACAGGAGTGTCACTGGCGAGGCCAGCATTTATTGCCCATTCTTAATTGCCCTTGAGAAGGTGGTGGTGAGCTGCCTTCTTGAACCGCTGCAATCCATGTGGTGTAGGTACACCCACAGTGCTGTTAGGGAGGCATTTCCAGGATTTTGACCCAGTAACAGTGAAGGAACGGCGATATATTTCCAAGTCAGGGTGGTGAGTGGCTTGGAGGGGAAATTACAGGTGGTGGTGTTCCCATGTCTCTGCTGCCCTTGTCCTTCTAGATGATAGTGGTTGTGGGTTTGCTGCCTAAGGAGCCTTTGTGTGTACCTTGTAGATGGTACACAATCATCAGTGCCCTTTACGCTGCATACTGAGGCTGCAGTGGAACGTTGCTCCAAAGCTGAGTTATGAGTTTATTGCATGTTTTTTTTCACTTTTATAGAATGGAATCCAGAATTCTGCAATTGATATCGGAGAAATGCAGCTCGTAGCTAATGGGACGACTCGGGAGATCTCAACAGAAAATGAGAACAACAATCACAGCATCAGCCTGGAGGGAATGGGTCAGTACAATATGGAGATTGTTCTAAATATTTTGAGATATGGTTACAGTACAGGTGAAGGGAGTTCCTTTACTCAACAGTAAAAACTAAAACGTGAACTCAAATTAGTTTTACCGTCAGTTACATCGCCATCTCTTCACAATTGAACACAGAGGGCTCTCTCCCAGGTTTGTTTAACCTCTCTGCCCGTCTGGGAAAAGTAACATTCTCAACATTCGGGTATTTCCATTTTTTTAAAAAAAGGGAATTCAAGATTGTGCAACTCAACAAAGGAATAAGTAATATTTCTAGTGGAAATCCGCTAACTTTTTTAGAAAAATACTGTAATGGTTACTTTGCTTTGAAGCTCACTAAAGATGTGTAATTATTTACTTACTGTTGCATTTGAAATCACAGCCTTGATAGTTTGTATTTTAAAATGTAGACTGTTTTTAATCCAAAACTGGGCTTTTTTTTTTTTGGAAAAAATTTCCAAAGTTTCATTAGAAACTTCAGCTGTATCTGACATGCACTGTATTATAGAAGTGATTCTGGCTTGTTGGAGTCCACTGTAATTCCCACTCTGATCTGCTGCAGGTAATTCACTCCACACTGAAATGGAAATGGTCTCCAGTGAGTCAGCAGTGACGGAATCGGGGAGTGATGAGATCTTTGTGATTTCAACTGGCCTCAGCCTGGGCAATTTGCATTTCTCCAGCTTTAAGACAAAGGTACATTGGGGGTGTTAGGAGGGGAGAGCAGTGGAATCATCTGCGTGTGAATTATTGAATTTCAAAACACCTTTTAAGGCCACAATTGGCGTTTTGATTTTTAAAAAAATTCATTCTTGGGTAGCAGGCATCACTGGCTAGGCTAGCATTTATTGCCCATCCCTAATTGCCCTCGAGAAGGTGGCAGTGAGCTGCGACCTTGAACCATTGCAGTCCGTGTGGTGTAGGCACACTCAGTGCTGTGGGGGAACGGTGATATAGTTCCAAGTCAGGATGGTGTGTAGCTTGCAAGTGATGGTGTTCCCATGTACCTTCTGCTCTTGTCCTTCTAGGCGGTAGAGGTCATGGGTTTGGAAGGTGCTGTTGAAGGAGCTTTGAATTTCTACAGTGCATCTTGTCTCTCAAGTTCCTTATCTTCCTCTTAAAGTGTAAATGTGCCAATTATGGTCCTCACAGCATTAAAATCCCTCAGCTCATTGTTTACCAGAACGTTAACTTTAGAACAGTTTAGCTCCCTTGACTGTCTTTACCTCCTACAGTTTAAAAGCTTTTAAAGCCCAAATGTGGCACTACCTGAATCACTATTTATCTTCTCATGTCTATTATTTAAATTCAATCTCAGGATGTGGGCATCAGTGGTAAGACTGACATTCATTGTCAATCCTTAGTTGCCTTGCAAAGGTGATGATACGACTGAGTGACATGCTTGGGCAGTTAACTCAGCTATGTTCAGTTTGGGACTGGAGTCACATATTGGCCTTGACCCAGGTTTCCTTCCCTAAATGATGATGGCTATTCAACAGCTTCAGAGTCACAATTACTGATACCAGCTTTTAATTTCCAGACCTTTTTGATTTTAAAAAGTCTAATTCAAATTCTTAACTCTGGATTAAGAATACTGAAAGGCCTGGATAGAGTGGACGTGGGGAAGATGTTTCCATTAGTAGGAGAGACCAGGCAAGCCTCAGAGTAAAGGGAAGACCTTTTAGAACAGAGATGAGGAGAAACTTCTTTAGCCAGAGAGTGGTGAACCTATGGAATTCATTGCCACAGAAGGCTGTGGAGGCCGGGTCATTGAGTGTATTTAAGACGGAGATAGATAGGTTCTTGATTGGTAAGGGGGTCAAAGTTTAAGGGGAGAAGGCGGGAAAATGGGGTTGAGAAACTTATCAGCCATGATTGAATGGCGGAGCAGACTCGATGGGCTGAATGGCCTAATTTCTGCTCCTATGTCTTATGGTCTTATGGATTATTAATCTAGGCTTCAGGATCACTGGTTCAGCAACACACTCATTGGGCCATCCTTCCCTCATCTTGCCATATTCGATGCTTTGTTGCACTGTTGAACTTTGAACCTTCACCTGTTGTTCAATGAAAGTTAACAAAAAGCCATTTGCTGCCTCTGATAAATTTTAGAGCTTTAAAGTGTCTTTTTAAAATATAAAATATACCCAAACTAAACACTAAATAACCTGGTACCATTTTAAAATGATGTAAAATAGATATTCTGTACTTTTATAAGAATATTCATTATGATCGAGATATGACTCTTTGCCTTTTAACAAGTCACATTAAAGGGAAAGATTCTGATGCTTGTACAACAGCTGGCGAATGTTTTGGTTTCTAATAATTGTCTAGACGATTAAGCTGCAGGGATTATCTCATTTTCTGGAAGGAAAACAAAGATTAACAGTGAGTTTCTGTTTAGACCGAGGGTCTCCTGCCCAAATGTTGCATTACAACAACATTGTCTTGCATTTATGTAGAGATTTTCACATAGCAAAGCGTCCCACTTCACAGCATTATCAGACCAAATTTGACACCAAGCTGCAGAAGGAGGTATTAGGATAGCTGATCAGAAGCTTGGTCACAGAGGTAGTTTTAAGGAGCGTCTTAAAGCAGGAAAGTGAGGTTAGGGAGGGAATTCCAGAGCTTGGGGCCTAAGCAGCTGAAGGCATGGCCACCAATGGTGGAGCAGTTATAAACTGGGGACGGGCCAGAATTGGAGGACCATGGAGCATATTAAGGAACTGATTGAATTTCAGCTAGCTTTATTCACCATTTATATTAATGGAAGCTGGTAATGAGATGTTAAATTTCTCTTGTACCAAGAGAACTGACTCTGGTTTTCGTACCCAGAGAACTGACAAACATACATACGAATATGTGAATTAGGAGCAGGAGCAGGCCAGTCAAATGGCGGAGCAGGCTCAAGGAGTCAATAAGATCATGGCTGATCTAATTTTAACCTAAACTTCACATTCCTGGCTGCCCCCAATAACCTTTCACTCCCTTGCCTTAAAGAAATTCAAAGATACTCCTCAACCATCTTTTTGAGGAAGAGAATTCCTAAGTCTCTCAACCCTCAGAGAAAAAAATTCTCCTCATCTCTGTTTGAAATGAGCGACCCCTTATTTTGAAACAGTGACCCCCTAGTTCTAGATTTCTCCCACTGGAAGGAAACATCGTCTCCACATCGACCCTGTCAAGTCCACTCAGGATCTTCTATGTTTCAATCAAGTCACCTCTTACTCTTCTAAACTCCAGCAGATACAAGCCCAACCTGTCCAACCTTCATAAGACAACCAGCCCTTTCCAGGTATTAATTTAGTAAACCTTCTCTGAACTGCTTCCATTGCATTCACATCTTTCGTTAAATAAGGAGACCAATACTGTACACAGTACTCCAGATGTGCTCTCAGCAATGCCCTGTATAACTGAAGCATTACCTCCCTACTCTTGTATTCAATTCCCCTTGCAATAACTGATAACAACATTCTATTAGCTTTCCTAATTACCTGCTGTATCTGCATACTAACCTTTTGCGATTCATGCACTAGGACACCAGGATCCCTCTGCATCTCTCACCATTTAAATAATTTGCTTCCTTTTTATTCGTCCTGCCAAAATGGCATTTTCTCACATTAAACACAATTTGCCAGGTTTTTGCCCTAACCTATCTATGTCCTTTTGTAGCCCCCTTATGTAGTCTTCACAATTTACTTTCCTTTGTATCTTTGATTCATCAGCAAATTTACCAACTATACAATCGGTCCCTTCAACCAAATCTTTTATATAAATTGTAAAGAGTTGAGGCTCCAGCACTCATCCCCGTGGCACACCCATTTGTCACATCCTGCCAACCAGAAAATGACCCATTTATGCCTACTCTTGGTTTCATGTTAGCTAGCCAATCTTCTATCCATGCCAATATGTTATCCCCTATACCATGAGCTTTTATTTTCCACAATAATCTTTGATGTGGCACCTTATTAAATGCCTTCTGAAAATCTAAGTACAGTGCATCCACCGGATTGCTTTCATCCACAGCACCTGTTTCTTCTTCAAAAAACTCCAATAAATTGGTTAAGCATGATTTCTTTTTCATAAAACCATGTTGATTCTGCCTGATTACCTTGAATTTATCCTAAGTGCTTTGTATAGCTTCTAACATCTTCCCTATGACAGATGTTAAGCTAATTGGCCTATAGTTTCCTGCTTTGTCTCCCTCCCTTTTTGAATAAAGGAGTTACATTCGCTATTTTCCAATCTAATGGAACCTTCCCCGAGTCTAGTGAATTTTGAAAAATTAAAACCAATGCATCAACTATCTCACTAGCCACTTCTTTTAAGACCCTAAGATGAAATCCATCAGGACCCGGGGACTTTTCAACCTGCAGATCCAACAATTTGCTCAGCATCACTTGCCTGATAATTGTAATTTTCCTGAGTTCCTCCCTCCCTTCCATTTCCTAATTTACTGTTATTTCTGGGATGTTACTTGTATCCTCAATAGTGAAGACCGATGCAAAATACCTGTTCAATTCATCTGCCATCTCTTTGTTTCCCATTATTAACTCCCCAATCTCACTTTCTATAGGACCAACACTCACTTTCTTAACTCTTTTTCTTCTTTTTAAAATATCTGTAGAAACTCTTGATATTTGATCTTATACTTCTAGCTGGCTTTCTCTTGTTCTCTCATTTTTCCCTTCTTATTTAGCAATTCTTTGCTGTTCTTTATATTATGTACAATCTTCTGATCTGCCACCCATTTTTGTGCAATTACATGCTTTTTCTAAGTTTGATACTATCTTTAACATTTTTAGTTAACCACAGATGGTGAGTCCTCCCCTTGGAGCTTTGCTTTCTTGTTGGAATGTATCTATTCTGTGTATTCTGAAATATCCCCTTTAAATATCTGTCACTGAATCTCTATTGACCTATCCCTTAACCTAAATTGCCAGTTCACTTTAGCTAGCTCTGCTTTCATATGCCCTCATAATTTGCCCTTATTTAAGTTTCAAGTACTAGTCTTAGACTTGCTCTTCTCTCCCTCAAACTCAGTTACCAAGGAGTGTCTTCACTAGGGGTCATTAATCCTATCTCATTGCACAGTACCAGGTCTAGTTATAGCTTGCTCCATGGTTGACTCAGAACGTGTTGATCTAAGAAATTATCCGAAAAACATTCTATGAATTCGTCATCTAGGTTACCTTTGCCCATCTGATTTTTCCAGTCTATATTTAGATTAATCCCCCATGATAATCGTCATATCTTTCTGACAAGCTCCCACAATTTCTTTGATACCCCATCATACAATGTGATTACTGCTTGGGAGCCTGTACACCACTCCCACAGGTGACTTCTTGCTGTTATCATCCCAAACTGCTTCTATATCCTGGTTTCTTGAACTTGGGTCATCCCCCCTCTATTGTGCTAATGTCACCTTTAATTAACAGAACCACCTCTCCATCTTTTCCTAACTTCCTATCCTTCCTCGTCTCTTACCCTTCAATATTCTGGTCCCAATCTATGCCATTCTGCAGCCATGTCTCTGTAATGGCTATTAGTGCAAATAAAGAATCTATCAGTTCATCTGCTTTGTTTCGAATGCTATGTGCATTCAGATACAGGACCTTAAATTTTGTTCTTTTATTATTTTTGCAACCTCTAGCCTCATCTGTTGATTTACTCTTAGATATGTACTCTCTGTCCCTTCCTGCCAAGATCTGTTTATCATTTGCCACATTAATTTCTTCCTCTCTTCCCTCATCTCTATTCTTTGATATACCATATCAGCCCACATTTGATCCCTTGTCCCCACTGTTTAATTTTAAAACTCTCTCTATTTCCCTAGTTATGTGGTTCGCAAGAACACCTGGTCCCAGCATGGACTGTCCCAAAAGTACAGCCCCCACTTTTTCCAGTACTGTGCCAGTGCCCCATGAACCAGAACCCACTTCTCCCACACCAGTCTTTGAATCATGTCTCTGATTTTATGTACCCTATGCCAATTTGCATGTGACTCGGGTAATAATCCAGAGATTATAACCTTTTGAGGTTCAGCTTTTTCATTTAGTGCCTATACTCTCTATGCAGAACCTCTTTCCTAGTTCTGCCTATGTTGTTGGCACCTACATGGACCGTGACATTTGGATCTTCCCCCGTCCACTGCAAGTTCTTCTCCAGCCCTGGGCAGATGTCCTGAACCTTGGTATCGAGCAAGCAACACAGATGTCTATACCCTCAGTCTTTGCTGCAGAGAACGGTGTCAATTCCCCTCACTATACTTTCCCCTTCTACCACTACATTCATTCTTGTTCCATCCCCCCTCCATCCCCCCCAAATTGACTGGCTTCCTGTACCACGGTGCCATGGTCAGTTTGTTCATCCTCCCTGCAGCACCCACTCGTATCTATTGGACAATTACAGAGGCTGATACTCCAGCACTTCTGCCCTCCGGGTCCCCTTACCTGCCTCACCCACAGTCACACTCTCCTATCCCTGACTACTGACTAAATCAGAAGACCCCATCCTAAGTGGTGTGACCGTCTCCTGGTACAAAGCATTCGGGTAACTTTCTCCTTCCCTGATGTGTCGCAGTGTCTGCAGCTCAGCCTCCAGCTGAATGACTCTGACTCTGGGCCAAAGTTCCTCAAGCTGCAGTCACTTATTGCAGACGTGTTTGCCCTGGATCACAATGTTACCCAGGAGCTCCCATGTGCTGCAGCCTTGACACATCACCTATCCTGCCATCCTTAATGTGTTTTAAAGAATTACTTAATTATATTAATCACTTATGTTGGTTTTTTAAATATATTTTACTAACTTTGCCACCAGTTTGTGTACTAATTTAAACCTTAGGACTTGAGCAGACCTTAACCACTTAACCAGAAGCTCACCAAACAGCTAGCTCCTTTCCCTGTAGTAGAGTAAGAACCAATTCCCAGGGTGAGAAAGATAGAAAAAGCAAAAGGAAACAAACACCTCCTTTTCCCGCCATCGTCGAACTCTCAGGAATGCACTCAGTTCCTCAGCGGCACTCGTTTCTGACTCTGTTTTTCAACGTAAAAAATACATAACACGTTGGTTTCCAGGTAATACTTATTTCTTCCTTTTTGATTAAGCTGTATTTTTTTTATAATTTGTTTTTTAAATTTTCATGTCCCCGGTTCCTATTTAAAAAAAAAAATTTGCTTGGAATGTGGACATCACAATCATTCCTTCCCTAGAGCCCCCCCCAACCCCGGGAAGCTGGTAATGGGCCATCTTCTTGATCCAGAGCAATTTGATACAAGGGAGGGGCTTGCTAGGCTATTTGAGAGCAGTTAGGAGTCAACCAGGTTTGTGTGGGACTGGAGTCACTTATATGCCCAGGCTGAGTAAAAGGATGGCAGGCTTCCTTCCCTCAAGGAGATTAGTGAGCAATCTGACAGCTCCATGGTCCCTCTTGCTGATGCCAGATTTTTATTTCCTGATTTTGTAAACTGAATTCAGATTCCCCATTTTATCTGCCAATTTTTCTCCCTCCCCTCCTCGAGAGTGGGCTGGGAGATGGAATGGGGTAGGGGAAATAGGGGGCTGAAATATGGGGTGGTGTGCCCATTGTCTTCCTGCCACCACTGGTATTTTACCAGTGGCAGGGAAGATGGCAGATGGCCCTCCAGCCCTTGTGGCCAATTCAAGATCAGTTAAGGGCCTCTAACTTCTCCTGCTTGACTGGCCCCATCGATCCCAGTCCCTCTTGGCTTGGTTCCAGGGCATCATCCTGGGTGCAGTCCCAGCATTGGTCACTGCTGGGAATGAAGAACTGCCGACCCCCCCGATTGGATGCAGCTCTTGGAAAACAGGAAATTAAAGTTAGCCTAACGTGTCATAGGGAAATTGTTAGAATTCATTATTAAGGAGGTTATAGTAGGATATGTAAAATCATATTGGGATCAGACAGAGTCAACGTGGTTTTGTGAAAGGGAAATCATGTTTAACTGATTTATTACAATTCTTTGAGGAAGTAACAAACAAGGCAGATAAAGGGGAATCTGTAGATGTGGTGTACTTGGATTTCCAAAAGGCATTTGACAAGGTGCCACATCAAAGATTACTACACAAAGTAAGAGCTCATGGTGTTAACATGGATAAAGGATTGGCTGGCTAACAGGAAGCAGAGAGTAGGGATAAATGGGTCTTTTTCAGGTTGGCAAGCTGTAATTATGACATAAAGATAAGTAGAAAAGTAACTTGATGAGAGGAGGTAAAAAGCCTGCAAAGGGATATAGACAAGTTAAGCGAGTGGGCAAAAAATTTGGCAGATGGAGTATAATTGGGGGAAAATGGGAACTTTGTCAGGAAGAATCGACAAGCAGTATAGTATTTAAATAGAGAGAGAGTGCAGTATTCCATGGTATGGAGGGATCTGGGTGTTCTGGTGCATGAATCACAAGAAATAATATGCAGGTACAGCAAGAGATCAGGAAGGCAATTGGAATGTTGGCATTTATTGAAAGGGTGCAGGGCCTTAGTGAGACCACATCTGGAGTATTGTGTACAGTTTTGGCCTCCTTATTTGAAAAAGGATATAATTGTACTAGGAGCAGTTCAGAGAAGGTTCATGGGACTAATTCCTGGGATGAAGGGCTTATCTTATGAAGAAAGGTTGAACAAGTTGGGCCTCTAACCATTGGAGTTTAGAAGAAAGAGAGGTGATCTTATTGAAACATATAAGACCCTGAGGGGATTTGACAAGAGTGGATATAGGGAGGGTGTTTCCTCTTGTGGTGGAGGCTAGAACTAAGGGACATCTCCCTTTTAAGTGAGATGAGGAAAGAGACTGTCTCTGAGGGTCATTAGTCTGTGGAATTCTCTTCCCCAGAAAGCAATGGTGGCTGGGTCATTGAGTTTATTCAAGGTTGAGTTAGACAGATTTTTGCTAGACAAGGGAGTTGAGGGTTATAGGGACTAGACAGGAAAGTGGAGTTGAGACCACCACCATATCAGCTATGATCTTATCAAATGACGGACCAGGCTTAAACAGCCAAATGGCCTACTCTTGCTCCTAATTTCTATGGTTCTCAGTGGGATTCAGTCCTTTAACTGCCTGGTGCCAGGATTCCCATCCCTTTAATCACCTGCTGGAACACCTGAGGTAGGATTGCCCCCTACTTTCTGGCCCAAGGATGGGGCCACCCCTGTCCTGTAGAATCCCAGCCCTAAGTTCAAGTTTCTGTTTATATTTAAAAACGTGTGATGTAGAAAAAGACAGGGTCTAATCACTTCTTATTCCAGAGTTTGTTTATGGCCCATGAAACAAGGGTCCATGTTATCATCGGCGCCTAATTACTCACATGCATGTGCAAGTTTCTTCAGTTCATTTTCAAAAATTCTTTGTTTCTCAATCTCATTTTCCAAGTTGCCAAGTATTTCTGAACATACTTTACATCCTTCTTGGCTCCATCAGTTCCGCTTGGGAGCCAGCAAGATCTTTCCAGCTGGAAAATTCCTTTCAGTGAACTCTCCCCTCTGAGTGAGTTACTGGAATGTCAGGGGTGGGCCAATTTAGACCGGGACAGACCGAAATAGGGAATCTGAACATCTTTAGAACTCAATTTCAGAACAAACTATCAGGAGAAGATCTGACTAATCGGAAAGAATGGCTCAGCCTCCTAATCTAAACAAAAGTATTAGCCACCAAAAGCAGCACATAGTGTTTGCACACAATCTTCAGGAAATTTGGTGAACTTCAAAGTGTCCCACACACACAAACAAAATGCCCTGGTCTCTTTTAAAACCACTGTACACTGGAATACCATTGTAACCTATGCCAGTAAAGATAAAAGGCCAATATGTAACTGCCCTCCACTGAAAAGGGAAGTCTTCATTTCTATAGCGCCCTACATGACTTTAGGACATCCTTAAAGCACTTTACATCCAGACATACTTCACTGGTTGCAGTTCTTGTTGAAATGTAGGAAACGTGGCACCAATTTGTGCACAGCAAGCTCCCATGTGTTAATGACTAGATAAACCATTTTTTTTTATTTGGTTGGCTGAAAGATCAATATTAGCCAGGTCATGAGGAGAACTCACCTGCTCCTCTTCCAGTAGTGGCCCTGGGATCTTTTACAGTTACCAAGGGCATATGGGGGCCTTGGTTTTATTTCTCATCCAAAAACCAGCATCTGGCAGTGCAGCACTCCCTCAATACTGTGCCGCAATGTCAACCTGGATTTTTTTTTTATTTTGAAGTTCCTGGAACGGGACTTGGGCCCACAGTCTCTGACTCCAGGAGGTACTGCTGCAACTGCCAGCCTGGAATCCTATCGGAGCCGGGGAATCCCGGGATGATGATGCTGGTGTGCTCTTCTACTGCGATTGCTCCGTGAGGTTACAAACCTGCGCCCAGGCAGCTGGATAATTTTAGCAGCTCCAGGGACAGCTGTGGTGATCCTTTTTTAAAAAGAAAAAACAATTATAGAATGATTGCAGCAAAGAAGGAGGCCATTCGGCCTGTCAAGCCCATGCCTGCTCCTGTGCAAGAGCAATTTAGCTTGTCCCACTTCCCTGCCCTTTGCGCCTAGCCCTGCAAATATTTATTTTTACACTTATCCAAATCCCCTTTTGAAAGCCGCGAATGAATCTGTCTCCACCATTCTTTTAGGCAGTGCATTCCAGATCGTACCTGCCTTGTGTTTCTAAAAACACAGCATAATTTCCCTTAGGTCACCTTTTGGTTTTCCAATTCCTCTGGCTTCACCACTCCCTATCTCTGTAACGACCTACAAACCTCAGATCTCTGTGCTCCTCCAATTCCTGCAACTTGCATTTTTTTTTGTTATATTTGTTCTTGGGATGTGCCCATCCCTAATTACCCTCGTTTAGAGGGCATTTAAGAGTCAATCACATTGCTGAGAGTCTGGAGTCACATGTGGGCCAGACCAGTCCCGAAAGGACGTTCTTACGACAATTGGTAATGGTTTCATGGTCATCATTAGACTTTTAATTCCCGATTTGTTTTTTTTTTGGTATTCAAATTCCACCATCTGCCATTGTAGGATTCAAACCCAGGTCCCCAGAGCATTACCCTGCATCTCTGGGTTACTAGTCAAATGATAAACCCCCTACGCCACCACCACTACCACGTCCCCATGATTTTAATCATTTTATCCCTGATTTTAATCATTTCCATCATTGGCAGCTGTGTCTTCAACTGTTGAAACCTTAAAGACTGAAATTCCTTCCATAAACCTCTCTGCCTTTGTCTCTCCTTTAAGAGGTTCCTTAACGTGTGCCTCTTTCACTAAACTTCTGGTCACCAGTCCTAATGGCCCAGAATTTGAGTGATTGTTAATAGTGATCTGTCAATGTTTGCTGTCATTAGCCCTCTGGATCTGACCACAACATAAGCATCGATTATTGCGGAAATCCTGACGTTGCGCCTGTCATTCAATGTTCTATTGCCGGTGGTGCTGTGGCCCTCCCCCAGGGTCAGCAATCAGCAGAATCAACTGATTTGGGGAGACCATACCCATTTTTTGCTCTCACCACTGTTAGAAGCCACACAAAACGTTAAGCCTTGCTCAATGAGGTGTGGCAGGATATTTAAGTGATCTGAGTAATTACTACTGATAAACAACCTATCTGACCCTGAAAAAAATTCAAATTTGTGGAATGATGTTAAATGTTTGTTAGATTAATTACTAGATTTTAAAATTTTTTTACAAATGTGAAGTTTTTTTGGTGATGTTTCACTTCTACTTAAAGATCTCCACACATGGGGTTAAAGAATGATTTGTTTATTAGTGCTTTCATTTCCTGGTTGGCTCTCTGAGGGATTTCTTTAATGTGACTGGCTTGGACAGCTTGATAATATTACTGCAGCTTGACATGAAAATCCCCATTAACGTGGCAAATTATTGCACTCCAGAGAGTTAAAGATCTCCCTCACTTCACAGCTGAATGCAAAGTCTGGACAAATAGCTCTTTGTGGCTAGGTGTCAAATTTTATCTGATAATGCTCCTGTGAAGCAACTTGGGTCATTTTGCTACATCAAAGGTGCTATCTTCATGCTAGTTGTTGTTGTAGACACCAAGCTCATCAATAAAAGCAGATGCACAAGATGGCACTGCTTTTACTCTGACTGTCTGCACATTGGGGATGTTTGCTTGTTCCCTCACTGATCCTCTCATCCATAGGTCCCCAAGAGGAGCCCGACAAGTCCACCTGCCATCTGCGATTGGCTGGAACCAGATCTCCTGCCTTCTGCAGGAGAAAAGCCACCGTCAGTTAGAGGCAATGGCAGAGGAGAGTCCCCGAGCTGGCAGCAGGCCTGGAGCCCTCGGAGTTTCCAAGATGTCCTGGGGCCTTTGCCACAGTTGCCGAGAGACTGGTGTGACTGGGCTAATACTGGTCCATTCACGAAACTGGTGGAGAATTGCGTGAGTATATCCAAATTTAGATCTGTTTCATTCATGAAATCCATCAGGCAGTGAAACTTGGCAAAATATGTCAATGGATATGATTTACTTAAATAGAATTGGAGAAATTGTAGCCCTGTAAGTAAGGGTCAGTAATTATTTATGGTAGTTTTGGTTCAATTGAGGAACACCACTGGTGAGTAAACGGTGTAAATGTCTTCACATTGATAAAGAGAGGTGATTGTCCATCTGGCAGGAGGGGAAAAATATGTAGTCCTTTAGCAAAGAACTTTGTGAGGCTATGAATGCACTACCTGATGCAGTGTAACATTGAGGGAATAGCTGCACTGTCAAAGGTGTTGCCTTTAAAGGGAGGGCTTGTTTACCCTCTCAGGTGGACATAAAAGATCTGATGCCATCTGACCTGCTGAGTTTTTCCAGCATTTTCCATTTTTACTTCAGATTTCCAGCATCTGCAATATTTTGCTTTCATGTCAGCACGTAATAGGTTAGATGGGTGGTTGCAGGAGGAGGAGAATTGAAGGATACTGGATGGATTGAAAGAGAGATCCATATCTCTCTAGTGCCTCTACAACCAGCCACTTCTCTACAACACTATGGGTTAAATTTCATTGGATCACTAGAGGCACAAAGAGAAGAATGTCATTAATCCTGCTCTGAAAGCAGCCAGTTATGCAGGCTGAATCTCACGATGGTAGGACAGTCAGGTATAAAGTATCCCAAAGAGTAAAATTGATTGAACAAAAACCCGTATCGGAAAGCAAAAAGTTGAATAAAGTTTGTGCAAATGCGATTTTAAGAATGGGATATGGTCCCAGAATCACAGAATTGTTACAATGCAGGACGAGGCCATACAACCCATCATGTTTGCACCAGCTCGCCGAATGAGCATTTCACTGTGTGCTGGTCTCCTGCCTTCTTCCTGTAACTTTTCTCAAGTAACAACAGTCTAATTCCCTCTTGAATGCATCGATTGAAGCTGCTTCCATCATGCTCTCAGGGAGGGCATTCCAGACCCTAAGCACTCGCTGTGTGAAATTTTTTTTTTCTCGTATTGCTACGGTTTCCTCATGTCCCTTCAGGTCACGTGTACTAAAATACAGTCAGTTAGTCGAGTCAGCAGAAAAATTTAATGTTCCTGTTAGCTCTCAAGTCATACAGCCATTTTTTAAAAAAAGGCATATAGGATTCTGGGTTTTAGTAAGAAAAAGGCATGGAGTACTAACGCAAGGAAGTTGTGATGAACCCTCACAAGATATTGGTTTGGTCTCAGCTGGAGTATTTACCCAATTCTTGGCCACCACACTTATGGAAGAATGTGAACATAAGAAATAGGAGCAGGAGTAGGCCATTTGGCCCCTCAAGCCTGCCCTGCTATTCAATAAGATCGTGGTTGATCAGCCCCAGACCTCAACTCCTCTTTCGTGCCAGCTCCTCATAGCCTTCAACTCCCCTGTTATTTCAAAAATCTATCTACCTCCTCTTTAAACACTTTCAGTGATCTAGCCTCCACAATTCTCTGGGGTAGAGAATTCCAGACATTCACTACCCTCAGAGAAGAAATTCCTTTGCATCACAGTTTTAAATGAGTGCCCCCTTATTCTGTAATGATGTTCCCTAGCTTGAGATTTCCCCACTAGTGGAAACATCTTCTCAACATCTACCCTGTCAAGCCCCCTCAGAATCTTGTATATTTTGATAAGATCCCTCATTCTTCTAAACGCTCATGAATAATGGCCTAAAATATTTAGCTGCTCTTTGAGTCAACCTCTTCCTCCCAGGAATCAACCTAGTGAATCTCTTTTGATCTGCCTCCAATGCCAGTATATCCTTTCTTAAATACAGGAACTTCCCCATTTTTAAACTCCAGTCCCCTAGCAATACAGGCCAAAATTCCATTTACTTTCTTAATAACTTGCTGCACCTGCATGCTAACTTATTGCTTTTCGTGCACAAGAACACCCAGATCCCTCTGTGCTGCACTATTTTGGAGCGTGTCTCCATTTAAATAATAGTCTGCCTTTTGATTTTACCTACCAAAGTGCATGACCTCACACTTTCCTACATTAAACTCCAAGTTTTGCCCACTCACTCAATCTATGTCCCCTTGCAGATTCCTTATGTCCTCATCACAACATGCCCTCCCACCTATTTTTGTATTGTCAGCAAATTTGGATACATTACATTGTGCCTTTCCTATAGTAAATAATTGAGGCCCTAGGACTGATCCTTGTGGCACTCCACTAATTATGTCTTTGCAATCTGAAAAAGACCCATTAATCTCAACTCTGTCTTGTGTGTGTTAACCAATCGTCAATCCATGCTAATACATTACTCCCACGACCATGAGCTCTTATCTTGTGTGGCACCTTATTGAATGCCTTCTGAAAATCCAAATACACTACATCTACTGGTTCCCCTTTATCAACCCTGCTTTTTATGTCCTCAAAGAACTCTAGAAAATTTGTCAAACATGATTTCCCTTTCACAAAACCACGTTGACTCTGTTTGATTACATTAAGCTTTTCTAAATGTCCTGCTATTTCTTCCTTTAATAATGAGCTATAGCATTTTCCCAACGACAGATGTTAGGCTGACTGGCCTATAGTTTCCTGCTTTTTGTTTCCTTCCCTTCTTGAACAGGGTTGTCACATCTGAATCCAGTGAGTTCTAGAATGTTTCGACCAATGTCTCCACTATCTCTGCAGCCACTTCCTTTAAAACCTTTGGATACAGGCCATCAGGTCTTGGTGACTTGTCTGCCTTTAATCCCATTGGTTTGTCAAATATTTTGTCCCTCGTGATAGAGACTGTTACAAGATCTTTCCTCCCATTGTTCCTTGCTTATCTGATATCTTTAGGATGTTTACAGTGTCCTCCACCGTGAAGACCGATGCAAAATATTGGTTGAAATTATCTGCCATTTCTCTGTTCCCCGTTAACAATTCTCCAGTCGCATCCCCCAAGGGTCCCATGCTCACTTTAGCCACTCTCTTTTTAAATACCGTGAAAGTTCTTGCTGTTTTTTATATTTCTTGCCAATTTACTTTCATAATAAAATTTCTCCCTCTTTATTAGCTTTTTAGTCATCTGCTGCTGATTCCTAAAAAATTCCCAAGCCTCTGGCCTACCACTAGTTTTCACCGCTTTGTATGCCTTAATTTTTGACTGGAAACTCTCCTTGACCAGGCAGTTCATCCTTCTCATCAAGTCCTCCTTTTTGGCAGGGATAAATTTTTGCTGAGCGTTATAAAATATTTGCTTAAATGTCTGCCACTGACCTTCCCCTTAGTCTATTTCCCCAGCCCACTTGAGACAACTCTTTCTTCATATCTCTGTAATTGCCCTTATTTAAGTTGACTACACTAGTTGGAGATCCAAGTTGCTCACCCTCAAACTCAATTTGAAATTCTACCATGTTGTGATCGCTACCCCCCAGAGGATCCTTAACTACGAGATCTCTTATTAACCCTATCTCATTACACATTACTAGATCTAAAATAGCCTGTTCCCAGGTGGGTTCTGCAACATATTGCTCTAAGAAACATTTCCTGATGCACTCTACAAATTCATCTCCCATGTTACCCCTGCCAATCTGATTTGTCCAGTCAATATGCAGATTAAAATCACCCATGACAATTGTAGTGCCCTTCTAGCATGCCTCCATTATTTCCTGATTTATACTTTGTCCTACAGTGAGGCAGCTCTTTGGGGGCCTATAGATGACTCCCACCAGTGACTTCTTCCCCTTGCTATTCCTTATTTCAACTGAAACTGACTCCACATCACGATCTATTGCCCCTATATTACTACTCACCACCGCACTGATACCTTCATTAACAAAGCTACCTCACCTCCTTTTACTTTTTTGCCTATTTATCTGGAATGTCGAATACCCCTGAATATTGAGTTCCCAATCTTGGTCACCCTGCAACCACGTCTCTGTAATAGCTATCAAGTCATATTCATTTATTTCCATTTGTGCCGTCAACTCTTGTTACAAATGCTGAGTGCATTCAGATAAAGAGCCTTAAGCTTTTGACTTTTTAACCATTGTTATGGTTCTGATTTCTGCTGCACTCTTCTGCTTATATTTTCTGCCCCTTCCTGTAACGTTTTGATTATTGTTCACCTCTTCACTACCCTGCACCTCTGCTTTTTTATTTATTTTTGATTTTCTAAACTTCCCTTCAATTGTACCTTCCCCCAATTAATTAAAGTCCTATCTACAACCCCAGTTAAACGATTCACCAGGACACTGGTCCCAGCATGGTTCAAATGAAGCCCATCCCAACGGAACAGCTCTCCCCTTCCCCGGTACTGGTGCCAGTGCCCCATGAATCGGAACCCACTTCTCCCACACCAATCTTTGAGCCACGCATTTACCTCTCTAATCTTATTTACCATATGCCAATTTGCACATGTCTCGGGTAGTAATCCGGAGATTATTACCTTTGTGGTTCTGCTTTGTAATTGAGCTGCTCGGTGTCCCTCAGCAGAACCTCTTTCCTAGTCCTGCCTATGTTGTTGGTACCTATGTGGACCACGACAACTGGATCCTTCTCCTCCCACTCCAAGTTCCTCTCCAGCCCAGAAGAGACGTCCTTAACCTTGGCACCAGGTAGGCAACACGGCCTTTGGACCCTGTCTTTGCTGCAGAGAACAGTATCTATTCCCCTAACTGTGCTATCCTATATTACTACTATATTTCTCTTTTCTCCACCCACTTGAATGGCGCTCTGTACCACGGTGGTGTGGTCAGTTTGCTCATCCTTCCTGCAGTCTGTGCCCTCGTCCACACCGGGAGCAAGAACCTCATACCTATTGGACAAGGGCACCAGCTGAGAGGCTCCATGAAAGCTAAATTCTGGATCCCCATACTTGCCTTACTGCAGTCATGCCCTTCTGTCCCTGACCATTGACCAACTTAGAATAATTATATCAAATGGCTGCTTCCTGAAACAGTGTCCAGTTAGTTCTCTCCCTCCCTGATGCGTTGCAGTGTCCGCAGCTCGGACTCCAGGTCATCAGCTCTGAGCCGAAGTTCCTCAAGAAGCCAGCACTTGCTGCAGGTGTGGTCACCGTGGATTGCACCGGTATCCACCAGCTCCCACATGCTACAGCTGCAACACATCTGACCATCTCTATTCTATTTAATTAATTAATTGGGCGTTAAATATTTTAAAAGTGAATTTAACTGTACTCTACAGCTGTAATAACATCTCCTGATTTAAACCACTTGGCCACTCAAAAGAGACATAGGTTTTTGGTGGGTATCTCTCCTATCTGTTTTCTTTTGACATCAGACTTCGGCTCTGACAGGTAGAGACAGGTTGAAGGGGCTCTCTGCTGCCGGTTTTTACCTCCCGCTGCCGCTGCCCTTCTTATGCAGTTCTGCTCTCCGTGTGCTCCCGGCTCTCCTCTTGCTGCTTTAAACTGTGAAAATCCCAGCTCTCCTCTCGCTTTAGAGAGTGCAGATAAGATTTACATGAATGGTTTGAGATGAGTGACTTCAGAAATATGGATAGATTAGAGAAGCTGGGATTGTTGTTCTTAGAGGAGATACGGTTGAGAGATGATTTGATAGAGATGTCCAAAATCATGAGGGTATGGACAGGGAAAAACTGTTCCCATTGGCGGAAGGGTGGAGAACCAGAGGACACTGATATAAATTGAATGACAAGAGAGCCGACGGTGTTATGAGGAACAACTTCTTTACGCAGAGAATGGCTAGGATTTTGAAGGCACTGCCTAAGTGTCTGGTTGAAGGCAGAATCAATCATGGCTTTCAAAAGGGAATTGGATAAGTAGCTGAAGAGAAACAAAATTGCAGGGCTATGGGAAAGGGTGAGAGTGAGACCAGATATGTTGCTCTTGACAAGCTGAATGGCTGCCTCCTGTGCTGTAACCATTCTATGATTGTATCCATGACAACTGGATGTCCCAAAGCACTTTACAGCCAATGTGTTTTAATATAGGAAACACGACAGCCAATAAACAGGCAGCAAGCTCCCATGAACAGCAAAGAAATAGTTACCAAATAACGTGTTCATTTTTAAGTCATGTTGCTTGAGGAATAAATATTGGTCAGGACACCAGGGAGAAGTTCTCTTCTCTTGGCAATAGTGCCATGGGATCTTTTACATCCACCTGAGGGGGTAGACGGGACCTCCCCATTAAAGGCAACACCTCTGACAGTGCAACCATCCCCCACTCAATGTTACACTGGAGTGTCAGCCCGGATCTCTGGAGTGGGACTTGCACTCTCAACGTTCTGACTCCGAGGCAGGAGTGCTACATACTGAGCTATGGCTGACCTTTGTTATACTTATGATCGAAGGTCCAGCAGTCTTTGTGCAGTAACAGGTTTAACATGGTCAATAAAAATCTCATAGAACATTTGATATTTTCATAGGTTTCCCTCACTCCTACCCTTCCTTTTGTGTCATGTTTTACATTTTACACAGAGCACTAGCAATTTACTGAGTGACCACTACACTGAGAACAAGCGAAAAGTTGTGTCCGATATGCGGTTGGAAACAGAGTTAGAGAAATTGTTTTCTGATTCTTCGGGAAGTGCTGCTTCATATCCACTCACTCAATCTGCACAGAGTCATCGCAAGGTCATCACAGGTACCAACCTGAGGCGAGCCTGGTTTGGAAGTCCCTGCTTTGGCTTCTGGTCAAATGCCCGTCAGCACAACTCGAGCACGGCCACCAGCTGTCACAACCATGCTAGGCAGCAACCAGATCCACGATATGTGCCATGCAGTCAAGGACCCAGGTGTTCAGCAGACAGCTCTGTGTCAAACAACATCATGAAAAGTTTTCAGACTGATGCTACCAAAACCAGGCATCTGGCAAACGAACCTGATCGAATAACCCTGACGAAGCCAGTTTTTGTCATCTCGGAAGCAAATGAAGATCGGCAGCCTCTGGTACAAGCTCTAGATCCTCTTGGCCTGAGTGGTGATCTCAGTCAGTTTGAGGAAGTAAAGCTTGATGAAGTTAATCGAGTTTCTGAGCAGGAACTGAAACATCTAATCAATAGGGCAACTTAGTCATTCTGACCTCTGATTTTATCTTATGAAGTGTCAAACCTCACATATCAACATAGAAACTTGGCTAATGCTCTAAGAAGGCAAAGCTGTATCTCAGAGACACAATTGGGGCTGAACTGCCAGGTCCATATAATACACCAGCTCCAAACCAATCTTACAAAATCACACAAGCAGTGATCTACAGCATAGCTGGAATACATGTAGAAAGAGTTCAAGGAATACTAGGCATCAGTGGCAAAGTAATTTATTTTGTTGGAACATTGATGCTGTAGGAAGAGTCTTCAATCTTTCTTTGACAGCTAGTTGGTTGTCACTCGAGACAACTTTCCATTGATTCCGTTAAGCTTATCAGAAATGAAACATGATAGATCCTGAAGATTACATGTCTCATGGCTAAAGTGACAAAAACTTCATTTGACTTTTCCAGCTTTCCATTAAGGAACAACGAAAAGGTCAGGACCATGGATTTGTATTTGTCTTGGGCTAAATATGTGAACTGTACACCTCTATTACATGACTCTGTTCTGCACAGCTCCCTGTGTATTTTTGTAGATAAGCGAAGACAACTTCAATTCTGTCACTCAATTCAGCTGGTGAATATTAATTTGTACAATGTGTCTCTGGCAACTGAAAATCCTGCCTGATCTATTTGCTGAGTTACAGTAAATTTCTGGACAAAGGCTGCAATTTCAGTGCAGTGTTTTTTTTTAAATCTATTAAGCATTTTAAGACAAACGCAAAATGCTGCAGATCTGAAATGATAACAAAGTGCTGGAAAAAAACTCAGCAGATATAGCAACATCTGTGGAGAGAGAGAAACAATTAACGTTTAAAGTATATATGACTATTTCAGAACATTTGGGAGCATTCTTGAAACAGGTGGGGTCGAAGAAGAAATGGCAAGGAGCAGTTGGTTGGTTAAAGGAAGACTGATTCTTGCTTCACCTGTGAAGAGTCAAGCTGGAGAAGTATGCACAAACTGCTCTGAAAAGAAACATTTGTCTCTTCCAGTGCTGACAGGTACTGCCTGTTCCAGTATTTGCAGATCCCTGAGTGACACAAAAAGTTGCAAACGGTATTGTAATAGAGCAATAGGACACAAAATTATCTTTAATGATCTAGGATCCTCAGAGAAATTTAGATTTGACGTTAACTATTATTGCTTGTTCTTCTTTGCAGGGGTGTTGAGCGCTCTCAAAAATCTAGTTTCAAAACTGTGAAATGATTAGATCAGCAACAAGAGTTTTATAATTGTCCTTGCTATGTGTTGTACATTCACACAGATCAGTGGATTTTTTGGTATCTTCACAGTTTTCTCCTGTGTTGGGTGAAAATTCACATATGGCACTGAGGGCCCCATAGCTACATTGACTGGGACTGAACTCCAAACCTGATGATCCAATGAAAAGCAGTGTTCTAAACTGAAGGCACTTCCCAAATTATTGAGTTAACTGTCGAGCTGCAGTTTTTATATATTGTATAATATTTCAAAATTAAACTTAGCTTAAGTAAAGGAGAACAGGAATGAGAATAGTGTTGGCCTGCAGACAACTAATGGTGTCCTATTTTCATAAAGTTTTCATTTGTTAGGTGCATGTGATGATAGACATAGTTGCATACAGCCTGATTTACTTTCTTTCTCACACAAACAATCCTATGTTCACGTCCACACTCCCAAGTATAGTGAACACTTCTGTGTTACCAAATTCTTGTTGAAGGCACTTTGTAGAATAATGAAGTTAGTTTCACTGCATGAAGTCCATGCCTTCATAGAATTATACAGCATAGAAGGCCACTCAGCTCAGACTCTGTGCCAGCTCTTTCAAAGAGCAATCCAGTTAGTCCCATTTACCACCTCCCACCCCCATCTTTTCCCATATACCTGCAAGTTTTTCCTCCATATTTATCCAGTTCCCTTTTGAAAGCTACTACTGAATCTCAATCTTGTTTTATCAGCACAGTCATAACACGTAGTATTAAAAATAAATTCTCCTAATTTCACCTCTGGCTCTTATACCAAATTGACTTATCTCTGTCTTCCAGTTACCAACCTTCCTGCTAATGGAGCTAGTTTCTCTTTATCTGTTCTATCAAAACCCCTTCATGATTTTGAATATCTCAATCAAATCCTCGCCTGAACCTTCCATGCTCTGAGAACAATCCCAGTTTCGCCAGTCATAATTTGACTGAGAACCTTAAAGTAATTCAAAGGTATTGCCAATCCTAGGAGAGATGGTGGACCAGGAGAATAAATACTAGATTTCATTGTAACATGCTCTTAATTTAATAATGACTATTCCATCCTTGTGAAACTGGTTTTGGGTCATGAATTGCTTATTGAGGTCATTCAGATAATAGAAGCTCTATTTCCATCATGATGTGGGAACCAGTACTTGACTTGTTGCAGAGAATTTTTCAGTACTAAATTGTTAGAACCTGGGGATGGAGAGGCCTATTATGCTCTGTTGTTCACATCATGCCTGCATATCTTTATATATAAATACTGATTTTGGAGTATTACTAAACATATAGAAGAACTTGCATTAAAATAGCATCAGATCACACTTCATCAACATTCCAAAGCACTTCACACACATTGATTAACTTTGGCACTGATGCAGTAAAGTTACTGTGAGAACAGCTGTGGCACACTTCTACTGCAAGAACTCAGCAAACAATGAGTCAAATGACCATTTGTCTTTTTGTGATAAAAACAAAAAAACTGCGGATGCTGGAAATCCAAAACAAAAACAGAATTACCTGGAAAAACTCAGCAGGTCTGGCAGCATCGGCGGAGAAGAAAAGAGTTGACGTTTCGAGTCCTCATGACCCTGTCGAAGGGTTCTGTCGAAGGGTCATGAGGACTCGAAACGTCAACTCTTTTCTTCTCCGCCGATGCTGCCAGACCTGCTGAGTTTTTCCAGGTAATTCTGTTTTTGTTTTGTCTTTTTGTGATGTTGTTTGAGGAAGAATTGCCCTCACGCACCAACAAACCATATCTCAAAAGATGGCAGCTTTGCTCGTAATGTGTGCCTCACTTGTCAAAAAAAAGTCACCAGTAGCCAATGCCTCTGACATACTGAAGCTTGCCTGCAGGAGATGATGTCCCAAAGAGCAGTAAACACAACAGTGTACACAACTTTGCAACCTCATTTGAATGCTAATGAAGTTAAAAAAAATCTAAATCATGTCCTTAATAACAAGTGATTGCTTTGTGGTAACAACCTAATGGTAATAGGCCCATTTATTAGTGCTGGAGGCCCAGTTATAATTCTATTATCTCTGTGACCTCTAAGTAATTCATGACCTGCAGCTAACAAGGACGATTCTGTCATTAAATTGAGGCCACATTATAACCAATTAGTTCATCAGTCCCTAAATGAATCATAATTTACAATCTAAACAAAAGAGTTTTTAGGAATAAAAACACTCATACAATTTTTGTGGTTAATCAGTCTTAAATAAATATAATTAAAATAACTTAATTTACACTTAGCTCTTAATGCATCTTAAATTGCTTTCCCAAATTAAATTTCAGGAAAAAGATTTCACAATGAACCTTCAAATTGGTGCTGCTGATGTTAGCGGGTTCGTTTCTAAAACACAGCATTTTGAAAATGGATCTTACAAAGTAGATTATCAAACTTAGTAGGCTCCTTCTCATCTCTTATTTACGAATATACAAATTAGGAGCAGTAGTAGGCCACTTGGCCCCTTGAGCCTGCTCTGCCATTTAATATAAGATCATGGCTGATCTGAATGACCTCAACCCCACATTCCTGCCTACCACCGCACCCCCCCCTCCCGCCGCCCCCCCCCAAAATAATCTTTCACTCCCTCGTTAATCAATAATCTATCTAGCTCTGCCTTAAAGATATTCAAAGACTCTGCTTCCACCGCCTTTTCAGGAAGAGAGTTCCAAAGACTCTCAACCCTCAGAAAAAAATTCACCTAATTTCTGTCTTAAATAGATGATCCCACCGTTCTAGATTCTCCCACAAGGGGAAACATCCTTTCCCATAACCACCTCAGGATCTTAAAGGTTTCAATCAAGCTGCCTCTTACTCTTCTAAAATCTGGTGGATACCAGCCTCACCTGTCCAATCTTTCCTCATGAGACAACCCACCTATTCCTGGTATATTCTCTGAGTTGCTTCTAACGTATTTACACCTTTCCTTAAATAAGGAGACCAGTAGTACTGTACATGATACTCCAGATGTGGTCTCACCAATGCCCTGTACAACTGAAGTATAACCATACTTTTGTAATCAATTCCCCTCGCAATAAATGATTACCATTCTACTAATGTTCCTAATTATCTGCTGTACCTGCATATTAACCTCGTGATTCATGCACTATGACACCCAAATCCATCTAAATCTGAGAGCTCTGCAATCTCGCACCAGTTATTAATAGCCTTTTTTAATTCTTCTTGCCAAAATGGAAAATTGCCCATGTTATACTCCATTTGCCAGATCTTCACCCACTCATTTATACCTATCTATGTCACTTTGCAGCTTCATGCCCTCTTCACAATTTATTTAATCTTTGTGGGCATTAGCAAAGTTAGCAACCATTCCTTCAGTTCCTTCATCCAAGTCATGTTATTTTGTATATTGCAAAAAGAAAAATGCTTCTACTAGTCCCCTCAAACGTGTATTCAGCACTGGTCAACTAAATAACTTCTACATGTTGATAAACCCCCCCCAGAATAGATTTAGTTAAAGTTTTGCATTACTTTGGATATCAGCCTTTCATCTTGAAATCCAGCTGAGGCAGACCTGGGAGTACCAGCAGCAGACAAAACAAACAGGTAACATTCTCTGTACTCTCCAATCTGACATAGCTAGAGAGTTGAAGATGATGGTGATTATTTGTGATCTTTTGCTGTTCTGTATAAAATGAGCAATATGTGGTGGAAGTGAAGCGTTTTAAATCAATGTTTCCTTGTAGAGGTATAGAAGATTGCAATATAGTTTGAAGTTCTCAGCTTTAATTGTAATGCATTGTCCACATTTCTTGAGCTGTACTTGGACTTACTTGGTTTTCGAAATCATTGTGATCATCAGGAACGTCTGTCTTAGGAAAAGTTTTTTCCTTTGAATGGTTATGCCAACAAATGGAGGCTAACTTTTGGGAGGAATGCCTGTGGCCTCTGAGAACCAAGCAGAGTTTACAATTCGTCTCCTCTGTCCACACCTTCCAAAGAATCTCAAGACAGAGCTTAGAAACCTCCCTCTGCACTTGTCAGGGATCTTATCCTTTCCTTCATCATATCTCATGGAAGTAGTGTTACATGTTGCTCATAGTAGGTCTTTGAAGAGGATCATTGAGAAGACCATCATCTGAGTGAGGGGGTAGACATTTTCTGCTTTGTCTCACTAAATTCACCAGTGTGAGCCAGTTCCAACAAAGCCTGAACTGATAATCGTTGAACTGAAGGGAATTCAGACAGCAAGGAACTGAAGCCAATTCCACCCTTGTTATTTACCAGTTTCATTACATTCAGTGTACAGCACTCCATATTTTAAATTTCTCCTGAGTCCCACATTGTATTTATTAGTGACCATCTTATATGGAGTTCTAGATCTGGTCTCTCTATAAATAAACATCTCTATCTACCCAATCAAATCTGTCCACAATCTTAAAGACCGAGATCAGATCACCCTTCAGCCTTTTCTTTTCACCAGTTTAATACGATGTTTGTTCACCATGAGCTTGGTTACATGTTGTATTCTGAAACACCTGTAATGCCATCTATTTGGCATGAAGGCCAAGCTGGACTACATGCCTTTTTAAATCGAAGTCCATTGGCCTGGTTTCCATTTATGCAGGAACTAGAAACCCCCAACATCCACCCATAAAGGAGGCATGAGTCAATCAAGTTCATGGGTGTTTTTGCACAGATTATTATTATACTCGGGGGAGTTGCCTGCTGAATGCTGACAGCGTTTAAGATGGTATGGTAAGTAGTTGAAATAATCTTGGGCCATCTCCTCCCATGAGATGCGAATCACAGTGGCCATTGTCACAGAACATCTTAATATACCGTGCCTGAAAGGTCCATGGAAGTAGTTTATTACTTTTGAAAGGAAATTAGGAATACACTTGAATGGTAGAAAATTGCAGCCCTACAGGAGAAAGAATAGGTGAATGTGACCAGAGTCACCAACCCTAGGCGAAGGAAAGAATGGATATGTTGCCATGGAGATGCTGCCAAGAACCTAAGAGCAGTGGAGGTTGCAGAGACCTTGAGAATTGGGGAGGGGGGGCGGGCAGGAAAGAGGCCAGTCCCTTACAGGTGCATGACACTGCTGCCACATAACCCACCCCAAGTCAGATAATGCCAGCCCACACCTCAGACAGCCCTCAACTCAAAACACCAACCTGTTGAGGTCAAGGCATGGACGGACACATAGCCTGCAGAACGCCTCACCAAGGACAAAAGGCCAAATTACAGGACAGTCTCAGAAAATCCAGAATAGTTGGTCACCCCAAGTTAGACTAATTGGATAGCTCGTTCAAAGAACCAGCACAGGCATGGTTGCAAGAATCTATGATAATGCCAACTCTGTAATGAAGTCAATGGCAGAGATCACAACATGGATCCTACTATTTGGTATTTCTACAAAGTCACTGACTGAATGAGCTTTCTGCTTAGCAACACAGCTTTAGATGCCTTAGTGTCACATGATAGTGCTGTCACGAGATGCATTGTTCTTGCTATAAACTATAAAAGCTTATTTAAAATTTAAATTTTATCTTTTTGTTCATGGGATGTGGGCATCATTGGCTAGGCCAGCATTTATTGCCTATCACTGTCCTTGTTCAGAGGGCATTTAAGAGTCAAATATTGCTGTGGGTCTGGAGTCACATGTGGCCAGACAAGGTAAGAACAGAGGTTTCCTTCCCTAACGAACACCGGTGAAGCAGATGGGTTTTCACAATTGGCAATGGTTTCGTGGTTGTCAGGCTTTTAATTCCAGATATTATTGAACTCAAATTTCACCATCCGCTTGGGTGTCTGGAATACTAGTCCGTGACAATACCACTATGCCACCGCCTCACACAAATGCAGAATCTAATGATATATAATTTATCCTGCATCAAACCAATGTTTGGAATATATAGCCCACCCTCACACACAAGCTGAAGCAAAGACATATCCAAAATCTGTCATATGAAGCTTGTTGTCTTTATTTTATAAATTCCAGTATTGAGGATTGTCTGTTTCATGGGTGCTTACAGAAACAGAAGTGACCGACACTTGCCCGTTGAACAATAGTGCAGTAAAAAGAACAATTTTGTCTTTAAATGTTCACCCACATAACAAACACATTTTACAAGTTCAAAGAAAGGAGAAGTAAACTGTCACAACACTAATGTTGAACCAGTTCAGAATAATCTGCAAATTCTGGACCCAATTAAGCATTTAAAAGTTAAACTGCATATTTTAAAACAAAGTTCAACGGAAAATAATCTGTCCATGATTCATTATTCTCAAATGGTTTCGTTTATCATCAAACACCCAATTTTTATCCAAGACTGAAACCAGTGCTCTTCTTCCACCCTGTGCTTTTAACTATATGTACACAGAGAGACTTTTTTATTGCAGATAATTAACAGCTACTTTCCAAGCTCAATTTTAGGCACTAAAACCTTTGAGCTCATCACTTCTACAAAGCTGAGAGAAACCGTGCATCACTTTCTGTCTGACTTCGCTTCTATAAAAGAAGAACAAAACACACTAGGTTGTGCACAGTTCTTATTATTTCCAGAGAGGATGCAGGAACCTAGCATCTTAAAATGATCTACAACCTTGCCCAACAGAAAACATTAATATGCCTTTGAAACAGTTACACCGACTGTATGATTTGCAGGAAAAGAACGTGCCTGTCATGCATTTTTGAACCAGAAGCAAAGCGTTCAAAAGCACTTCCAGGGAGATTCCAGCAGCACATAGAGGGAAAGACATCCAATAAAATGTCCAACTCTACTTCCTTTGGTCAGAGTTAAAATGAAATGGTTCCTGTTGCAAGAAGCCAATGCAGAAACATCTTGGATCAGGTGTTGCAAATCTTAACACTACTTGTTTCTATCAACATGATGTATTGTTCTGGTTTCCTCAGTCTGAGTCCAGCTGATTCAAGTTAAATCGCCATGTCACAGGAAACTGCAACACAGGGTTTTGAGGAGAAACAGCACAGAAGCAGCAATTCTTTGATGTGCAAAGTTAGAAAACCTAGACCAAAAGCTTAAATTTATCTGTATGTCCGCAATTTCAAGACTAATCAGAAATAAAACTGAGTTTGATTTGTGCTCAGAAAGAAATTAGAACTAAACAGCAATACAGTACAGATTTATAGATTGTGTCTGGATCTTAATCAGATTGGAATAAATTCATCTGAATCCCTGTGGAACTCCTGATGCACTATCGACACAATAGGTACAGTGCAAATAATTGCACAACTTGGCTCATTTAACTGATTGATTTAACTCCCACTTCAAAGAGGGATTTGAAAATTGCATTCATAAGTATCTGAGCACATATACAAATAGGTCTAATTACAGCCCCTATGTACCAGTTAAATAGGGTGCCCGTAGCCAAAAACACACACTATTCAGTTTAATTAACTGAACAAAAAAAGTCAGCTATATACAGAATTAAATTTTAAAAACTGGGACACAGGGGTTGGGTGTGAAAAATAATGCAAAATATTCAGTTCATACCTTCGCTATTTCAGATTTTCATTTAAAAGTGTCACTTCCAGAAGTTAATTTTTCAGTTGATTGGTAAACCACAGCATACAGTTTAATTTGCACACACCATTATGACTTGGAACTCACTCTTGCTGGGTCAAAATCCTGAACTCCCTTCCCTACGAGCACTTTGAGAGTGCACCTACACCACAAGAACTGCAGTGGATCAAGGCGGCAGTTTGCCACCACCTTCATGGACAAAGAGATAGGCAAAAAATAATACCTATATCGCATGAATGAATAAAAGCAAAAAAGCAATACAACAATCTCCCTCAAAAATCAGGATTTCTTCTAGAAAGTTTACCCATCAGTTCTTAACTTGCAGCTTATGGCAATTTTAGCAAACAAATCAACCTCAAAATTTGAGGACAAGGGCAAATGGGGAAGGGTGTGCAGTTAATACAGAGGAGGACTGCAACAAGATACAGGAAGACATTAATAAACATGCAGAGTGGACATGTAATTGGTAAATTAATTTTAATTTGGATAAGGCTGAGATGGTACACTTAAAGAAGTAGAGAAGCAGAGGGAACTGGAGGTCCAGATGTACAAATCACTAAAAGTAGCAGCACAGGTTAATTAGGCCATAATCATAAGCAAACATAGCACTGGGATTCATTTTTAGAGGAATAGAATTGAAAAGCAGATAAGTTGATGTTAAATGTGTACAGAATGTTAGATCACACCTTGAGTACTGTGAACAGTTCTGGTAGGGTGTAGAGGCACAAGAGAAGGTGTGAACGTGAATTACTGGAATAACACAAAAACTGTGATGTTAGACCCATCAAGAAAGACTATTAGGCTGGGGATCTTTTCTCCAGAAAAGAGAATGTTGAGGGGTGACCTGATAAAGGCCTTTTAACATTAAGAAAGGGTGGATGTAAAAAGGATCTTTCCACTCGTAGACTCTAAAAGTAGGGGCCATAAACAGAAAATAGCCACTAACAAATTCAATAGGAAATTCAGGTGGAACCTCTCTACCCAGATTCATTAGAATGTGGAATTTGCTACCACAAGGAGTGGTTGAGGTGATCAGCAGATACATTTATGGGGAGCCTAAGGGAGAAAGGAAAAAAGGCTATGTTAAAGAGGTTAGAAGGAGGCTACTGTGGAACATAAACACCGACATGGACCTATTAGGTTGAATGGCCCATTTCTGTGCTTTAATAACTTTGGAAGAGAAGCTTCAATGAAATAGGAACCAGTCAGAAAGATAAAAGCATGGACTCCCCCAAAATGGCAGCTCAGCAGGGTTATGGAGTAGCAATTCTGCCATAAACAATAACAAATCTCCCATAAACTGAATAAAAATAACAGGTGAATCAACAGGAGCTACATTCATAGTAAACTCCTTATTAAATCACCAGCAAAATCTGAACCAAATCAGTCACAGCATTTGGGGGAAGAAGCTGATTGGGCAACAATTCTTTCTTATTCGATGTCATCCCATCAAATGTTATGTAAAAGTGATTGTGGGCTTCGTATGCATCAATCACGAGTGTCCCAAACCCAGGTCAGTCAGGTCAAAGTAAATCACACCACAAGGTTTGGACTTGAAGCAGTACCAAGTGTTGGTATAACTTGACAGACAGCTCCAAGCCAAGTCACAGAGCTGCATCCATTCCCAATCCTGAGATGGTCAGCTGGTGCTCGATTTATTTAATATTTACAAGTCATGTGCAAAAGAAAATTCTGGTGCGAGATGTCCCAATGATGGCATATGGATAGCGACATCACTTCCAGATACAGAGCCTAGACCACCTTGTGTCAACTGAACTGCAGTATCTGCTTATTACATTTCTGCTTATGCTGTGATCAATTCATTAAACAACCATAGGTGTCAAAGAATGTGTATTTTTAAACACTGAAAGCTCCAAGAGTTGATTCATTTTAACACAGCAAATTAAAAAAATCAACGTTTTCTGCTTTGGTGTCTGCTGCTGAAATGGTTTTGAACAACGATCAGATTTTTGTCATGAGGTAAGGAAATTTGGAAAGGGATAGGCGGAGGCAGACGAACATCTGACCAGCTAGAAACCAGAAAGTTCAACATTGTTCTTTATTTCAAAACTGTCATAGACTGGCCTGTAGTTAGAGGTTAGGGTGGTTAAATGTTTTCATTATCTACTAACAAGCTCCAGGTATTCACCAGTTCCCACTTGTGGGAAATTAAGTTTTGTTTTTACCTGCTACCAGCATTTATTTTTTAAAAAGAAACAGTGACACAGCAAGTTAATACACAGAGCCCAATGGCAGTTGTGAGATCCCAGATCATTCCTATGGTCCTACCTAATGAGAGCTCCTTTACAATCCCAGGATGTCCCAAAGTGCACCACACTAGTGGAGAATTTGAGAAGCACCATCACTGTTGTAATGTAGGAAAAGGTTCCTAGTCAGTGATAGAAAAACATCCTAATAGATTAAATGTACAAGGTAAGGACACAATATAAATGCAAGCAACTGTTGTCGACTGCTGGTATGGAGATGCATTAGCAGATCGCTCAGGCATAACTGGTGCCTGGTACCGAGATACCAGAGAAAGAGACAATTATTATATTAAAAAAAGTCAGCTGTTACCAGGAACTAAGTACAGCAGTAGTCTTCTGTGTACTACCCAAATTTTTATTGAGTACCACTGTGGGTTCCCATAAAACAACAGGGAGAATTCACTACTTGGAAGTGTTCATTCAGAATTTTAAAAAAATACACAAATAATGAAATACGTTATTGCATGGATTGAGCTTTTGTTACAATGCCTGCTTTACATAAAGTTTCTTGTAACAGCAAGAATGTGGTTGCTGAAACAAAGACATGTTGTCAAAGCTTTTCGTCTTGCATTCATTAGGACAATTCGCAAGAATACCAAATGTAAAGGGAACAGTAATTTATACTTCATGAGAAGAGAGTGCTGATTGGTTGGCAAACGGACTCTGCCATGGAGAACGCATCAGTCAAATAATGACTGACTGGACAGTTAACTGCTAAGCTTTATTCAAATTCAAACCAGGCAGGTTGACTCTGATTGGTCAAGATATTGTCCTGTTCGCAACAGGCAAGGCACTGACTGTACCCAACCAGCTTGTGCTTACAAAACTCAAAACATAGAATCCAATATTAGACGTGATTCTACAATTGGACAACATTTGCTGAGTCCTGAGTCAAACAATCCCGAGTCCGCGGAGAATTACACTGACAACCAATTCAAGATTATCAATTGGGCTCAGAGTGTGGCTCACTATGCATGCTAGAAGCTACGTATATTAGTACACAGCCCTGTTCTGTCTGCAAAGAGCATGCACACACATTGCGCCTGTTTCAACTAAACAAAAATAGGTGACAGTCATTCTATGGTTCGTTTCCCAGGGAAATGTCTTGACTAGAGTCAACGTGCTTGATTTGAATTTAAACAACGCTTGGCAGTTAACTGTCAGTCAGTCATCAGTTAACTGATGTATTCTCCATGGTAACACCCCTACCAGAGTCCACTTGCTAACCAATCAGCAATCTCATGAAGTATAAATTGTTGTTCCCTATATGTTTGGTATTCCTATGAATTGTCCTGATGAGTGCAAGACGAGACCTGTTTTTTTTTCCACAATAGTCCAAATCTGTAAGACCAAACAACAATTTGAATATGGTTGCATTCATACTGAAACTTTAAAATTAGAGCCCAAACCCATTCTAACACAACTCAATCTAGGTCCATATTTCAGTGCAATATTCAGGGGTGGCTGCATTGTTAAAGATGCCAACCTTTCAGTGTTGGGATATATCCTACTCTCCTGTTTACACTCCTTCATCAAACACCATCAAAGAGCAGGCTAGCTGGTGATACATTTCATTGCTGTTTGTGGAATCTTTGTCTGCAGTCCTGTTATCTACAGAACAGTGACCACACTGGAAATGTTGTGCATTATCGTAAAGCAACTTAGGCATTCCGAGAACATGATAAAGTGCTGCATAAAATACAAGAGGAAGAAAATTTACATACTACTCAAGGATAGTCATGCTCAGAGATATTTCTGGATATTTAACAAAATCACACCTTGAACTCAGTGCGTGATTACACCAACCTAACCTATAATCACAAACAGCACCCCCCCCCCACTTCAATCCAGGAATCACACTTACCATTTGGAGTATGTAAAGTTTGAAATACATGCCTATTATCTAATTTTGCTGATCACTAAAATATAAGAAATGGAATGTCGGAAAAGTGCAGAAAGACGCAGGTTATCAGAAAATGCTGGAAACACTCAACAGGTCAGGTAGCATTTATGGAGGGGAGGAGAAAAAAAAACAGAATTAACCTTTCAGATCGATGACCTTTCAAGCAACTTTTGCTCCTGAACATTTCCAGCATTTCTGTTTGCATTTCACATTTCCAATTTCCCTTTTATTACCTGTTAATCTCAAGCTCAGGGCTTCCGGAAGTGTGGGTCACGACCCCCAGTGGGGTCGTGAGACAAAATTTTGGGGTTGCGGGCTCCATGGCAGCAACGGCTATCATTGAGCTCAGGCGGAGCACTAATAGCTACTTGATTATTTTTCTATTGGTGGAGGTGACCGCATGGACAGATCTTCGAGGCCTGATTGAAAATGTAGGGGGTTTCTTTTGAAAGACGAACGGAAGTTTAAACAATTCCCACCATGCTGAATTCCCCCCACCCTGTTCAGAAGCTAAAACTCCACCCCCAGCAGCTGAAGTTAACCCCCCCAAAGTCACATGAAGTCACACTGGGAAGAAGTTCGAGAAGCACTGTCTTAGCTCTTAAAACATGTTTCTGAAGAAATTCTGACATTATTTTCTTGGGTAAATGTGCAGAAAGCCTAACAGTGTGCAACTCAATGGAGATTAGAAGATTGATGTAAATTGCTATTCAGAACACCAGATCTAACATTTACTGTCACTTAACACTTTGTTAAATGAAACGGGACAGTTAAGCATTTAAATGGCAGCTATTACTGGGGACTCTGACTTAATCAATATAAAACACACCATTTTTCAAGCAAAAATTGCCAGTTTAGCAGTGTTTATACAGAACTGAAAATATATCGCAGAGAGAATGGAGATCACCACAAACCCTGCAGGGAACTGCTATAGAATCACAATACTCGCTAGCCACAATTCAAAATAAAATCTAATTCCAGAAACCCCTGGGGGTAAATGAATAGGGTGCAACTGAACAATAGAGGTGAGGAGGGTGCCAGCCACAATTCCTGCCGGGTACACAATATTTGGTGATGGCTTCAATGGGAAGACATTTGGCGAACTGCACTGGAAATACATATGGTGAGCACCAGCTCCAATTCATGCAAGTGAGATAATGGAGAGCTGCCATTATTCATGGAATCATAAACTATCTTGAATTGCAGTCTCAGGACAGGAAAGGTAAGGAGTGCAAGAGCAAAGTGAACACTGGCTGAGAACATACACACTAGTGAACGGTGAGGAAGTAGTAGCAGACATCAGGGGGACACTGGCTTGTGAAATGGACAGACACATGGAAGATGAAATTTAAGGCAGAGAACTGTGAAATGATGCATTTTGCAGGAAAAATGAGGAGGGGTAATATCAAAAAAAGGAACAATTTTTAGTGCGGTACACGAAGATAAATCTGTGGTTTCACGTAAATAAATTTTTGAAGGTGTTAGGACCAGTTCAGAAGCAGGTTAAAAAAAAATGTACATGGAATCCTGGGCTTTATATATATATATATATATATATATATATATAGATAGATAGATAGATAGATAGAGAGAGAGAGAGTGAGTATACAAAAAGCAAGGAAGTTATGCTAAGCCTTTATAAAACATTGGCCTAGCCCCAGTTGGAGTAGTGTGTCCAATTCTCCAATGCACTTTAGGAAGATGTCAAGGCCTTGGAGAGGGTGCAGAGATGGCTTACTAGAATGGTACCAGGGATGAAGGGCTTCAGTTATGTGGAAAAACTAGATAAACTGGGGTTGTTCTCCTTACAGCAGTGAAGGTTCGGAGAGATTTACTAGAGAGATGCTTAAAATTATGAAGGATTCTGATAGAGTTGATAAGGAGAAACTGTCTGCAGGGGTATGAATAAATAGAGGTCACAGACTTATGATAATTGATAGAAGATCAGAGGTGATAGAATCTTATTTTAGTAAACACAGCAAGTTATTATCTGGATCACACTTGCCTGAAAGGATGGGTGAAGCAGATTCAATTATAACTTTCAGAAGGGAATATCTGAAAAGGAAATATTTGGTATAGAGGAAGAGCAGGGGAGAAAGACTAATTGTTTAATTCTTTCAAAGAACCAGAACAGACAACAGTATGAACAGCCTCCTTCTGTCTGGCATAATTCTGTGCTGCACAGGGCAGGTGCAAGGATATTTGCTGCCTTCGGTGAACCTTCAACTTGGTAACTCCCCCCAGTTAATTTCTGAACACAGTAAAACGGTCCCACTCTCACTCAACCACTAAAGATTGTCCATCTCACGAGTCGTTATCATCTGCGGCCTGCCCTCAGCCCTCGCTCTGGTCTCAGCATCCGGAGTCCCTTCCCACTGCTCAGCTTCTACAGCATCATGTTCCTCAGCGCTGGTTAGATTTGTCCCGCACCTCTTGCGAGACCTCAACCCACATCATGAGATCATCCTGGGGTAGGGGGGTGGCAAGGAAGGGAAAGCAATTAGATGATCAGTGAGTGCATGCATGCGGAGGGAAATGGTCGGGAGGCTGCGAGCATGCGCGAGGGTGGATGGGTTAGTTGGTAGGGTGGGGCCTGTTGTTTCCTGCTAGAAAACTTCAGAGGGACAGGAGAGGAAGGGAGGAGGGACCAAACTGAAACTGAATAGTGCCCGGCCCTGGGCACTCAGTTAAGTTGTTCATGATCATAATGAAGTCATAGCAATATAATTTTAAAGTTTCAGACATCATGCTATGGCATGCCAGCATCTTGCCACCCTAGGTGACCACCTAGTGGTTGTGCCAGGCCTGGTGTTGCACAAATTAGAAATCAAGGATAGATCACCTCGAGCACTGCATGTATCTCATTCCAGGTGCCCAGTTTCCAAAGGAACAGACTGGGTCTCTATACTTTCATTGGGAGACTGTGTGTCAACTGGGGGCGGGGGTGTTGGAGACATTGAAACTTTTTTTTAAACTTGTATAATTTCAATATGCATTTTTGTTTGGTAACTTAAGTTGTTGCCCAAAATCCCTGTTGCCTCAGATCAAGTTATAAACAGCTATAAGTATTCACATAAAATGGATTGTTCCAGTGTTAAAACATTTGTTCATCTGAAAGGATGATCTATAAAATATTGAATGGCAATTACAATTTATCCAAATAAAGTGCTCGTTTATAGGATCCAGGCTGAAACATTATTAATTGAGGAGAAATTGTCCCAATGTAGTAATTCCAGGTGTGAACCCAGTTTATTTTCTGGCTTTTGCTCCTTTGGATAAAATAGTCATTTCTCCCAATAATAATTTACAGCTGGAATTGTATTTTAATAAATATGCTAAGTAAATCAAATTCCCTGCTTCATAAATGCTGGCCCTGGATTTAAGATACAGAAGCATCGGAGTGACTATCTCTTTGCAAATTGTGACTGGCTGTTCCAAATTAAGAAATTGAATAATTACTTAGAATTTGCAGTGCAGAAACAGGCCATTTGGCCACAGTGGTCTACGCAGGTGTTTATGCTCCACACAAGCCTCATCCCACCCTATCACCAAAAGCTTTTTTCCTTTCCTCGTGTACTTTTTATTGTTACCCTTTAAATGCATCCATAATATTTGCCTCAACTACTCCACTTGATAGGCAATAATTTCCACATTATCACCACTCTCTGGGTAAAGGCTGGTGGAAGTTATAATGCACACCTTGGCTGGCAAAATAAATCAGAAGTAACCTAAATGCAGTTTCCTTTCACCACCTCAATTCCCTCCCCATCCCTTCTAATAGTAAAATCTCCTAGCTGGAGCACAGATCCATAGGAAGCTTCTGCCGTCCCACTCAGGTGATTATTTTTCAAATGAAGACTAGAATTGAGTTGGCAGGCTGGCCCACTACAGAATAGCTCATAACCAAGCTCAATATTATTTTCAATTGTCTATGCTCCAGCAGGGAATCACCGGACAGCAGGTTATCAGATTGTTTCTTGCCCAGGGACCTTGAAGCCAAGCGCAGCAGCCTCCCCTCAGTCTCAGGCGAGGTCAGCTACCAACATGAATTGGAAATCAAGCTTGGGGCATTACTGTCCTTATGGCTCAGTGTCTCTCAGTAAATTTACCCATCCATGTCTTGTTTGAACGTGCTCATCTGCTGTTCATTTTAGTTCAAACGCAAAGATTTCAGCCATACAGATTCCATTCCAACTGAAAAATGAAGGTTTATCTTAAACACCTTCTATCAAAGAGCCTGATGGTAAGTTTATGTGAGAGTTGCAGAGCCACACAAAACAGGAAGGTTATTGTCACACCACTAAATTCTTGGGTTGTTACAAATCTTAAGATTAGCTCAGGCCATTCAGGAGTAGAATCAGGGAGGATTTTTTTCCCACACAAGGGATACTATAGATCAAAAACACTTTCCCCTAAAAGGCTGTGGATGCTGGGGCAATAGAGTTTTCAAGACAAATAGATTTTTTTTTTGTTGGGTAAGGATATGAAGGATATGGAGCAAAGGCAGGTTAAATTGAATAAAGTTACTGATTGGCCATGATCTCACTGAATGCTAGAACAGGCTTGATGGGCTGAATGGCCTCCTCCATACTTAAATGCTCTTAATGTCATGGTGTTAGATAAGGAGCAGAATAAGAGTCAGCCAACGTTCCTACAGCCAATCAGGGCTTAAAGGTGGATGTTAGACAAAAAGCGGTTCAGGGTTGGCTGCAAAGCTCCCACTGTCAAATAGCCCATTGACATTCACTAACTGAAATGAAGGGCAGTCCCTTCATCAAGACAGCGTAGGGCGTCCAAAGCTCAAAGGGGCATTACTCAAGAAAGGAACCTCAAGAAAGGAGGAGAGAAAATCCGAGAAAGACCTTCAAATTCTGGAGAAAACCCTTAATCCTAAAGTAATCACTCCAAACAATTCAGAACGACCTTTTCTTTCTGAAGGCAGACAATGTTTACATTAGGAGGAAGTATGCAATCAAAAGTAAGGGCAGGCCCTGAATATAGATTGAAAGGAATCTTTCACTTAAAATGCATCCTACTGCAATTTAAACTTGTCCAATGCTTAGCTTCTATAAAAGATACTGTTTAAATACTTTCACAGGACATCTCAATGGGAAATGCTTCAGAAAGCAGGAAATTTTACGTTGCAACTCTGTTTTTTGCTATGCTCAAGCCATTGAGTTTCCCTAGACAAAGGTCCAATAAAAGCAACTTTTTTTTTTTAAAAATGTTTCAGCTCCAGTGGTTCCAAGCTTAAATAAAAAAAAATATACTCCTATATTGACTGCACAGCAGTAAGAAAAGAACATCAAGAATAATCAATTTTATGTGGAAAACGTGATATTACAGTAGTATACAGCAAAGCAAACATTTGCAGGCTTTGCTCTGAAACTGTGCGTACTTTTTAATATAGAACTTTTTTTTTTAAAATGTTGAAGCACAAGATTCCTACCACATGGCAGAAAAATGGATGAAACTCTCTGCCAGTCGGCTGATCTTGGTCTCATCTTTTAGGTATAATAAATTTTACAATGGCCCATAGCCTCAAACATTGATTGTATAAAAAAAGATTCCTAAAGACAACTTCTGAAGTTCAAATCCAGTCCACCTTCATCTCCAGGGTCTGCATGGCTTTGACGTCGAGAAACCTCAGTTCTTGAAACGTGTTTGCTCACAGATGTGGTTAAATTTCCTGGAAGGGGAGAGACAAAAGTTTCTTTTTAAAAACTGGCAGAAGTTCTTTAATTCAACTCTCTTTAAAGCAACTTCCAAGTCAGAACTAATTCCAATTTATATTACAAGAATCAATCCATATGTACAAATCTTGTGCAACTTGTCTGCTCTATGTAATGCGAATACTTGATGGGCACACAACTGCATTTACAGTGCCTTAAGTTGGAAAATATCCCAAGGTGTTTCTAACAAAATTTGACTTTGAGCCACAAAGGGACATATGATGAAAGCTTGGTCAAAGAGGTAGTTTTTAAGGAATGTCTTGAAGGAGAGAGGGGAGAGATTCAGGGGGGGGAATCCCAGAGCTTAGGGTCTAGGCACCTGAAGGCACAGCCGTCAATTGTGGGGTGAAGGAAATTTGAGGTGCATAAGAGGCCAAAATTGGGGAAACGCAGCATTAAAACACAGAACAGCAAATTACAACTAAGTATTAACAAAAAATATTGGCTTCCAACTGGAGGAGCTAAGAATTTATAATCAGATGTGAATTTGAAGCATTAGGGATGCCAATTAACCATACTTTTCAGATTAGTCTCAGATTGAGCATTTATTTCTGCCTCAAATTTATTTTATAAATAAACATCCTTCTGTAATGAGCTCATTTTGGATCATTCGCTTCAGCAAACCAATGTTTGATCAAACTTCTGCTCTGGTTTAGTGAAATTGCAGCCCTGGAGTACAGGCCATTAAACACAGCTCCTTCAAAGCTACATCCACAAGTCAGTGCCTTTGTGCCTATTATACAAGTGTTACCAAGATAAACGTACATTTTGTTATATAACATACTGACTGGTACATGGCAAAATGATCCTTTTGTCATAACACATCCTCTGATTTATTATGTGCAATGCCACTGGACATCCATTAACTTTGTAAACTTCACTGTTCAAACCAGCAGAGACCCGCAAAACATTTGCAATTAGTATCTTTATTGCAACAGTACTTCGTTAAGTCCACATCACATGGAATTTCATCCATCTCATGCCACCCTCCTCTCAGGTCATCCTCATCCCATTCCCCCATTCCACACCTTGCAATGTTAGCCCCCTCCCTCCCATGCCAGCTTTCTTTACCCTTGCCAAGCCCGTTCTCCCGTCATCTCCACTTCCCTCCTTGCCTACCCCTTCACCCCACCCATCCGTGCAGTATCCCCTCTTCCTCATTGCTGTGCCATTTCTCAAGCCCCGCCCCTTCTGTGCCATGCCCTTCTCCCCCATGCCATGTCCCATCACTAATGCCACCTTTCCCTCCCTTCTGCCCCCTCAATGCTATCTCATCCTCTGCCCTTTCCCCATCCTGTATCATCCCCTCATGCTACCTCCCTCACACCTTCCCATGCCTCCCAAACTCACATGCAGTCACCTAGCCCCCTCCAACCAAACGTCATCACCACCTCTCCATCGTCATCATGAAGAGCCCAGTAATCAAGGCCTGGGAACCTGGAACAGCAAGGGATGGGTGCCAGTAAGCAAGGTAAGGCAGGGGCAGGGGGCCCAGGGCCAACGGGAGGAGTGGGGGGGTCGGGTGTCAGGGGGCCAGGGCCAAGGGGCGGGGGCCAACAAGCATTACTAGGAGACAATGAGGGCCAGAACCCAGTCACCAAGGCCATGGAACAGCAAGAGCAGAGGGCTGGTAAGTTAGCTGGGTGCACTAGTCTCCACCCACCAAATCAAACCACTGATCAATCTGAAAATGCAGACCGACAAAAACTGTGCATTATTATTATAGATGACTAAGTGGCGGTGGCAAACTTCATTTAATTCTAGCTAGACATCAAGACAAACTATAAAGGTGACAGGCAAATGTTCAAAACTTTCTCAAGACCAGAGAATTAACTAATCTGCATTTGGTACTTACATGGCATGATGCGCTTTAACCTGTGTGCGACAGTTTCGACCCCAGTAGCAATCTGGACGTGTTGTTACAGACTCTACAAGAGCAATTAGTTGTAATTTAAACTAAAATTTCTTAAAGAGTAGGCAAGATTATTCTGAAAGAACGCGATAGTCCTTTTCACTACATAAGATAAAACATAACATGAGAAAGTCCTGCTGAAAATCAGTGCACAAATGACAGTGCGCTTTTTAATATACACATGTAGTTGCACATACTAAACTATAATACACTGGGACTTCAATTAAATGCAGTACAATTCATGTCTAATTTAGGAATATATACTTGTATAAGCTTTTCATATTTGACCCAAAAGAGCACTTAGTAATGAAAACAAATTTTCTGTTCATTAGCTTCAATGTAATAGAGGATTTACCCAGCCAGTGCTCTATTTTCTAAGAAAGGTGGTTTAAAAATAAATTCCATTTAGAAAAAGAAGGAACCACACTGCATTAATGTGTCTGATTTGCCACATAATCCTAAAGCGGTTTAAGGAGACATTTGTTAATTTATTGATGGCTTTTTCCTCAATGCTCACATTGTAACTATATTTATCTTCCTTAAGATTTTGCTCACACAACAATCATGGCTGAACTTCAAAATTTCCACTGGTTCTCAAGTGCTTCGAGACATCCTGTGGGCACGACTAGGAATGACACAGATGCAAGTTACTGCTTTCTTAAAACCTGTCAACTAGTCATTAAATGGAACTAACCTGGAAGTTCTGCAGCAGGAATATTCTGCCTGTACTGATAGGCCAGTTCACGAAAGCTATGTAGTCCACAACAGTAACAAAGGACAATATTTGCTGTAACATGATAATCTGTTTTGGAAAAATTGAAAAGATAAAAATAATGCAGATAGTACTTAGAGTCATAGATTTGTACAGCACAGAACCAGGCCCTTCAGCCCATCATGTCCATGCCAGCCATCAAGCATCTATCTATTCTAATCCCATTTTCTAGCACTTGGCCCTTGGCCCTGTATGCTACAGCATTTCAAGTGCTCATCTAAATACTTCTTAAATGTTGCGAGGGTTCCTGCCTCTACCACCCCTCAGGAAGTGCGTTCCAGATTCCAATTGCCCTCTGAGTGAAAAAACTTTTCCTCAAATCCCCTCGCCTTAAATCTATGCCCCCTGGTTATTGACACCTCCGCTAAGGGGAAAAGTTTCTTCCTATCTACCCTATCTATGCCCCTCGTAATTTTGTATACCTCTATCAGGTCCCCCCTCAGCCTTCTCTGCTCTAAGGAAAACAACCCTAGCCTATCCAGTCTCTCTTCATAGCTGATGAAATTAAAGCCCCGATGTCTTTAGTTTATAAAGTAAGCTTGTACAAATTATTCTGATTCATTAAACATTGGAAAATGTCAAATTTAAAAGAACCAAGCATTAGCTAACAGCACTGTTCTCCCTAACTGAAAGCTTCCATGTAGTCACTACATGTCATTTAGATGACATATGATGGCTATGATTGTTTTTCAACCAATACACACACATGACTGCCACATAGACAGCACAAAAAAGCAGCACTGAAGAATTCAAGGGAAAATATGCATTGTTATATCAAAGTGGATCTAAATAAACTTTTACTCTGGTCACTTGAGGTAATATCACTGTAGGATTACATACTAGGTCCACCCTTGAGACAAACCACGAAAATCAAGGCTAACACTTCAGTGTAATGCGGAGTCTCTCAGGTGACATGTTAAACCGAGATCCAGTCTGCCCTGTCAGGTGGAAGCATAAGAGCCCATGGCACTATTTCAAAGGGCAAAGGTGGTATCTTTGGTGCTTTGGCCAATATCTATCCCTCAGCCAACATCACTAAAACAGATTATCTGGTCATTACCCCATTTCTGTTTGTGGGATCTTGCTGTGTGAAAATTGGCTGTCACATTTCCTACATTACAACAAAGGGTACTTCAAAATATTAATGATGACATTAATATCTTTACTGCAACAGTACTTTGTTATTGAGGTTAATATCATTTGCTTGATTGGCTGCAATGCATTTTAGGATTTCCTGGAGTCATGGAAGGTGCTATAGAAATGCAAGTCTTTCTTTACTATAACCCATCAACCCATGTAAGCCTGTGTTCAAGCTACACATACCTGTAAGAACAAATTTTCCTCTCTGAAGAGCCAAAAGACTTTCTTGCAGCATCTCTTTCCAAGTAAGGCCTCTAGATGCAAGGTAATTCTGAAAGGAAATGCCAAGCCATATAAGATTACGGTTAAAGTGAGTGTTATTACATGCAAAGGCATGTCTGGTACCCAGTTCCAAACTTATTCTGCTCCTGAAGCCGGTGTCAAGTTTAACCTTTCATTGGTTCAGCACAGACTGGAGACAGAGCAATTCTCTAAAAAGATGAAGCTGTGTTTGATGATGGGAGTTAAAAGATGTCAAATAACTCATTAGATTACCACAAGCAAAATCTGATAAAGTGATGCTATAGCTTTCCTATACTAACTGGATGTTGCATTTAATTCTTTAAGGGAAGGGTAAACTGATGAGGTTATGTGCATTCTGAAAACAAATAGTCAGGTTTGTTTGTGCAGCCCTCAAGAAGAGTTAATGTGATTACGCAGGTTTACACCATTGAGGAAATACAAATATACAGCAACATAGGAGGCCTGGGAGTAGGTAACCTGCCTGTGCTCTCAGCCAGGATAGCGGCATGGTCTCAGGAGAAAACCTAAAACACAATGACTTATCATGCCAACTTTCTGCTAATTGGCCTTGCAGCTTGGCTCATTTGGTATCTGTCTTAAGTCTTGAGTCCAATAGGTTCAAATCCTAATGAGGATATTAAAAGATCCTGCAGCCCTGCTGGAATAGTCAGGAGTTCCCCTGGTGTCTTGGCCAACATTCATTTCTTGACCAACACCATGAACAGATTATCTGGCAGGATGCCTCATCGCTGCTTGGGAAGACCACACTCAGCACAAAATGCTGCTGTGTTTAGTTGCAAACAATAACTACCTTCTGAGGTGCTTTCAGATGTTTGGTTAAGCACCATTCTTCAATCCTTCATCCTCATAACTTGGATAATAAATCTCCAAATCATGAAGTGAGTAGTACATTAGTTCACAACATTATCAATTCCTAGTGACAAAAACGTACTCTTTTCCTGAAACGAATTGGAAATATCAGAGCCAGCCCAGGTCACTCTGACACACCTCTCCATCAATAAAGGCATGTGAAACAGCAATCACCTGCCTGATTGGAGCATAGAGAACATACACTCCAGGATCAACCAAGCACAGGCATAGGAAACTAAAGCATTTAAAAAAATGGAAATTTGTTTACAAAGGGCATCTTACCTTCAGGATGTCCGATTCATAACTATTGTTGTTTAATATTCCATCCAAACATTTTTCTCCAAAATTTACATCTGTCAAAAATATTACATTATCCAGTTAGAACTCTCTCAAAGTTCAGATTTAAAATTCAGAAAAAGCACTGAACAAGAGATTCACATAGGGTCGCTCCTCAGAGACCGGAGTTAGGGTAGAGTGGCCCTGCATCAGGTCCCTGGAAAAACTAACTAGGAATACAAGACATGGGGGAGAGCAGGACAGTGAGATGAGTTTCATCTTGTACTAGAAAAAGAGCCAGCATTGACTCAATGGGCCAAGTGGCTCTGTCGTACTGTAAACGTCTATGATGGTTAAAACTGAGGAAAGGAAGTGTTCCTTTCATCAGTATCTCCACCACAGCTACAAATACAAGAATCTCACAGTCACGACAGATATACTCAGCAAAAAAAATTGACAAATTACCAGAGCCAAAAACACTGTCACTGAACTCTACAATTTACTGACAAGCCAATTACATCAATCTATCAATCGAGAACCAAGTGAACCTGTATCATCATCAGTCTAAATAAACTGATCCACTTTACTGTCTCGTCACTGAAGGAGATCCTTTTAGTACAATACAATGTATAATAGAAAACGTATCTACCACAAAATCTTGCCAAGCAGCCAGAGCATCCCACTCGAGAGCAGCCCCAGTACATGTGGCAGAAGGTCCGTAAACAAATTGTGCCTGGAAGGAAGGACACAGTTTCAGAATTACTTGACCATTATCTCTCTATTAGATAGGCTGGTCATGATGGTATGAAGGGCTGAACAGAGCATTTATTTAGGCTAAGAAGGCAACTGCATGGAACAAGGCTCATTTTTGCTTTGAACAGAGTTCACAGTAAGGTGCTGCTTAAACTAACACTTTAAAGTAGATTTGCACCTCTTGATTTAAAGGAAAAGGCTGATCTGATTGTTTTCTCTCACTATTGGAGATCGCAAGTTTCAGAAGGTTTTAAATGGGAATTGCGTGAAATACACATTTAGATTGGTCATTAAATAGTTATAACAAGGTATAAACTTTACTGTGCAGCAGTAAAACTTCAAATTAAATTACATTTAGACTTATATGTTTATAAATAAAACATATTTGGCAAAATGAAGTGAGATGAGGAGAAATGCGTTTACACAGCAAATTGTGATCTGGAATGCACTGCCTGAAAGGGTGGTGGAAGCAGATTCAATACTAAATTGCAAAAAAGAAAGATATTTGATGAATAAAAATTTGTAACTCTTTTGAGTACAAACACGTTTCCATCTGTTCCTATTCAGATGAAGTTACATTGTTTCCCATTGTGAGATTTGAACTCTTGATACTCTTTTGAGTAAACCTGTTTCCATCTGTTTCAGATGAAGTTACATTGTTTCATAGTTTGCCATTGTGAGATTTGAACTCTTGATACTCTTTTTGAGTAAACCTGTTTCCATCTGTTTCAGATGAAGTTACATTGTTTCATAGTTTGCCATTGTGAGATTTGAACTCTTGATCTCTTAATCTTAGGGTTACAAACCCAGTACCATAACCACTTGGCTATTTAGGCCAAGCCTAAAATCTCTGCTTCAGGTGAAGCTCGAACTCACAACCTCAGCATAGCCCGCTGATCGCACTGCTCTATAAGTACTGCACACTAACCGATTGCGCCACTGGAGCGCCCCTAATTGTAACTCTTTTGAGCACAAACACATCTCCATCTGTTCCTATTCAGATGAAGTTACATTGTTTACCATTGTGAAATTTGAACTCTTGATCTTGGGGTTACAAACCCAGTACCATAACCACTTGGCTATTTAGGCCAAGCTAATAAAAATTTGTAGGGCTACAGGGAAAGATCAGGGGTTAATTGAATAGCTCTTTAGAAGAGATGGCACAGACACAACAGGTCGAATGGCCACGCTCTGTGCTAATTATTCTATGATTCCACAAGAAATCAGCACATAACTGTGAGTACACTTTAAAAGTAATGAATTTGCTATGAAGCACTTTGCGACATCCTGCGAACAAGACAGACAATAAATAAATGCAAGTTCATGCTTTTGTCAGTACTGTCAGCAATACATGCCTAAATTTCAAAAGGTGCAAATATCAATATTTTTGGAAATTACTTTAAATGGTTTGCTTCTATCCGTTTTCACTTACTATTACTAGTAAGTTCTGCCTGAGTGAACATCCAATTAAGAATTTCTCCTAGTTTCAATTAGTCCAGGTTAACCACATGACAGCAGTCACATGATTTATGGGAGCCAATCAGGCTGAACAATTACATTCCAGAACAAAAATGCAGTACACTTTCAGATCAGCTGATAAAGGCTAAACCAAGCTGAAGTGCACTAACTATATCTTTAAAATTCAATGTCTGACTAAAGTTTTATGCAAACTGGAGCTCTTGTTCATGCTCAAGCCCTAGAACTCTGTGTGAGACCCGCAACTCCACTGGCAAGGAAGCTGGGTCAGCGATCGCAGTCGCTGAGGCCCAGCTCAATTCCCATTTCAGAACAACCAGACAGGAGATCAATTAATCAAAAGTTAGAACTTTGTAAAGTGGTCACATACATTGCTGAGGTGTAACGGTTGGGTTCTGTTCACGCTCTGCCCTCCGGTCAGGCATCGGCTGAAAACAGCAAGTGCAAATCATGTGAGGACCACGAGCAGGGCAGGTGTAGTCCTGGACAGCTTAAAAAAAAAATTAAAAAACGGACAGCAGAGAGACAGTTAGCAAGCTTAGGACGTGTACAAAATAATTCACTTGACAGAAATCAGAAAAAACTTATACAACTTTGTAAATACAAAATGATGTTTTTACTGCTGAATACAATCTAATCTAAAATAAGAGAATCTGGTTTCTTCCACTATTACACTGTCAAATGAGTGATTATTCATTAACTATTCATAATTAAATAAGGTAGAAAGCAAAATGCTGAGGTGATCAAATTTAAAACAGCATATTCTAAAGTGCTATAAAAGACAGGGAGAGTATTGATTATTATAGTTACATATATATTAAGCAATACTATAAATCAGGTTGTAAACTCAAATTGGAATGTCATTTATGATCTACACTTTTATAGTTCTAAAAGAGTTAAGTAAAATGATTTTAAATGCAATTGAAACATTTTAAAAGGATGCTGAGAAATGGGATTAGACAAGTGGGCTCAGGCATAGGGGAAAATGGGCTTATTCTGCACTGTCATTGTCATGACTTTTTCAGATCAGACATTTCAATATGGCCAGTTCCTACTGTGACTTTCAGTTCACCAGTTAAATCAGTATTGGGCAGCAGCTTACAACTACTCATTTACAACAAATGGCAGACAAACAAGTGTTTAAAAAGAACATACAGTCAAGTTAAATAACTTAAGTATTAATCAGTGCAAAAACCAAGCTAAAGTTAAATCTTTGGAAATACTACTTGTGCTACTGTTGAACGTGCATTATCACCCAGAAAAAAAAAACAGCAGGCCCGTTCTAGAGATCTCTGAAAATACAGTTCTTAAAATAAACGAGGGCTCTAAATATTGGCTCTCCTAACTAGGTTAGTATCCAGCTCCGCTCACCTCGCTGTCTACAACTTCTCTCTTATTTCCACTTTGTGATTTTTAAAATATTCATTCATGGGATATGGCTGTCGCTGGCTAGGCCAGCATTTAATGGTCATCCCTAATTGCCCTTGAAGGCGGTGGTGAGCTGCTTTCTTGAACCACTGCAGTCCATGTGCTATTAGGAAGGGAGTTCCAGGATTTTGACTCAGCAACAGTGAAGGAACATTTTTGGGAAACATCCTATAACTTCTCTCCTCATTGTTTTGTACAACCCAAACTGCAAATTTGTAAGCTTCTACATAATGTGGTCTTCCACATAGAGAGCACACCTCCCCTTGAAATATCTCCCTCTGCTCTCCCTGGTCTCTGAAAACCTGGGCATTTACACTCTGATGGTTAAAATGGACCAGTTCTCAGCCAAGAACACAATCGGTGTGTCATAAAACGTTCATGCCAGTTTGGCTCACCAAACACAATCAGGTTTGGTCCTCTCCTTTTATATCACATTTACAGATTTCTCCTCTGTTTAGCTCTCTGGCACCTACTCTCATGGCTCTTCAGCTGCTGACTTTCTCTCCCACAAGTTTGTTTTCTAGCTAATCACAAAGAGATACAAGGTCAGCTGAGCTGTAAATTCATTTCCCTGTCCCTCTAAACAATTAAATCGATATTAGCACACAGAAACAGATCATTCAACTCAAATCCTCTAAGTTGCTGTTTATGCTCTATACAAGCCTCCTCCCACCCCACTTCATCTCACCCCATCAGCATATCCTACTATTTCTTTCTGCCTCATGTAATTATCTCGACTCCCCTTAACTGAAAACTTCCCTCATTTGCCCCCCATCTTTCCCTCACACAGCTCAAATTGATTCATTGTTGTTGTTCATTACAGTGCTGGAAATCATAGAGAGAAAAGAAAGTTGCCCCTTTACATCACATTTCTTGAATTCAAATAACGCAAACTTCAACTGTGTAGTTAACCAAGCCCTCAACTTTAAGCTGTGCTTAGGGATGTGCAACAGTAATAGCAACATTGCCCATTTTGGTTTGTAGATACTTACTGACAGGGATACTGGTAGAAGTTGATGGGGCATCACTTGTTCTGAAAGCTGGCAAGAAAGTAGACTGATTGCTCTCGGACCGATATCCAGGACACTGTCTGCATACAATATGTGGCTGACTGAAAATGGATAGAAAATCTAAAATGCAGTCAACCATAGAGAGACAAACTGTATTTTAAATCTTACTGTAAAATTTGTGTAACTTGGTAAAGAGCAGGAAAACAAATATATGCAAAGAAACAACATGTTACACCCCATTAACCTAATCAGGAATTGGGTACCTTTGTATTACATTTCCATTTCCTATTCTGTACCTCACACATTTCACATTATCTTTCTCTGTTAGAAAGTGAAGTTGAGCCATCACATGCTCAAAATACACTTACACATTTTATTCAAACATATTCCGCCATGGCTCAGTTGGTAGCTCTCTCGCCTCAGAGTCAGGAGGTTTAGTCCTACTCCATAGAACAGAGCAGAGGCTGGCCCTCCAGTGTAGTATCGAGGGAGTGCTGATCTATCAGAGTTGCCATCCTTTGGAGGAGGCATCAAACCGACATTCCATCTGCCCTCTCAAGTAGAAGTAAAAGATTCTATGGCACTAAATGAGGAGCAAGGGAGTTCTTCCACGGGTCCTGATCAACTTTTACCCCTCACTATCCTAGAGCTTTGGGACATTAGCTTGTATAAGTGTTATACAAATTCAAGTTCCTCCTTTCAACTTTCAGTATCCCAAGTTTTTCAATAAGCAGCTGAGCCATTCATCCCACGATCCCTTTAGTGGATCTCAACCAAGACACAACACTGCAGCAATAAAACTAGCTTCAGCAGCTTATGGGGGCTGGGAACCGGTGTGTGTGTGTGTGTGTGTGTGTGTGTGTGTGTGTGTGTGTGTGTGTGTGTGTGTGTGTGTGTGTGTGGGGGGGGCGGTAGGGTGCGCAAATTATCGAGGATTCCTCTTTCCCATTGCTATTCAGTGGCACCCTCTCCCACTGTTGCTGGTGCACTGTGTACATATCGGGCAAGAACAGAATCAATCTTGACCAGTGTTTCCATGATTAATTGGCGTGATGACACCAATTGTGAGATGCTTATTTTGAAATGGGAGAAGGCCTTTCAGCCCCTTGAGCCTGTTCCACAATTCAACGAGATCATGGCTGATCTGTATTTTAACTCCATCCACCTGCCTCAGCACCATATCCTTTTCTGCTCTTGGCTAGCAAAAATCTATTGACTTCAAATGTGAAATCAATTCAGCCAACATCACTTGCTTTTTGTGGGAGCTTGTTCCACACTTCTATCACTCTGTCTGAAGAAGCCTTTCCTAACTTATCTCCTGAATGACCTGGTTCCAACTTTCAGGTTAAGTGCCCTTGTCCTACCCCAACTAACCTAACCCAACCCCACCCCCACCACCCCCCCGGCAGAAAAAAGCTTTTCTCTATCAACCCCATAAATTTATTTCAAAGTCTTTAAGTTCAATCAAATCACTGCTTAACCTTCTATATTCTACAGATTACACATTTTGGGCCAGGTTATATAGCATGTACCCAGCATCCATCAGCTGTCCTAGCAAAGAACCAACACCTTCAGGAGAGGACAGGAAGGGAAAGGTTGTAGGTTTTTCCCTCCACTATTAATATGCAGTTAGAAGTCAATACTCATGATGCTACAGTTGACAAGAATGTGGCCGGAATTATATTTGGCTACTTGGCAGTAGACTTCTGCCAGAGGTGGATAATCCATTTGCTGTCTTTGCATTTTCAGTAAAGCTCAGTAAAGGTCTGATAACTCATTACAAAGCAAGCCACTTACTGCTGTTCAGTCATTTCTCCAACTAATCTTGTGTTCTTAGGACTACTCAGACTTTAGCATCACTCCAGCCAACAATCTCACACTTTAGCAGGCACAAGGGCTGACTTCTCCTCATACGTTTATTCCTGCTCACAAAAGCAAATCTTTCAAAAACTCACCTAAAATCAGAAGATTCACTGTCGACATCAGACAGTTCCAGAAAATCCTCAGAGCTGACCTCTTCATCGGAGAATGACCGTTTAATCTTAGGTTGTAACATGTCGTGTGTGATCTTATTTCTGGCATCCATGCTTTGCAATTCATCTCCACTACGACACTTTTCTGAAAGAGTAAATCGCACACAAATGTGACGAAAACAAAATCATCAAACCAGTATCTTAATCTAGCTGCAGCTTAGACTGGTATCTTGTGTCCCATTGGATGTCCTTTCCTCTATCTTTTGGACAAGCAAAGAAATTTTAAGATAATTCACACAGGAAACATGAATTGGGATAGCAAGTTTACGGGCCTTTGTAAAGAGATTTATTGCACTCGGCACGTTTACTGACAAGGTAGTAATTTCCGCTTTTTGAGATTTTATATTATATTTCTTCGAGTTCATTGCATTAAGTCACTCCCTATTGCGAAGATATATTTTTCCTCACAGAATCACATTCCAAGCCAGTAACCAAAACCACATTTATGAATCGCCCAACGTTCCTACAATATTCAACATTGCTTCCAATTTGGTCCGTATCTCCCTCCCGAGATCCATCTTGTCCATTTGCCTCAATCTTATTCTCACTCAAAAGGACAGGCTGCGAACTCACACATAGTATCACGTCCTACTTATCAACAGGATTCCAAATGAAACACAAGTTTCTTCTAGATATGCTCCAGAGGTAAAAGATAGCCTAAATTCATACGTTAACTTCAGACAATTCAGGAGGCATTTTTCAATATCAGGTAACCAAAGGAAAGATCTGGATTCACAATTGTGCCAGAAACTGATCTTACTAACTAATCACAAAACTTAAAGCTGTCCATTATTAAGGATGAGATTTCAGAATACTTGGAAGTGCATGGTAAAATAGGGCAAAGTCAGCATGGTTTCATCAAGGGGAGGTCATGCCTGACAAATCTGTTAGAATTCTTTGAGGAGGTAACGAGTAGGTTAGACAAAGGAGAGCCAATGGATGTTATCTACTTGGACTTCCAGAAGGCCTTTGATAAGGTGCTGCACAGGAGGCTGCTCAGTAAGATAAGAGCCCATGGTGTTAGAGGCAAGATACTAGCATGGATAGAAGATTGGCTGTCTGGCAGGAGGCAGAGTGCGGATAAGGGGGTCCTTCTCAGGATGGTGGCCGGTAACTAGTGGAGTTCCGCAGGGGTCACTGTTGTGACCACAACTTTTCACTTTATACATTAATGATCTAGATTAAGGAACTGAGGGCATCCTGGCTAAGTTTGAAGATGATACAATGATAGGTGGAGGGACAGATAGTATTGAGGAGGCGGGGAGGCTGCAGAAGGATTTGGACAGGTTAGGAGAATGGGCAAAGAAGTGGCAGATGGAATACAATGTTGGGAAGTGTGAGGTCATGCACTTTGGTAGGAAGAATAGAGGCATAGACTATTTTCTAAATGGGGAGAGAATTCAGAAATCTGGAGTGCAAAGGGACTTGGGAGTCCTAGTCCAGGATTCTTTTAAGGTTAACTTGCAGGTTGACGCAGTAGTTAGGAAGGCAAATGCAATGTTGGCATCTATTTCGAGAGGACTAGAATATAAAAGCAGGGATGTGCTGCTGAGGCTTTATAAGGCTCTGGTCAGACCATATTTAGAATATTGTGAGCAATTTTGGGCCCCGTATCTCAGGAAGGATGTTCTGGCCCTGGAGAGGGTCCAGAGGAGGTTCACGAGAACGATCCCAGGAATGAAAGGCTTAACATTTGAGGAACGTTTGAGGACTCTGGGTCTATACTCGATGGAGTTTAGAAGAATGAGGGGGGAATCTGATTGAAACTTACAGAATACTGAAAGGCCTGGATAGAGTGGACGTGGGGAAGATGTTTCCATTAGTAGGAGAGACTAGGACCCGAGGGCACAGCCTCAGAGTAAAGGGAAGACCTTTTAGAACAGAGATGAGGAGAAACTTCTTTAACCAGAGTGTGGTGAATCTATGGAATTCATTGCCACAGAAGGCTGTGGAAGCCAGGTCATTGAGTGCATTTAAGACCGAGATAGATAGGTTCTTGATTGGTAAGGGGATCAAAGGTTATGGGGAGAAGGCGGGAGAATGGGGTTGAGAAATTTATCAGCCATGATTGAATGGCGGAGCAGACTCAATGGGCCGAATGGCCTAAATTCTGGTCTTATGGCTGTAATTCATGCCTGAGGTTCCTTCCTCCTCCACAAAACCACAAATCAAACATTTGGAATACTCAATATATCCATGTAAATCAGGGCATATGAATTTAATACAGCAATTACTTGCCTGGGTGTTGCAGAAGATAAGCCTCCACCAGGTTATTCACCATGTGGTTCTTGCTGATGCGTTCAACAGGACAACGGCAGGTTGGGCAGAGTGATGAACGCTCCATCCAGCCCGAGTAACAAGCCGCACAGAAAGAGTGCATACATGGTTGAAGGCTGACAAAGTTGAGTGGTGGGTAAATAGAAAGATGAAATGAAATTAGACCCTTGAGGTTTATTGCTGCCCTGAAGCTTCTGCATCTAGTGCTGCAAAGTTCGAACACTTAATCGCTCATTTTTCAGTGTTTCCATTTCTGAATCAATAAATTTGCAAATACCGCCAAACAAGCATGTACTACAACAGGATTTACTAGTCATTAACCACCACTGATTGTATCCTAAATACATTATTCTTGGCAGCAATGTTGCATGCGGCTTGCTTGTCATTGGGATGAGGCGGAGTAAATACAGCAGCTGATCTTTTCCTGTCATTTTTTTTGTATCCCTACCCTCAAACTGTCACTTGGGAGACTACACCTGGGTCTAAGACTCATTGTATGAGTTGTCACTGAAGATGGACTATCAAAAATATTGTTATGTTGCAGCATTGAGCATTGGTAAAGAATATCTAAATGAATTCCTATTATTTTAAAGAATGTTTGTGTTGGAAACTGTAGTTCGTCTTACATAAAAGGGCTGTTTATAAAGCATTCACATCTCAATATACCTGACACAGTCATGCAACAAGTCTTGACAAATGATACAGGTGAGAGTTTCCTCCATTTTGTCTGGTTGCTTTCCTTCTGAGGTCCCTTGATCGTCATGTCTGACGTTTGAACTTTGACCTTCACTGAGTAGCAATGTATCTGGAATTCCATCATTCTCTATTAAAATATTTTGTATAAAATGAATATTTTACAGGAGATGCAAATATTAAAACTCTCAAACTTATTTGTTGGGTCAGGCAAAAGGAAAACAGAATACAACAGTTGAATTTAAAAAAAAGAAAATGGTTGAAATAAACAATAGGTCAGTCACCATCTGAATAGCACAATGGGCCAAATGGCCTCCTTCTGTGCTATATGATTCTGTGTGAATATGCTCAAGGTCTGGGCCTTCACCGATTAGAAAAATGATTAGAATGGAAACATTAAACTGTGTTTTTTCTCTTCAGATACCAACACACCATTATGTTCTTTACTCCTCTTCTGATTCTTATTCTTTATTCTCTGTATGAGTAATTGTGCAGAGGTAGGATGCAATTCCAGTATCCCTCCTGTACTTCCCAAAGGGTCATTCTCCATGCAAGCCTACACAGTGAAGGCTGGTGGGCTCACTTGATGTCCACAAATATGCAGGGGTAACAGGAGAGCAGTCGGAACTTGAAACTCTGTCTGATATTCCCCTTCACCAGGTATGGTGAATGAAGATTTGGAGACCTACCCCTCCGTGGAATGGGACCTTGCTGTCTTAAAGAAGGTTTTTTGGGGTTGAAATTCTGAAGGGGTTACAGGTAGGAGTGTGCAATGTTGAGTGTCTAAATTAGTCAACTCTGGAAATAAAACCCAAACCTTTATTCAGTAAACATGCAAGGTATATACTTGCCCATTTTCTGCTTCTTTTTGGTTGGTTCTAGGTCCTCCTCTTTGGCCAAGGCATCCAGAACAGATGACTTTGGGGTTTCAGGTCCTGGTGTGCTTTCTATATTCACCTGAGTCCTAGAAGGTGATAAGACAGGAGGGCTAGGTGGCTTTGGACATGAAGTCCAAAATGTTGCCAAGAAATTAGGTCCACATGCAAGCACTGAAGGTCCAGCAGTAGTGGGCACAGGTCCTGTTGAGGAAGCACATGGCTCCATGGTGGAAACAGTAGGCTGAACAGTGTTGGAGTTTGCTCCAGAGGTACAGAACGGATCGTAATAAGACGTGCATGGCTGTGGCTCCTCTTGGGAAGGGTGTTCAACTTGTTTTGAACAAATTGAGGAGGTGACTGCTGTTTGGTCAGAGTTGCTTTCCAAGCTCGAGGTTTCTTTAATAATCTGCTCAACCATACTGCAAGAGGATCCTGTACAGAAAAACCGTTTGCTGGTAAATGATAATCCATTTTCATACTCACATTAAGTCCATTCATCCCTTATTACAAAGCCTACTAGTTTATGGAGTACTAATTGCATGTAATTTTATAAACTGTGCTGAATCTATATGAACAAAATAAGAGAAACCTAGAATGTTACAGCACAGAAGACAGCCATTCAGCCCATCACATCTGTGCTGGTCCCCTAAAAGAGCTGACCACAAGTCCAATTCTTAGCCCTTTTCCCCTTAAAATTCATTTCTTAATTTCTGACATATTTATCCACTTATCCTCTAAAAGCTATTACTGTCACTGCATCCCACATCCTATCAACTCTCTGGGGGAAAAAATAATCACGTATCTTTCTTGTTCCTTTGATGAATATCTTCAATTCATGCCCTTTAGCTGTTCATTGACCAACAAAAATAGTTCTCCACAATTTACTTTTCTCAAACTTAATCATGATTAGACCTTGTCTTACCTCTGATGTAATGAAAACAGCCCCAGTTTCTCAAGTTGTGTTCATTTTAAGCAATACTGACTCACTGGGCTCATGCCTCCCGAATTTACAGCACAATAACAGACTATTTGACGCAGCTGCTCCATGCTGGTATTTATTGTCCATATTAGCCTTCTCCTGTTCTTCTTTGTTTCCCCCCCCTCCCCACGTTTATCACGGAATTAAACATCATTATTCGTCAGAAGTTTGCATCTGTTAACATTTTCCTTCACCCACTGATAGTAGCATGAGCAATATCTAGTTCTATCAAAATCTAATCAGAAACAATTCTTAATTACCCATCAAGTCTTCCATGTTTTCCTCTTCAGGATTCAGTGCTTTGTACAAATAAGCAACATCTAAAAAATAAATTAAGGAAGAATAAGTTGGGGATAAAAGCTACTTTTTTGCTTAAAATTACCACATCACTCCTAACCAGAGAAAACAGTACAAAAATGTTAAACTGTAGGAGACCCTTTCAGTTGACTAATGGGGTGCAATATGCTTTAGGAACTGTCTCCTGGCTGGTATAGGGGGTACTGAATGGGTAAGGAAGTTCTAGGGAAAAATTCCTCAGTCAAATTTCTCATTCCTAATTATTACCTAATTCCAAATTTATTGGGGCGTTTACCTAATGCAAGTAAATTGTGAAATATAATCCATTTTTCAAAATGGCAGAGACTAACCTTAATATAGAATATAATTGTTATGACTGTCAGTAGTAGGATCAGTACTACTTGCAATTCAGAAGAAGATTAGCTAGACAATGCAATTATTCACACTACACAATGCAATATCTAACCTCACACTTCAGAGGTTACTTCCCATTTTTTCCCCTTCTGAAGGCATTAGCTCCTTACTGCAGTATAAACCATGGTGCACTTTCAGGAACATGCAGCCACAGTGCTGAACATTGATCAGGGTCGATGGAGAATATAGGAGCTTGGCACAACAACTTGTATTTATATAGCACCTTTAACATAATGCATCCCATGATGCTTCACAGGAGCATCATAAAACAAAATATGACAGCAACTCACATAAAGAGACATTAGAACAGGTTTAAAAAAAGCTTGGCCAAAGAGGTTAGTTTGAAGAACAGTCTCAAAGGAGTCAAGTGAGGCAGAGAGGTTTAAGGAGAAAATTCCAGAGCGAAGGGCCTAGGTTGCTGAAGGCATGGCCACCAATGGTGCAGCAATTAAAATTGGGAATGCACAAGAGGCAAGAATTAGAGGGACACAGATATTTGGGAGGGTTATGGAGCTGGATGAGATTATAGAAATTGGGAGAGGCAAGGCCATGGAAGGATTTGTAAACAAGGATGAGAACTTTAAAATCAAAACTTTGCTTGACCAAGCTTGGGTTAGTGAACAGAGATGCTATAGGTGCAAGGGGCTTGGTGTAAGTTAGGACACGGGGAGATGTGGTAGACCAACCAGGAATGTGTTGGCAGTACTCAAGTCCAGAGATATAAAGACACGAACGACGACTTAGGCAGCAGATGAACTGATACACGGGCAAAGTCAGGCAATGTTATGGAGGGGGGCGCAAGTGGGCATCCGAAAGGCGCGCAAGGGGCAGGGAGGGGAGGGGCGGTCAGGCGTGCGTCTGAAAAGCACACGAGGGGAGGGGCAGTCAGGACTCCGTAGTCTGAAAACAGCGTGCAAAAAAGTGACATTACAGCAAACTTGTAATTTAGCTGGTTGGAGAAGAAGCTAGTTGTTTAGTGAGTATCTGTAAATTGGTTAAGGGTTTTCTCTATTCCTGAAGTTTAAAATGGTATCGGCACTGTACTTTTGTAAGTTGATTGGCCAATAAATGTTTAGTGTTACAGACAGTCTGTTAATAGCCAGCTTAGGATATGGCATTTAAGGTAGATCTATAAATAAAAAATAGAACTAAATGATTTTATTTTAAATATAAAATTTAAAATAAACATTGAAAGCAATATCTGTATGTAGTTAAGAAACTAACTTTTAGCTTCAGTAGTTCTAGCATTTAATAAGCACAGTAAAGTGCAGCATACATGGAAATTACTCTAAGTTAATTAAGAAAGTAATTAAATTAAATTAACTAAATAACGTAAGTAACAATGTCAGGGCAGGTGTTCAGTTGCAGCTGTAGAACATGGGTCATTTTGGACACCAAGGCAATCCAGGACAAACATCTGCATAAAGTTTAAGCTGCTAGAGGGATACTGGATCAAGGTTATTGATCTGGAAGCTGAACTGCAGACACAGCGCAACATAAGGGATAGGGAGAAATACCCGGACACTTTGGTCACATCTCTTGGAATCGGGCCATCTGTTTTGTTCAGCAGTGGGGTGCAAGAGAATGTGACCATGAGTGAGGCAGGAAAAGGATGAGCAGACAGTGGTGGAGGGGGCTCAGATTTTGCATTGTCAAACAGATTTGAAGTGCTCAAAACCTGTGTGGGGGAAAGGGAGGTCTGCAGGATGGATGAGAGCCTTGCCACGGCACCACGGTACATGAAGCAGTTCAAGCCAGGGGAGCAAACAGGAATGTAGTCGTAGTAGGGGGATTGACACTGTTCTCTGCAACAAAAATCAAGAGTCCAAAAGACTGTGTGCCTGCTCAGTGCGAGGTCAGGACATCTGCTCAGGGCTGGAGAGGAACTTGCAGTGGGAGAGAGAGGATCCAGTCATCATGGTTCATGGAGGTGCTAACGATATAGATAGGACAAGGGAAGAGATTCTGCATAATCAGTATGAGGAGCTAGGTACCGAATTAAGAAGCAGAACCTTTAATAATCTCTAGATTATTACCCAAGCCATGTGCATATTGGCATAAGGAAAATAGAGTTAGAGAGATGAACGGGTAGCTCAAAGACTGGTGTGGGAGAATTGGGTTCTGGTTTGTAGGCACTAGTACTGAGTAAAGTGGGGGCTGTACTGTTGGGATGGTCTTTACCTGAACTGTGCTGGGACGAGTGTTCTTACAAATCACATAGCTAGGATAGTAGAAAGGGTTTTAAACTAAATAGTGGGGGCAAGGGATCAACAAGAGAAGATATGGTTTTTCAAAGAGTAGAAACAAGGGATGGAATTTTAAGGCCCTGTCACAACAGAGGCTCAGCTGTAAAATACGGCGAGCCATTCAAAAATCCACTGAATTCGACAGGACCGTAAAATTCTGCCCAAGGTAAGAGAAGATGGTATTAATCTGAGAAATGATAAACATACCATGATAGGAAGGGACAGACTGTACAAGTCTAAGAGTAAACCAACCGATAATGCTAGAGATCACAAAAATAATAAAAAGGATAAGTCTTAAGGCTCTGTATCTGAATGCACCTAGCATTTAAAAAACAGACAAACTGATAGATTGTACTTATTTACCTCTACTTGCACTCATAGTCATTACAGAGACATGCTACAGGATGGGATAGATTGGGAAGGGTATACAATTTTTAGGAAGAATAGGAAGTTAGGAAAAGGTGGAGGGGTGGCTTTGTTAATTAAAGGTGACATTAACACAATAGAGAGGGATGGACTAAGTGCAAGAAACCAGGATATAGAAGCAGTTTGGGTGGAGATGAGGAATGATAAAGACATGAAGTTGCTTGTGGGAGTGGTGTAAAGGTCCCACAGCCATAATCGCATGGTAGGATGGGGTATCAAGGAAGAAAAAGTGGGAGCTTGTCAGAAAGGTAAAGCGATTATTATGGGGGATTTTAATCTACGTATAGATTGGAACAATCAGATGCACAAAGGTAGCATAGATGATGAATTCATAGAATGTTTTTGGGATCATTTCTTAGATCAGCATGTTCTGGAGCCAACAAGGGAGCAGGCTATGTTGGACCTGGTATTGTGCAATGAGATTGGATTAATTAATGACCTCATAGTGAAGGTAGATGGCAGTGATCATATCATGATTGAGTTTACATTCAGTTTGAGGGAGAGAAGACTGGGTCCAAGACTAGTATTTAAAACTTAAATAAGGGCAATTACACGGGCATGAAGACAGCTAGCGAAAGCAAACTGGCAATTTAGGTTAAGGGATAGGTCAGTAGAGATACAGTGGCAGGCACTTATGAGGATATTTCAGAATACACAAATTAGATACATTCCTACAAGAAAGAAAAGTTCCAAGGGGAGGTTCTACCATCTATGTTAAACTAAAAAAGTTAAAGATCATATCAAACTTAAAGAAAAAGCATATAATTGTGCAAAGATGGGTGGCAGGTAAGAAGACTGGACAGAACATAAAACAGCAAAGAATGACTAAAAGATTAATACGGAGAGAAAGCTAGCTAGAAAGATAAAGACAGATACTAAGAGTTTCTACAGATATTTTAAAAAGAGCAGTTAACAAAGTGAGCATTGGTCCTATAGAAAGTAAGTCTGGAAAATGAATAATGGAAAATAAGGTGGCAAATGAATTGAATAGGTGTTTTGCAACAGTCATCACTATAAAGGATGTAAGTAACATCCCAGAAATGGTTGTAAATCAGGAATTGGGAGAGAGGAACTCAAGAAAATTAACAAGGAAGTGGTGCTGAGCAAATTGTTGGAACTGTAGGTTGACAAATCCCCAGGTCCTTCATCTTAGGGACTTAAAAGTAGCTAGTGAGATTGTTGATGCATTGGTTTTAATTTTCTAAAATTCACTAGATTCAGGGAAGTTTCCATTAGATTGGAAAATAGCAAATGTATTAGCTAATGTAGTAATGTAACTAATATAATGTATTATATTGATAGCTAATGTAATTTATGTAATTTATTCAAAAAAGGCAGGGACTTGACAGGGTGAAGAGGAAAGGATGTTTCCTCTTGTGGAAGAATCTGGAACTAGGGGGTCACTGTTTCAAAATAAGGGGTCACCCATTTAGGACAATGGGGAGGAATTTGTTTTTCTCTCAGAGGGTTGAGCCACTTTGGAATTCTCTTCCTCAAAAGGTGGTTGAGGCAGAATCCTTGAATATCTTTCAGGCAGAGGTAGATAGATTCTTGATAAGCAGGGTAGGCAGGAATGTGAGGCTAAAAATCAGATCAGCCACGATTTTATTGAATGGTGGAGCAGGCTCAAGAGGCCGAGTGACCTACTCCTGCTCCTAATTCATATGTTCGTATGTAGTTGGAAGCTCAACTCAGGGTCAAATATGACACCAATGTTGCTAACTGCCTGATCTGATCTCGGAGTGGGTTGGAGTCAGTAGCTGGGGAACGGAGTTTGGAGATGGGAACAAAAACAATGGCATCAGTCTTCCCAATGTTTAATTAAAGGAAATTTTTGTTCATTCTGTTCTGGGTGTTGGATAAGCAGTCTGATAATTTAGTAACAAATCTTACTTGGTGTACAACAACAAGGCAAGAGCTAACTGCAACAACCGATTTCTCAGCGGCTGCATAGCAGCCTACAATGCAATCGTGTCCAGACAGATATCAGAAATGGGATATTTCAAACCACGAGCAGTACATTTAATCATACTATCCTTACTCTGATCTGGCTCATTCTTCCTGTAGACAACGTAAATGGCATCTCCATTCTGCAACGGATAGGTCTGTTTCTTCACTACTTTGGATTTGTTGATGACCGTTCCGTTGGTACTGAAAGCATAAAGTGACGCAATAACACAAGTCAGGCTGCCTCCACCCTCCTTGGTACAGGACAAGCATAAAACCTACACTTGTAATGTCATATTGTCAAGATCCATGGCTTTCAACATTAATTGGAAATCATGCCATGCTGAAGTTCAACAATATAATGAAAGAGTTGACATTATGGTGATACTATACCCACTAATTTTGGCGGCCAAAGTCAAATGCAAAGTAAAACAAGGTGCCACCGTTGCTGGCTTGTGACTCCAACAGCAAGAGATATGCCTGCCAGCAAAACACCTGTGTTTGTTAGGCCACAGCAGTGGTGCTCACAAACAGCCTGCACAGAGCAGTGATGCTGTTTCACTGACAATGGCCTGTAAACAAACTCCTAGCCACAGGAAAAAGATGCAGGCTGTGGCTGGAGAACAAGAGCACCTCTGAACTGTTTCATTGCAGATCCAACCCTGAAAAAAAACATAATAATCGACTCCAGGCTCCCAGGATTTAACCTATTCAATTTCTGCAAGCTTAGCAATTTACAATGTGGCTAAAATTTGATTCCAGAGCCAAGCAAAGCAAATCTGACTGGAAAAGAAAACTTCAAAATACTTGGATTTGATACCATACGGAGTGTAAATCCAGCTGGTGTCAGTGTTGTTTAGAAAGTACTCAGGAGGGTCCACCGAACACTTTTAAATTACAGAGATAAAAACAAAAAAACTGCGGATGCTGGAAATCCAAAACAAAAACAAAAACAGAATTACCTGGAAAAACTCAGCAGGTCTGGCAGCATTGGCGGAGAAGAAAAGAGTTGACGTTTCGAGTCCTCATGACCCTTCAACAGAACTTGAGTTCGAGTCCAAGAAAGAGTTGAAATATAAGCTGGTTTAAGGTGTGTGTGTGTGGGGGGCGGGGAGAGAGAGAGAGAGAGAGAGAGAGAGAGGTGGATGGGGGTGTGGTTGTAGGGACAAACAAGCAGTGATAGAAGCAGATCATCAAAAGATGTCAACGACAATAATACAAAAGAACACAAAGGTGTTAAAGTTAAAGTTGGTGATATTATCTAAACGAATGTGCTAATTAAGAATGGATGGTAGGGCACTCAAGGTATAGCTCTAGTGGGGGTGGGGAGAGCATAAAAGATGTAAAAATAAACAAAAACAAATAAATAAATTTTTTTTTTTATAAACTGTTTTCTTCTCCGCCAATGCTGCCAGACCTGCTGAGTTTTTCCAGGTAATTCTGTTTTTACTTTTAAATTACAGTCAGCTGGGTTCAAAATGCTTAGAATTGGACTTCTCCATTCTCCAAACATTTATATTTCTAATTGTTGGAAAACGGCACATGCACATTCATATACTGAGCTCTCATCTGAACAGAAGAGGTTGTAGCCAGGCAAATGCCAACTTGTCACAAGCTGCACCATAAATTCAACTGGAAGTTTAATGCATTCTGCAGCCATCTACTGGCAGCACAGAACAATTGCAACAAAGAAAAATCTGCTTTAAACAGACCAAGTTAGTCAAGGAGTTAGGGTCCACCTTTCAGATTCGGCATTGATCTGTCGTTGTGTTTTACACAAGCAACCACATAAATTGTGTCCCCCTTTTCATCTACCCATCAACGGCTAGACTTTACAAGTTAATTGGAAACAGCTAAATCGGGGTTTCAGCTTTAAATTTTTTACATTAGTTTTTTTAAAAAATAAGTGACCTTCAGAGTATTTATAAACTCAATGCTACATTCAACACCACTCTACCACACCATAAATAAAATTTAATCTGACCTACAAATCTTGAAAATAGTGGTTCAGTTTTTTTTGCCATTTAATATTTTACATCTGAAATCTGGGTACTTTTTCAATTTGGAGGGGTTTGAGTTCACAACAGAATCACAGAATCTTAACAGCAAGGAGGCCCTTCAGCCCATCATGTCTGCACCAGCTCTCCAAATGAGCATTATGACCTAGTGACATTGCCCTGCCTTTTCCCTGTGCCCTTGCACATGGTTTCTTTCTATTCAAATAATTATCCAATGCCCTCTTGAATGCCTTGATTGAACCTGCCTCCACCACACTTCCAGCAGTGCATTCCAAACCCAAACCATCATTGTGAGAAAAACTTCTTTCTCACGTCACACTTGATTCTTTTGCAAATCACTTTAAATTTGTGCCCTCTCGTTCTTGATCCTTTTGAGTGGGAACAGCTTCTCTCTATCTACTCTGTCCATCCCCCTCATGATTTTGAACATCTCTATCAAATCTCCTCTCAGCCTTCTTCTTTCCAAGGAGAAGAGTCCCAACCTCTCCAATCCATCCTCATAGCTGAAGTTTCTCATCCCTGGAACCATTCTTGTAAACCTCTTCTGCACTCTCTCCAATGTGTTCACTTCCTTGGACGAAGGGGCCATGGCTGAGGTATTAAATGAATACTTTGCATCCATCATTACCAAGGAGATAGATGCTACCCAGGCCCTGGTGATAGATGAGGAAACTCTGTCACTAGAAGGTTTCAAAATTGATGACAAGGAAGTGTTGAATAGACTGCAGGTACTTAAGGTTGACAAGGCACCAGGACTGGATAAGATGCATTCAAGGATATTGAAAGAAGTGAGAGTAGAAATTGCAGGGACACTGGCCATAATCTTTCAGTCTTAACCTAGACTCAGGGGAGGTGCTAGAGGACTGGAGAATTGCAAACATTATGCCCTTGCTCAAAAAAGGTTGTATGGATAAACCCAGAAATTAAAGACCAGTCAGTTTAACTTCAGTGGCGTGCCAGGTCCTAGAAACAATTATTTGGGATAGAATTAATAGTCACATAGAAAAATATGGATTGATAAGGAAGAGCCAGCATGGATTTCTAAAAGGGGAATCATGTTTAACTAACTTGGAGTTTTTTGAAGAGGGAACAGAAAAGGTCGATGAGGGTAATGCTGTTGATGTGGTGCACGTGGACTTTGAAAAGGCATTTGACACAATACATCACAACCGACTTGTGAGAAAACTTATTGCTCATGGAATAAAGGACAGTAGCAATGTGGATACAAAATTGACTGAAAAATAGAAAGCAGAGAGTAACGGTCAATGGATATTTTTCGGGTTGGAGGAAGGTTTGTAGTGGAGTTCCCCAGGGATTGGTATTGGGACCCTTGCTATTCCTGATATATATTCATGATCCAGATCTTGGTGTGCAGGGGACAATCTCTAAGTTTGCAGATGATGTGAAGCTTGGGAGTGTTGTGACCTGCGAGGAGGATGGTGTGGAACTTCAAGAGGACATAGGCAAGTTGGTGGAGCGGGCAGATAGGTGGCAGATGAAGTTCAATGCAGAGAAGTGCGAGGTGATGCATTTTGGTAGGAAGAACATGGACAGACAATATATAATAAGGGGTGAAATTTTGAAGGAGGTGCAGGAGCTGAAAGACTTGGGTGTACATGTGCATTGAAGGTAATAAAGCATATAGTATCCTGGGCTTTATTAATAGGGGCATAGACTACAAGAGCCAGGGAGGTTATGCTAAATTTATATAAGACACTGAGACCTCAGCTGGAATATTGTGTACAGTTCCTGGCCCCATATTAAAGGAAGGATGTGAACACATTGGACAGAGTGCAGAAGAGGTTTACAGGAATGGTTCCAGAGATGAGAAACTTCAGCTTTTGAGGATGGATTGGAGAGGTTCTTCTCCTTGGAGAGAAGGCGGCTGAGAGGAGATTTTATAGAGATGTTCAAAATCATGAGGGGAATGGACATTAATCTGGGGATTAATCTGCCCTACTCTTCCTTTTAGCACTTTTCTACTATTTATATGCCTAAAGAAGACTTTGGGATTCCCCTTCATGTTGGCTGCCAGTCTTTCATCATAACCCCTCTTTCACTTCTTTAATATGCTTTTTCATCTCCCCCTCTGGACCTTTTGGTTCTCAATTGTATTTTCTATCTGATAATTTCTGGATTATTTACCCAATATCAGAACCACTGGGCTACCTGATAATGATAAAGCATCACCAAAAGCATAGGAAAGCTCCCTTGACTCCAGTGAAGAACCTTAGCCCCAATCCCACTCCTTCAAAACCACCGAAATATACTTTTCTATCTTCTACTCAAACCACCCTTTATGTCTCTGAGTGAGTTTGCCACTTTAGTGCTAAATTATGCCAAGTTGCTGACAGTTTGCTTCATAGGCCACAATCCGATAAGAATGGGATTGAGAGTACCCAATTCATTTCAGGCAGGAATACTCAGGCAAAAGAGGGGGAAACTGTCATCTCAGGTTTTGGTCTCCTTACCTAAATAAAAGGTATACTTTCCTTATCTTTCCATAGAGCAAGTGTAACAAGGGTTCACCAAACTAATTCCTGGAATGGAATGATTGTCCCATGGAGAAACATTAAACAGACTGGACCTTTATTCTCTGGAGTTTAGAAAAACGAGAGGTGATCTCATTCAAACATACAAAATTCTTACAGGGCTCGACAGGGTAGATGTAGGGCAGATGTTTCCCTGGCTGGGGGCGTCCATAGCCAGGGCACACAGTCTCAGAATAAAGGACTGAGAAGCGGAGGTACTTCGTCACTCAGAGGGCAGTGAATCTTTGGAATTTTATGCCCCAGACAACTGTGGAGGCTCAGTCATTGAATATGTTCAAGACCAAGATCGATAGATTTCTACATTTAAAAAAACATCAAGGTGTATGGAGATAGTGCAGGAAAATGGTGTTTGAAGGAGATGATCAGCCAGGATCTCATTGAATGGCAGAGCAGGCTTGAAGGGCTGAATGGCCTCCTCCTATTTCTTATGTTATGTTCAACAGTACAAGCAGGATTTAAATGTATGTTCCAAAGGTTAGAGGACAGCTTGCTAAACCATTGCCCTTCCATTCCTGAAATAGCCAAATAAACACGACTACCAGAAGCAGCACCACTACAAACTAAATAATCTTCACTTTCAGAATATGTTTAAAAAGAACATAACCTAGAATATATACATGACTTACCTTGTGTCCTCTAACCACACTTGCCCAGTTTTCTCTCGAATTATTTTACAGTGATCTCCAGAAACAAGCTTATTGCCGGGAAATGACAAATCACAACCTACAGGAGACAGAAGGCTGATTTTTAATATATATATATATATATATATATATATAGTAATTTATGTCACTTTGCTAACTCGGGAATAATTGGTACAAAGCTCTTCACTTCATAAATGAAAATTATCTTCCAGCATGAATCTACTTTCATTATACAATGCATTTCCCAAAAGGGTGGAAGAAGATTCAATAGTAGCATTCAAAAGGAGAACTGGATAATTACCTAAAGGGAAAATGATTACATGGTTACAGGAAAGAGCAGGGGAGTAGAACTGAGTTGTTCTACAACAGAGCACAGGAACAATGGGCTGAATGGCCTTCTTCTGTGCTGTATTTTATGATTAATTAAAATTCTTATAATTTGATGGAAATGGTGCAATTTCCAACATCGCGCCTCAGTGACAACTTAAACAGAATTAGGATACGTATATTTGATGTAAAACCCCGTTACAGTTATTCTTTAAATAGAAGGAAGCAATACAGCATTACTCCTGCTAATCCCATTGAGAACTCAATTCATCCCGAACTGATGTCAAAGACAGGCTCTGTCACCAAGATGCTCCATTGAAGAGATTTACATCCTTTTCCTTCTTTAACCCAATTCAAAGATGACATTTCTTTGTCTATTCTCAGGATACGGGGCAGGCCATTTAGGACTGAGATGAGGAAATATTTCTTCACTCAGAGCGTGGTCAACCACAGAAAGCTGTGGACGCCGGCTCACTGAGTATATTCAAGAAAGGAATTGATAAATTTTTGGATATTAGGGGCATCAAGGGGTATGGAGAGAAAGCGGGAATAAGGCGTTGAGATAAAGGATCAGCCATGATCATACTGAATTGCAGAGCAGGCTTGATGGGCCAACTCCTGCTCCCAGTTTGAGTGTGTCTTTCTATGTGTCTAAGCATAGATGAGCAATTGGTTAGTAACAGGTATGGGAATAATCTCCAATCTTGACAAGACCCAGGAACACAAGGCTGATGATCCCCATGTTTAACCGAACTCATCTCTGATACCAACTAATCAGAAATGAAACTACGCCTAATCACAAATATCGAGTTTCTATAGAGGTGGCACATGAGTTACAACATAGGAAAAAGGGCCATTTTTTTTTTATTATTCATTCACAGGGTGTGGGGATCACTGGCTGGGCCAGCATTTATTGCCCATCCCTAGTTGCCCTTGAGGAGGTGGTGGTGAGCTGCCTTCTTGAACCGCTGCAGTCCATGTGATGTAGGTACACCCACAGTGATATTAAGGGGTTCCAGGATTTTGACCCAGCAACAGTGAAGGAATGGAATACATTTCCAAGTCGGGATGGTGAGTGACTTGGAGGGGAGCTTCCACTCAGTAGTGTTCCCATCTCTCTGCTGCCCTTGTCCTTCGAGGTGGTAGTGGTCGTGGGTTTGCAAGGTGCCGTCTAAGGAGCTTTGGTGAGTTTCTGCAGTGCATCTTGTAAATGGAACACATTGCTGCTACTGTGTATTGGTGATGGAGGGAGTGAATGTTTGTGGGTGTGTTGCCAATCAAGCAGGCTGCTTTGGCCTGGACGGTGCCAAGCTTTTTGAGTGTTGTGGAGCTGCTCATCCAAGCAAGTGGGGAGTATTCCATCACACTCCTGACTTGTGCCTTGTAGATAGTGGATAGGCTTTGGGGAGTCAGGTGGTGAGTTGCTTGTCACAGGATTCCTAGCCTCTGACCTGCTCTGGTAGCCACAGTATTTACATAGCTAGTCCAGTTCAGTTTCTGGTCAATGCTAACGCCAGTATGTTGATAGTGGGGGATTCAGTAATGGTAATGCCATTGAATGTCATGGAGTGATAGTTAGATTCTCTCTTGTTGGAGATGGTCATTGCCTGGCTTGTGTGACGTGAATGTTACTTGTCACTTGTCAGCCCAAGTCTGGATATTGTCCAGGTCTTATGGCATTTGGACATGGACTGCTTCAGTATCTGAGGAGTTGTAAATAGTGAACATTGTGCAATCGTCAGCGAACGATCCCATTTCTGACTTTATGATGGAAGGATGGTCATTGATGAAGCAGCTGAAGATGGTTGGGTTTAGGACACTACCCTGAGGAACTCCTGCAGTGATGTCCTGAAGCTGAGATGACTGGCCTCCGACAACCACAACCATCTTCCTTTGTGCTAGGTATGTGTCCAACTAGTGGAGAGCTTCCCCCCCACTCCTGCCATCCCCATTAACTCCAGTTTTGCTAGGGCTTGATGCCACACACGATCAAATGTGGCCTTGATGTCAAGGGCGGTCACTGTCACCTCACCTCAGGAGTTCAGCTCTTATGTCCATGTTTAAACCAAGGCTGTAATGAGGTCAGGAGCTGAGTGGTCCTGGTGGAACCCAAACTGAACATCAATGAGCAGGTTATTGCTAAGCAAGTGCTGCTTGACAGCACTGTTGATGACTTCCATTACTTTACTGATGATCAAGAGTAGACCGACGAGGCAGTAATTGGCCAGGTTGGATTTGTGTTGCTTTTTGTGTACAGGACATACCTGGGCAATTTTCCACATAGCCGGGTAGATGCCAGTGTTAGCTATACTGGAACAGCTTGGCTGGGGGCGCGGCAAGTTCTGGAGCACAAGTCTTCAGTACTGCTGCCGGAATATTGTCAGGGCCCATAGCCTTTGCAGTATCCAGTGCCTTCAGCTGTTTCTTGATATCATGTGGAGTGAATCGAATTGGCTGAAGACCGACACCTGTGATGCTGGGGACCTCTGGAGGAGGCCTAGATGAATCATCCATTCGGCACTTCAGGCTGAAGGTTGTAGCAATGCTTCAGCCTTATCTTACGCACTGATGTGCTCGGCTGCCCCATCATTGAGGATGGTGAGGGGATTTGTGGAGCTTCCTCCTCCAGCGAGTTGTTTAATTGTCCACCACCATTCATGACTGGATGTGGCAGGACTGAGGGCTTAGATATGATCTTTCGGTTATGGGATTGCTTAGCTCTATCACTTGCTGCTTAAGCTGTTTGGCACACAAGTAGTCCTGTGTTATAGCTTCATCTAATTGACACCTCTTTTATGTATGCCAGATACTGCCCTCCTGCACTCTTCATTGAACCAGGGTTGATTCCTTGGCTTAATGGTAATGGTAGAGTGGGGGATATGCCAGGCCATGAGGTACAGATTGTGCTCGAGTACAATTCTGCTGCTGCTGATGGCCTACAGAGCCTTATGAATGCCCAGTCTGAGTCGCTAGATCTGTTCGAAATCTATCCCATTTAGCATGGCGGTAGTAAATGGAGGGTATCCTCAACGTGAAGGCGGGACTTCGTCTCCACAATGACTGTGCAGTGGTCACTCCTACCGATACTGTCATGGACAGATGCATCTGCAGCAGGCAGGTTGGTGAGGAGTCAAGTATGTTTTTCCCTCCTGTTGGTTCCCTCACTGCCTGCCACAGACCCAGTCTAACAGCTATGTCCTTCAGGACTCGGCCAGCTCGGTCAGTAGTGGTACTACCGAGCCACACTTGGTGTTGGACATTCAGAGATCCAGAGTACACTCTGCACCCTTGCCACCCTGAGTGCTTCCTCCAACTGTTGTTCAACATGGAGGGGCACTGATTCATCAGCTGAGGGAAGGAGGGAGGGCGGTACGTGGTTATCAGCAGGAGGTTTTCTTGCCCATGTTTGACCTGATGCCATGAGGTCATGGGGTCTGGATGTTGAGGGCAACTCCCTCCTCACTGTATACCACTGTGCCACCACCTCTTATGTCCTGGCCTACCAGTGGGATAGGACATAGCCAGGAATGATGGTGGTGTCTGGGACATTACCTTGTAAGGTATGAGTCTGTGAGGATGACTATGTCAGGCTGTTGCTTGACCAGTCTGTGAGATTTTGGCACTAGCTCCCAGATGTTAGTAAGGAGGGACAGCAGGTTTGCTGTTGTTGTTTCTGGTGCCTAGGTCAATGCCAGGTAATCTGTCCGGTTTCATTCCTTTTTTGTGACTTCGCAGCAGTTTGATACAACTGAGTGGCTTGCAAGGCCATTTCAGAGAGCATTTAAGAATCAACCAAATTTTACTGTGGATCTGGAGTCGCGTATAGGCCAGACCAGGTAAAGATGACAGATTTCCTTCCCTAGAGGGCATTAGCGAACCAGATGGGTTTTTACAACAATCGGCAATGGTTTCATAGCCATCAGACTTTTAATTCCAGGTCTTTTACTGAATTAAAATTTCACCATTTGCCATGGTGGGATTTGAACCCAGGTCCCTGGAGCATTACCCTGGGTATCTGGATTACTAGTCCAATACTACTATACCACCACTTCCCTTAATCATTAAAATAAAATCCTCACCAGCTCCCTCGACAAACCAGCTACTTAATACAGTGATGAGCTGATCCAGGTTCAATCTCCGAACTGTGAACAGTTACAGCGCTTGGTCCTTCTCTCAATATTACAGACACAATGATATAGTAGTTGTAGTTAATGGGACTGGCTGACCACAACCTGGCAGTGAATTGAAATGCCACCATCACAAACTGTGGAACTGAATTCTATTAAATTTGGTCAATTGTGGGCATACAGGTTCTTGCACTGTCATTTAAAAACAACCCCAAGTCATTAAGGGATGTGAATCTGACCTGGCTCCCCTCCATCCAAACCTGGTCTGGACTACAGGTGATATCAGCTCCACACAAACCCAGATTTTGCAGTGGTAACAACAAAACCGCCAGTGTTCATTAATCCAATGAAACCGACAGCAGCTTTGGGAATTGACATACGCACAGAATCCAGAAGTTGCTATCAACATTACACTATTAGGCTCAGTAAAAACCCCTTCATTGAGGTAGAACCAGGTTTTTAAACAGTGTACTAAGTTTATAATTAGTGCCAAACAACTTCACTATCCCTGAAAAATTAATTTCATATTTGCTGAATATCAAATTTCTCCATTATAGTAAAGAAATTCAACATACTTTTACATCTTTCTTCAAAGTTTTTGATATTTTAGCTTCTATCTTAATCCAAGCTTAATCGTTTATTTAGCTATCTGAAAATTAAATTAAAATTAAAAGCCAGTGTTTTTAACTTCTTGGTTTGCTGTCTGTCAGAATACTTCTATGTGATTGGCTACTTATCCTGCTTGATAAGATCACTGTTGCTGGATGCCCGAAGATCCCATTGACTTGATGTCAGATTCAAACTGTCATTGAAAAAGGGGAAATCCAGACCACACAGCCGTGGTTAACTCTTTATTGCCCTTTTGAAATGGTCTGTCAAGCCAATCAGTTGTACAATTGCTATAAATAACCCACCACTTTCTCAGGGCAAACTAGGGAGATAGGCAATAAATGGAATGTTTCGAGCAAACCCCCACATCCCAAGAAGATAGTAAAGTGCTAATAAAATGGGTCGCAGCACCTTAACTCGGGGAAGATGCAAAGCAAAAGCTAAAGTTCTTGGTCGTGATTGCTATTAAGGTGAAAATGCACATGTTAAAGTTTAGTTCAATAGTTTACCAACATTCAGCATCTTGGATCACACAAAGGAAGGCGATATTATCCGGGACAGCTGCCTCTTTAGTCATTCTTTGGGCTATCCAGTGGACTTGATAAGGTATTGTACAAATACCATGAACTGGTGGCCCATCAAGGATCAAACTTCTTCAGAGGGAGGGAGGGAGTGAGGTGAACATTGTTGGGGAAAACAAAAATCAGGGGCAGAAAAATCTTATAAAGAATTTATTTATGAGATACATATTGAAAAGGAGCTAAATAATCATGGTATTGTGCAACCATGAAAAAAATCTGAATCATAAACCCCATGACTCACTCTGGGGATGTGCGCATTGCAATCGGCAGGTTAAACGTTGCAGCACAGACTTTTCCCTAGGGGGTGATGGGAACACTCCATTCACTTTAATGATTGGTTTCCATAAAAAGTTCAGGCCAACACCTGAGCAACTCCAGAAAGACATCATTTACAACAGGCTTATAGAAAAAAAATGGCTTGAGGTCATAGAATACAGCTCTAAAGCAGGACAGTCCATTAAACACCAGCCAACTACTGAAGTCCAGCATGTCTTTTACAACAGAATATTGTGTTTAATGCCAAGCACAGGTCTTTTGTTTTTGGAGACCAGTTGAAACCTCTAAACAATAGGAATTCTGTTAAGAATAAAATGACAGAACTTACTGAGCGTCTGCACCAATGAAACAGGTGACTGGAAATTCCACCCAGCTGCATCAAGCAAATGATTTTTGTTAGTTCTAACTGAACTGAAAAATAAAGCAATTCCCCAGCCTTTCAAGTGATACCTGCACCAGTAGCACCAATGCTTCATTATTGCTTTCTCATTCTTACTGCATCTGAACCTCTTTGGGCTGTTGCACACCACTCTACCCAACCAATTAACTACGATTTTGACAATTTCCTCAGCCAATAAATCAAGTTACACTAACATTTTAATTTGCTTCTGGTAGAATTCTGACTCACTACCAGGATAACTTATGTAATGAGCACTGCTTTCATACACAAGTATGGTCACACGAAGAGTCGCAAATTAAGGCCACATTCTTTGTATTTGAATCTCTTAGTAATGGACACTTTCCTCTTCCTCATTAACTTCAGAGCCAAGGAAGGTCACAGGAATTTGAAAATGCTCAAATTCAGTACAAACAATCTGACACCGGGTGCCATCAGCAGCACCGGACACATGCTCAATTTACTGTTAAAATGAACTGATCACAGCCTCAATGCAAACTCAGTGATGAAACACAATGGACACAATGACTCACTTTAGATGCTGTGTGCATGGGCGGTCAGGAATATCAACAATTGTTTGTCTGCTAGGTTAACATTTCAAGTTTGTAATAAACAAACATCAACCAGGAGTATGAATGTCAAATGAAAGAAATACTTAGTTGAGCAGGACAGATTGGTTGTGATAGCTGAATAAACTGCCACTTTACCCTTAATAGCTGTAAACAAGTTCCTGTTATTCACTGCATTTGATAAAGCAATGACATTTAGAACTAATAGTTAAGGCACAAGACAGCCTTGTACAAGAGATGGATTACACCTAAACAAAAAAGGAAGCATGAAGGAGCTACTGAATCTTTCTCAACTAGATGGGGGGAGGCGGGTGGCAGTGGGGGTGCGGGGGGAGAGAAGAAGGAAGGCAAGATGGAAAAATTGTATCTGACACAAAACTGACCTGTGAATGACTGATGGGCATTAAGATACTGGATTCAGCTCTCAATAACAAGCAGTGAAACTAAAGTGATGAGGCAGGTCTACATGGAAGTGCATCAAACACCAGAATGGTAATGTAAGTTGTGAGGAGGATGAAAGGAAGCTTCAAGCGGTCTTGGACAGCCTAACTGAATGGGCAAAAACATGGCAGATGGAACATAATATGAATAAGTGTGAAGTTATCCATTTTGGTAGAAAAACACAGAAAGACAGAATATTTCCTAAATGTTGAGGGGTTTGAAAATGTTGGTATCTAAAGGGACTCGGGTGTCCTTGTTCATGAGTAACTAAAAGCTAGCAGGCAGGTGCCACAATCAATAACAAAGGCAAATGCTATATTGGCATCCATCGCAAGGGGATTTGAATACAGGGGTAAAGGTGTCTTGCTGAAATTGTAGAGCCTTGGGTGAGACTACATCTGGAGTACTGTGTACAGTTTTGGTCTCGTAAGGAAGGATATACTTGCCATAGGAGTGCAAAGGAGGTTCACCAGACTAATTCCTGGGATGGCAACGTTGTCTTAAGAGAAGAGATTGGTGAAAGTGGGTCTGTGTTCTCTAGAGTTTTGAAGAATGAGGGGTGATCTCATTGAAACTTACAAAAACTCATACAGGGTTTGAAGGGTGGATGTGGATAGGATGTTTTTCTTGGCTGGCCAGTCTAGAACTAGGGGACACAATCTCAGAATAAGGGGCAGGCCATTTAAGACTGAGATGAGGGGGACTTTCTTCACCCAGAGGGTGGTGAATCTTTGGAATTCTTTACCCCAGAGGGCTGTGGAAGCTCAAGCATTGAGCAGGTTCAAGACAGAAATTGATAGATTTCTGGAGACTAATGACATCAAGAGATATGGAGATAATGTGGGAAAGTGGCATTGAGGTAGATTATCAACTATGATCTAACTGAATAGTGGAGCAGGCTCAACAGGCTGAATGGCCTACTCCTGTTCCTATGTTTCTAGGAGCACTTGTGATGTGATGTCTGTGCTAGAGGCTGTTCTAGCATGAGCTACTACAAAGTAATAGGAATATTTGAAATATATCCAAACTTGGAAGATCGAGATGAAAGCAACACAAGACTTACAGTAAAGATACATAGGAGAGGGAGTAAAGTGATTGCATGCCCATTTTTCTCCAGTTTAAAATAGATTAAGCTAAGGAAAGGTAACAGTTCTAGATTTTATTTAAAGTACTTACATAATTTAATTTTTTTTTTTACTGTATTTAACTTAAAGTAAAGGTTTATTTTTTCAACTAGAGGCATGGCAGGGCGGCTCAGTCCCATGTTATGTACCACCTGCAACATGTGGGAAGTCCTAGATGCTCATTGCACTCTGACCGACCATGTGTGCAGGGATGTATCACCAGCTGCAGCTACTTGAGCTCCGAGTTTCGGAGCTCGAGTGGCAGCTGGAGGCACTGAGATGCATTCGCGAGGCTGAGTGTTTTGTGGATAGCACATTTTTAGACGTGGTCACCCCACAGCTTATGGAAGTGCAGACAGAGGGGGAATGGGTGACCAGGCAGAAGAAAGGTATCAGGCAGGTAATCAGGAAATCCCCAGGGTGCATCTCACTCAAGAACCATTTCTCTGTGTTGGAAAACAGTGAGAGTAACGGTTCCTCTGGGAAGTGAAGCCACGCTTATAGTACTGTGAGTAGCTCAGCTGCACGGGGGGGGGGGGGGGTGGGGGGGAGAAGAGTGGAAGATCGATAGTGGTAGGAGACTCGATAGTAACGGGAACAAATAGGTGTTCCTGTGGCCGTAGATGTGACTCCAGGATGGTATGTGGCCTCCCAGATGCCAGGGTCAAGGATGTCACTGAATGGCTGCAGGGCATTCTAAAGGCAGGGGGGCAAATAGACACAGGTCGTTGTACATATCGGCACCAATGACATCGGTTGAAAGAGGGATGAAGTCCGGCAAGCAGAATTTAGGGAGCTACGAAGCAGATTAAAAAACAGGACCTCAAAAGATAGTAATCTCTGGGTTACTTCCGATGCCACGTGCTAGTGAGTATAGAAATAGGAGATTAGTCCAGATGAATGCGTGGCTGGAGAGATGGTGCAGGAGCGAGGGCTTTAAATTTCTGGGACACTGGGACTGTTTCTGGGGGCGGTGCGACCTGTAGAAGGCGGACGGGTTGCACCTGAACTGGAATGGGACTGACATCCTTGCAGGGAGGAGTAGGAGGAGATGCACAGCCAAAATTAGAAGGGAGAGCAAGTGAGTCTGGAAGGCATAGAAATTATAGGCCAGTTAGGGCACAAGGAAGTTTAGCAAGGTTGGATGGTATTCATTTTAATGCAAGGAGTCTGACGAATAAGGCAGATGAGTTGAGGTCACAAATTAACACATGGAAGTATGATGTCATTGCTATTACAGAGACATGGTTGAGAGGGGGTCAGGGTTGGCAGCTCAATATTCCAGGATACAGGGTCTTCAGGCGAGACAGGGAAAGAGGTAAAAAAGAGGATGTCACAATATTAGTCAAGGAATCAATTACAGCAGTGAGGAAGGATGACATCTTGGTAGAGTCCTGAAATGAAGCCATGTGGGTAGAACTGAAAAACAAAAAAGGAGCAATCACATTGCTGGGAGTGTATTATAGGCCCCCAAACAAACAGCAATAGAAGAGCAGTATGTTGGCAAATTTCAGAGAAGTGTAAAAAATAAGCGGGTTGTAATAGGGAAGGGATTTCAACTTCTCCAACATTAGCTGCGTTAGTCACAGTGTGATAGATTTAGAGGGAGCAGAATTCTTAAAATGCATCCAGGAGAGCTTTTTAAGCCAGTACGTAGGTCATAGAGGTCTACAGCACAGAAAAAGGCCCTTTGGTCCATTGAGTCTGTGCCAGTCAAACAAATAGCTAACTACTCTACCCCCATTTTCCAGCACTAAGCCCACAGCCTTGTATGTCATGGCATCGCAAGTGCACATCCAAATACTTCTTAAATGTTAGAGGGTTTCTGCCTCTATCACTCTTTCAGGCAGTGAGTTCCACTCCCACCACCCTCTGGATGAAAAAATTCTTCCTCACATCCCCTCGAAGCCTCCTGCCCCTTACCTTAAATCCATGCCACTTTGGAATTGATCCCTTCCCATCTATCCTATCTATGCCCCCCAATCATGTCCCCCCCTCAATCTTCTCTGCCTAGTGTGAGGTGATGCACTTGGGCAGGACAAACAAGGCACAGGAATACACGACGAATGGTAGGACCCTAGGAAGTACTGAAGGTCAGAGGGACCTTGATGTGCATGTCCACTGATCCCTTAAGGTAGCGAGGCAGGTAGATAAGGCGGTTAAGAAGGCATATGGGATACTTACCTTTGTTAGTCGAGGCACAGAATACAAGAGCAGGGAAGTTATGCTGGAATTGTATAAAACGCTGGTTAGGCCACAGCTGGAGTATTGCGTGCAGTTCTGGAATCCACATTACAGGAAGGATGTGATTGCACTGGAGAGAGTGCAGAGGAGATTTACCAGGATGTTGCCTGGGCTGGAAAGTTTTAGTTATGAGAGATTGGATTGACTGGGGTTATTTTCCTTGGAGCAGAGGAAATTAAGGGGGAATATGATTCAGGTGTATAAAATTATGAGGGGCATAGATAGGGTAGACAGGAATGAACTTTTCCCCTTGGTGGAGAGATCAATAACCAGGGAGCATAGGTAAGGGGCAGGAGGTTTAGAGGGGAGGTGAGGAAGAATTTTTTCACCCAGAGGTTGGAGGGAGTCTGGAACTCACTGTCTGAAAGGGTGGTAGAGGCAGAAACCCTCATAACATTTAAGAAGTATTTGGATGTGCACTTGCAATGCCATGGCATACAAGGCTATGGGCCTAGTGCTGAAAATGGGATTAGAATAGTTAGGTGCTTGTTTGACCGGCGCAGACTTGATGGGCCAAAGGCCCTTTTTTGTGCTGTAGACCTTTATGATTCTATGCCATGAACAGCCAACAGAATAAGGAAGCTGATCTTTTGGTAAATTAATTAACCTGGCTGGATGTTTTGAGCTTGAGCTGAACAAAAAGAGCATCACTTTGGGTGCCCTGCAGACCAACAGGTTGAAAAGGAGTTTATTCTATTAAGAGATACAAAGTTAAATGTAAACAGAAGACTACCTTGGCCACATAATTCAACTAATCTAACCTAAATTGAAAATGCCCACGTGGTTTCAAATCCAATTTCATAATTCCTTCAGGTCACAATGCATCAGGGAGGCACCAAATAACAATTCACGTCTCAACCTGCTAATGATCAGAGACTAGAGGCTGTGGTGCTTGTGGTGACAGCCCAAGAACATGACCATGTCTCTATGTGATTTGTTATGCAACAATCCTAAAAGAGGCAAACAGCTTTAAAACAAATTGGCTGGGGATAGGGAGGAGGCTAGCCATGGTGAGGAACAACACCTCAGGTCAAAAATTGTTTCACTTTCTTTGTTCCTGCGATATAAGAACAGAAGAAAACAAAAAATTAAAAGCTTGCATTTCTATAGCGCCCTTCACTACCATGGGACCTCTCATAGCAGTTAGTCAATTAAATATTTTACGTGTAGTCGCTGTTGTACTGTGGGAAACATGGCAACCAATTTGCATGCAGCAAGCTCCCAGGAACAGGTGGTGAGATAATAACCAGGTCATCCATTTTTTTGTGACATTGATTGAGAAATAAATATTGGTCAGGACACCGGGGAGGTATCCCATAAGATCAAGGGATATCTTGCGTCCACCTGAGAAAGCAGATGGGCCTTGGTTTAATTTCTCATTTGAAAGACAGCACCTCTGACAGTCCAACACTCCCTCAGTACTGTATTGGGATGTCAGCCTTGATTTTAATACATCACAAGGAATAGGAGCTGGAGGCCATTTGGCCCTTTGAGCCTACACTGCCATTTAGCAAGATCACTGCTGATCATCTACCTTAACTCCACCTTCCTGAACGATCCCCATATCCCTTAATTCCCCAATGGCCCAAAAATCTATTGACCCACCTTGATGTACTCAACCACAGTCCTCTGGGGCAGGAAATTCCAAAGCTTCACAACCCTTTGAGTGAAGAAATTTCTCATTTCAGTCCTAAATGGCTAACCCCTTACCCTGAGATTGTGACCCATGTTTTAAGACTCTCCAGCCAGCATTATATTTATAACAGAAAATGCTAGAAAAACTCAGCAGGTCTGGCAGCATCTGTGGAGAGAGAAACAGAGTTAACATTCAGTTATAGAGATATTATATGAAACCCATAACATTTCTACTTCTCTTCAGCTTTGAAGAGTTATATGGACTCAAAACGTTAACTGTTTCTCTCTCCACAGATGCTGCTAGACCGGAGTTTTTCCAGCATTTTCTGTTTTTATTTCAGATTTCCAGCATCTGGAGTAATTTGCTTTTATCACATTTATGGCCCTTTTCTAGTTGCATGAGGGTATCAACAGTCAGCAATGTGTTATGGGACTAAACAGGTAGGTCAGAACAAGTAGTGGTGGCACATCCCCTACTAGTAACAGTGGCATTTGAACAATTAACCGTCAGGTACCATAAATACTAAGTTAACGTACCCACTGAAAAACATTTTGCTGAAACTGCAGGAAAGATACAATTCAAGATTTCCCAAGTAGCACCGAAACAGATCAACAAGAAACTCTGAAGGTAAGTAAAGGAGCAAAAGAAACTTTAAATTCTTCATGAAGAAATGTGGGGGAACAAGTTCACAGAGAAGAATGCAGGAATTCTCAGAATCATGAAGATTGGAAGAACAATGTGGAATAGGAATTAGCATAGCTGGAAGAAATTCTTCCAGTAAGCAGCTGTGGAAGCATTCCTGTCCTTGTTAGGAGGTTGTGGTTTCAGGTCCCACACCAGAGGCTGGACACTGCAGTACCGAGGGAGTGCTGCACTGTCAGAAGTGCCAACTTATGGATGAGCTACTAAACCAAGGTCCCATCTGCCCTCTCAGGTGGACATAAAGTATCTCCTAGCACTATGTGAACAGCAGTACAGTTGCCCTGGCGAAGATTTGACCCTCAATCAACACCACTAAAAACAGATGATCCAGTCATTATCACATTGTCATTTCTGGGAGCTTGCTGTGCACATACTGGCTGTTCCACTTCCTACACTATGAGAGTGATAACACTTAGAAAAAGCAGTTCAATCGCCGTGAAGTACCTTGGGAGGTCATGAGAGGCTCTGTAGAAATGCAAGCTCCCCCTTTACTGACAGGATCGGGCTCAGCAATGCCCAAGCCCACAAAAGTTGACCAGCTCACCGTCCAAACTCACAGAAGTCTTTGAATGAATAACAAGAGAGTGATGAGAAGCTGGAAAATCCAGCAACAAAAAAGGCAGCGAAAACAAAACTGAAACTTCACTTGCCCTACCCATGGGAGAGAGAGAGAGAGCTATTTCCTCTTCCCTTCTGATCAACAAGATCTGAACCTCAAAGTAAACATTTTTTTTTAATTGAACTATAATGCATAATCTTAAAAAATATACAGCTTCTGCAATTCTGGGCTGTTTCCTTCAGAGGACTTAACAGTCAAGTAATAACTTCAAACGAGCTCTTTGGCTCCCCCTCCCCCCTCACTCTGCCAGGGGGACAATGAAGCCAGTTCCATGGAGGAGGATCTGCTTCCCCACTTCCTCCTCCCCATACCCCCTCCCCTCCTCCCTTCCCCCCTCACCCCCGCCCTTCCTTCCCCCTCCCTCCTTGCCCCCCCTCCACTCTCCCTCCACCCTCCCCCTTTCCTCCCCCTCCGTTCCTCCCCCTCCCGTTCCTCCCCCTCCCTTTCCTCCCTTCCCCTCCCCCCTCCGTTCCTCCCCCTCCCCTGTCCTCCCTTCCCCCACACCCTCCAATCCCCCACCCCCCCTTTCCTCCCTTCCCCCACACCCTCCAATCCCCCACCCCCTCCTCCCCCCTCCCTCCCTTCGTCCCCCTCCCTCCTCCCTTCATCCCCCTCCCTCCTCCCCCTCCCTCCTCCCTCCTCCCCTCCCTCCCTTCATCCCCCTCCCTCCTCCCCCTCCCCTCCCTCTCCCCTCCCTCCTCCTCCGTCCCCCTCCCTCCCTTCTTCCCCCTCCCTCCCTCCCTCCCTTCTTCCCCCTCCCTCCCTCCCTCCCTTCTTCCCCCTCCCTCCCTCCCTCCCTTCTTCCCCCTCCCTCCCTCCCTCCCTTCTTCCCCCTCCCTCCCTCCCTCCTTCCCCCTCCCTCCCTCCCTCCCTTCTTCCCCCTCCCTCCCTCCCTCCCTCCTTCCCCCTCCCTCCCTCCCTCCCTCCCTTCTTCCCCCTCCCTCCCTCCCTCCCTCCCTTCTCCCCCCTCCCTCCCTCCCTCCCTCCCTTCTTCCCCCTCCCTCCCTCCCTCCCTTCTTCCCCCTCCCTCCCTCCCTCCCTCCCTTCTTCCCCCTCCCTCCCTCCCTCCCTTCTTCCCCCTCCCTCCCTCCCTCCCTTCTTCCCCCTCCCTCCCTCCCTCCCCCTCCCTCCCTCCCTCCCTTCTTCCCCCTCCCTCCCTCCCTCCTTCCCCCTCCCTCCCTCCCTTCTTCCCCCTCCCTCCCTCCCTCCCTCCCCCTCCATCCCTCCCTCCTTCCCCCTCCCTCCCTTCTTCCCCCTCCCTCCCTTCTTCCCCCTCCCTCCCTTCTTCCCCCTCCCTCCCTTCTTCCCCTCCCTCCCTTCTTCCCCCTCCCTCCCTCCCCCTCCCTCCCTTCTTCCCCCTCCCTCCCTCCCTCCCCCTCCCTCCCTTCTTCCCCCTCCCTCCCTCCCCCTCCCTCCCTTCTTCCCCCTCCCTCCCTCCCCCTCCCTCCCTCCCTCCCTCCCTTCTTCCCCCTCCCTCCCTCCCTTCTTCCCCCTCCCTCCCTCCCTCCCTTCTTCCCCCTCCCTCCCTCCCTCCCTCCCTTCTTCCCCCTCCCTCCCTCCCTCCCTCCCTTCTTCCCCCTCCCTCCCTCCCTCCCTCCCTTCTTCCCCCTCCCTCCCTCCCTCCCTCCCTTCTTCCCCCTCCCTCCCTCCCTCCCTTCTTCCCCCTCCCTCCCTCCCTCCCTCCCTTCTTCCCCCTCCCTCCCTCCCTCCCTTCTTCCCCCTCCCTCCCTCCCCCTCCTCCCTCCCTCCCTTCTTCCCCCTCCCCCCCTCCCTTCGTCCCCCTCCCCCCCTCCCTTCGTCCCCCTCCCCCCCCTCCCTTCGTCCCCCTCCCCCTCCCTCCCTCCGTCCCCCCTCCCTTCCTTCGTCCTCCCCCCCTCCCTTCCTTCGTCCTCCCCCCGTCCCCCCTCCCCTCCTTCGTCCTCCCCCCGTCCCCCCTCCCCCCCTTTGTCCTCCCCCCTTCCTCCCCCCTTCCCCCCTTCGTCCTCCCCCCTTCCCCAGTCAGTGGCTGCTGTGAGCCGGCCTCTCTCTCCAGGCCCATCCTCCGAGGCCTCACTCACCCTTTTTCCTGCCGATAGTCCACTCGCTGTTCACCAGCAGGATGTGGCTCTCGCTCTCCCTGTCGATGCGGCTCAGGCGGCCCCAGGCCTGGCTCTCCAGCGGCTGCATCCCCTTCTCCAGCCCCGGCCCCGGCCCCGGCCCCAGTCCCAGTCCCAGTCCCAGCCCCAGCCCCAGCCCCAGGCCCGGGCCCAGGCCTAGGCCTCCGTCGATTATCGCCTCATAAATTCCACCCCTCCTCCTCCTCCTCCCTCCCTCCCTCGGGAACCCGGGAGGGGGAAACACCCGGGTCAATGGACTCCTCAGCGGCCGCGATCACATTCCATTCACTCGCCCAGCCCAGCCCCGCTTTCCCTCTTCCCTCGCCCCCGCTAACAGCTGACAGGGCGGGGCGGGGCAGGCCGGGGCGGGGGCGGGGACGGGCATCCCGCAGCCAGGCCCAGCACTAGCCACGCCCCCCCCCCCACCCACCCACCTTTTTTGAGAGGGGGGGGGGGTTGAAACCCTGCCTCCGAAACGTCGCCATTGGCTGGTTGCTCTCCAATCCGACATTCCGTGTGGCTGAGAGAAACGTCAATCACATCAGACCCGAAGCCAACGGGGAACCTCGTCACGTGACAGGGATGGGTCCTCGCGCGCTCTCTCTCTCTCTCTCCTCTGCTCACTGCTGCCCCCCGACCGCCCCTCCTGGAATTGCTGCATCATGAGCCGAGGGCCCTCCCAGCTTGGAAAGCTTTTCTTCCCAAACTGTTTTCCTCTGTGACCCTCCCAGATGTCAACCAAAACAAAGCAGCTTCCCTTTCGCGGCTTCTCCCGCGCCTCTGCCCTCACACCCACTCCTCCTTCCCAGAACCATGAGAGGGTCCCCCTTGTCCCCACCTATCATCCCACCAGCCTCCGCGTTCAAAGGTTCATCCTACGCCAACTCCAGCGTGATGCCACCACCCAACACATCTTCCCTTCACCGCCCCACCCCCCCCCCCCACCATTCCATAGGGATCGTTCCCTCCGGGACACCCTGGTCCACTCCTCCATCAACCCCTACACCTCAACCCCCCCCCCCCTCCCACGGCACCTTCCCATGCAACCGCCAGAAGGTGCAACACCTGTCCCTTCACGTCCCCTCTCCTCACCGTCCAAGGGCCCACCAAACACTCCCTTCAGGTGAAGCAACGCTTCACTTGCGCCTCTTTCAATTTGGTCTACCGCAGTCGCTGCCCCCAATGTGGGCCCCCCTCTGCGCAGACTGGGCGACCGCTTTGCGGAACTCCTTCGGTCTGTCCGCAGGCAGGACCCAGGCCTCCCTGTCGCTTGCCATTTCAACACACCACCCTGCTCTCATGACTACATGTCCGTCCTTGGCCTGTTGCAATGTTCCAGTGAAGCCTAACGCAAACTGAAGGAACAGCGCCCCACAGAGTCATAGTTATATAGCACTGAAACAGGCCCTTCGGCCCATTGTGTCCATGCCGACCATCAAGCACCTATCTATTCTAATCCCATTTTCCAGCACTTGGCCTCTCGCTTTGTATGTTATGACGATTCGGGTGCTCGTCTAAATACTTATGAAATGTTGTGAGGCTTCCTGCCTTTACAGATTAAAACAGTGAGAGGAGAGCCAGGAGCACATGAAAAGCATACCTGCATGAGAAGGGCAGCAGCAGCAGATAAAAACCAATGGCAGAAAGCCCCTTCAAACTGTTTCTACCTATCAGAGCCAAAAACAGGTAGGTGATTGGTGGGTATCTCCTGTGTTTCTTGATTGGCCAAGTGGTTTAAATCAGGAGATGTTATTACAGCTGTACAGTACAGTTAAGAAATTCATTTTTAAAATATTTAATGTCCAAATTAATTCATTAAATAGAATGGAGATGGCTGGGCAGGCAATGTGTTGCAGCTGTAGTATGTGGGAGCTGGTGGACGCTGGTGCGATCCACAGTGACCACATCTGCAGAAAGTGTTGGCTGCTCAAGGAACTTTGGCTCAGAGTTGATGAGCTGGAGTCTGAGCTGCGGACATTGCAACACATCAGGGAGGGGGAGAGTTACCTGAACACTGCGTTTCAGGAGACAGTCACACCCATCAGATTAATTATATCAAATTTGGTCTATGGTCAGGGACAGGAGGAAGTGACTGCGAGTGAGGCAGGTATGGAGATCCAGAATTTAGCTTTGGAGGAGTCTCAGTCAGTGTTCTTGTCCAATAGGTACGAGGTTCTTTCTCCCGGCGTGGACGAGGGTTCAGACTCAGACGAGGGCAGGGAGTATGAGTGAACTGACCACAGCACCCCGTGGTACAGAGCGAAGTAAGAGGAGAAAAAAAAATATAGTAGTAATGGGGGATAACAGTTAGGGAAATAGATACTGTTCTCTGCAGCAAAGACAGAGAGTCCCGAAGGCTGTGTTGCTTACCTAGTGCCAAGGTTAAGGACATCTCTTCTGGGCTGGAGAGGAACTTGGAGTGGGAGGTGAAGGATCCAGTTGTCAAAGCTTAAGACTCTTTATCTGAATGCACGCAGCATTTCTAACAAGATAAATGAGTTGACGGCACAAATGGAAATAAATGAATATGACTTGATAGCTGTTACAGAGATGTGGTTGCAGGGTGACCAAGACTGGGAACTCAATATTCAAGGGTATTCGACATTCCGGAAAAAAGGGCAAAAAGGAAAAGGAGGTGGGGTAGCTTTATTAGTAAAGGAAGGTATCAGTGCGGTGGTGAGTGGTGATATAGGTGCAATAGGTCGTGATGCGGTATCAGTTTGGGTGGAAATAAGGAATAGCAAGGGGAAGAAGTCACGAGTGGGAGTCGTCCATAGGTCCCTGAAGGGTTGCCTCACTGTAGGACAAAGTATAAATTGGGAAATAGTGGAGGCATGTAAGAACAGCGCTACAACTGTCATGGGTGATATTGACTGGACAAATCAGATTGGCAGGGGTAACATGGAAGACGGATTTATAAAGTGTATCAGGGATTGTTTCTTAGTGTAATACATTGCAGAATCTACTCGGGAACAGGCTCTTTTAGATCTAGTAATGTGTAATGAGGTAGGGTTAAAAAGAGATCTCGTAGTTAAGGATCCTCTAGGGGGTAGCGATCACAACATGGTAGAATTTCAAATTCAGTTTGAGGGTGAACAACTCGGATCTCATACAAGTGTACTCAACTTAAATAAGGGCAATGACAGAGGTATGAAGAAAGAGTTGTCTAAAGCAGGCTGGGAAAAGAGACTAAGGGGAAAATCAGTGGATGAGCAGTGGCTGGCATGTAAGCAGATATTTCATAATGCTCAGCAAAAATTTATCCCAGTCAAAAAGAAGGACTCGATGATAAGGATGAACCACCCGTGGTTAACAAAGGCAGACAAGGCGAGTTTCCAATCAAAAACTAAGGCATACAAAGTGGCAAAAACTGGTGGTAGGCCAGAGGATTGGAATTTTTTTTTAGGAACCAGCAGTAGATGACCACAAAGCTGGCCAGCCAATCTTCTATCCAGGCTAATACATTACCTCTGCATCATGAGCTTTTATTTTCCACAATAACCTTTGATGTGCCACCTTATCAAAGGCGTTCTGGAAATACAAGTGCAGTAGGTCTACAGGCTCCCCTTAATCCACAGCACACGTTATTCATTTAAAGAATTCCAATAAATTGGTTAAACTTGATTTCCCTTTCACAAAACCAGGTGACTCTTCCCGATTACCTTGAGTTTCTCTAAGTGCCCAGCTATACCCTCCTTAATGATCAATTCTAACACCTTCCACACAGCAGTTGTCAAGCTAACTGGCCTATGGTTTCCTGTTTTCTGTCTCCCTCCCTTCTTGAATAGAGGGGTTATGTTTGCTGCTTTCTAGTCTGATGGAACCTTTCCAGAATCTAGCACATTTTGGAAAATTAACACCAAACCATCTACTTAATGACCCAGATCTTGGCATTCTTCCCAAGTTCTTGGGCACAACTTCAAAGTTTGCAGATGATACAAAACTTGTAAGCATTGTGAAATATGAGAAGGATAGTGTAGAACTTCAAAGGGAGATAGACAGGTTGGTGGAATGGGCAGACAGGTGGCAGATGAAGTTTAATGCAGAGAAATGTGAAGTGATTCATTTTGGTAGAAAGAACATGGAGAGACAATATAAAATAAAGGATACAATTCTAAATGCGGTGCCGGAGCAGAGGGAACTGGCTGTTTATGTGCATAGATCATTGATGGTGGCAGGACCGGTTGAGAGAGCAGTTAATAAAGCATATAGTATCCTGGGCTTTATTAATAGGGGTATAGAGTACAAGAGCAGGGAGGTTATGTTGAACTTCTATAAGTCACTAGTTCGGCCTCATCTGGAGCATTGTGTCCAGCTCTGGGCACTGCACTTCTAGAAGGATGTGAAGTAATTAGAGAGGTTGCAGAAAAGATTCATGAGAAAGGTTCCAGGGATGAGGAACTTCAGTTATGAAAGTAGATTGGAGAAGTTAGGACTGTTTTCCTTAGAGAAAAGAAGGCTGAGAGGAGATTTGATAGAGGTGTTCAAGATCATGAAGGGTCTGGACAGAGTAGATAGAGAGAAACTGTTCTCACTCGTGAAAGGGTTGAGAATGAGACGCCACAGGTTTAAAGTAATTAACAAAACTAGCAAAAACGATATGAGGAGAAACTTTTTTTTAATGCAGCAATTGGTTAGGGTTTGGAATGCACTGCCTGAGGGTGTGGTGGAGACAGGTTCAATTGAAGCATTCAAAAGGGAATTAGACTGTTATAAGAACATAAGAAAAAGGAACAGGAGGAGGCCATTTAGCCCTTTGAGCCCAGTCCACCAATGCTCCAATGAGATCATGGCTGATCCTCCACTTCAACACCATTTTCCTGTGCTATCCCTGTATCCCTTGATGTTTTTAATTTGTAGGGACCTATCAATCTCAATCTTGAACAAAATCAATGACTGAGCCTCCAATGCCCTCTGGGGCAGAGAATTCCAAAGGTTCAACACCCTCAGTGAAGAAATTCCCCCTCATCTCAGTCTTAAGTGGCCTGCCCCTAATTCTGAGACTGTGTCCCCTAGTTTTAGACCCCTCAGCCAGGAGAAACATCCTTCCTGCATCTACCCTGTCGAGCTCTGTAAGAATTTTGTATGTTTGAATGAGATTCTTCTAAACTCCAGCGAATAAAAAGGCCCAGTCTATTTAATCTTTTCTCACAGGACAATCCCTCCATCCCAGGAATTAATTTAGTGAACTTTCATTGTACTCTGTCTATAGAAAGAATATCCTAAGATAAGGAGACCAAAACTGCACACAATACTCCAGGTGCAGTATCACTAAGCCTCTATATAATTGCAGTAAGGCATCTTTACTCCTATACGCAAATCCTCTTGCAATAAAAGCCAGTGTACCATTTGCCTTCTTAATTGCTTGCTGTACCTGGAAGTTAGCTTTCAGTGACTCATGAACAAGGACACCCAAGTCCCTTTGAAGTTCAACACTTCCCAGCCTCTCACTATTTAAGAAATACTCTGCATTTGTTTTTCTTCCAAAAGTGGGTTACCTTACATTTCTCCACATTGTAATTCCATCCGCCAAATTTTTGCCCATTCACTTAGCCTCTCCTAATCTCCTTGAAGCATCTTTGCATCCTCCTCACAACTCACACTTCCACCAATTGTTGTATCATTATCTGAATGTGCAGGATTACAGGGAGAGGGTGGGAGAATGGAACTAGGCGAGTTGCTCATTCAGAGAGCCGGAGCAGACATGATGGGCCAAATGGCCTTCTTCCATGCCATAACGATTCTGTGATAGCTAATCTCAAAATATGTTGATATAAAAACAAAAACTGCGGATGCTGGAAATCCAGTTTTCCAGGTAATTCTGTTTTTGCTCAAAATATGTTCTTTGAGCTTGTTCAGAGACAGTTAATGGCCTTTTAAACTGAACTTGTTGCTGCAAAAGTTCCTATTTTCGATGATGGAAAAATGATCATGGCTTCCCAATGTACTCCTTGCGAATGGTCTCCAAGTATCACTTAACCTTATTTGGCTTCATACTTGTGCTAGACAGCACTTGGAGATAAATTAGGCATATTGGGTTTTCTTTGGATTTGCACTCATGAACCCATACTCAAGGAAAGTCTCATTGTATTTACGAACACATTTCTTACCTTCTTATTTTTCATTTGTAATGGAGTCAAAAGGCTCAGTGCTGGAGGTAGAAGCTCTGCATAAAAATTTGTCCAAGATGTTAGGAGCAAGTTCCTGTTAATGTTATGGCACAGCCAATGGTAAATGCTGTGTTGTTCAAATTCCAGAGGGAAACTTGGGACAACTGCCACAACTATTTTTACAATTTGCTTTTCGAGATGTGGACTTTGAATTCAGTAGTAATATGATCACCGAGCCTTATAGGTTTTTATAAAACTAGATTAAACATTCATAAATAAGAGAAATGATTTTAAGCAAAAACATTTGTCTACAAGTTACTACTATAATAACTTCTAAATCCCCTAATTAATCTGACTCCCAGTTACATCTCCGTTAGGGCAACAGTAAAAATAGATAGATTTTAAAAGATCCAGGCAAAGAAACATGATACCCTGACAATCCAATTCAAAGTGAGTTTTCCTAACTTCAGTTCATTGTAGACAGCAGCTTGAGGCGTAGATGCCCAAGGCTTTTCACACTTGTTAGATCTTAAAATGCCTGCCTTTACACGCAGCCTTCTCTCCTTTATACATATTTTCCCCATTGAATGCAAATCACCATTGTTTCACTATGTCTTTGGACTTGACCTCTCTGGTCATAAAAATTCTTCATAGTACCAGTAATCTTTGGGAAAAATAAACACACTTTCTTAACTTTTGCTGGTTAGGTGTAATATTTCACTCATTCAAGCTTGTCTAGTTTATTTAAAAATGCGAATGTCCTTTTACACCTTACGTTCTAAACTTCCCCCATGTTTACCTACTTAACATTTCAAACCGAACTTACCTTCTAATAGATCAAAGTCTTCAGACCCACTGCCTTTAATCCAATTAACACACACGGACACATATAGACACAAATACCACTATGTTACAATAAATTCCAATAACATTATTATATCTTCCCAACAGTTAATTATCAAAATGACTCTCATTTAGGCTGTTGAGCTACAGAGTGCAAGGAACTCTGGAACTTTCTGCAGTGACTCTTTCCTGGTATCGCCTTCCTCACTCCAACCCTCCAATCACAATTTTCCCTTCCCCACCCCTCCCACCCATCTGACTGGTCCTCCAATCACAGGTCCTCCACTTTCCCGCCATTCCATTTGATTGATGTACACCACCTAGGCACCTGCCCCAACTCTAATATTTGCCAGAACTGCCAAGCGCACTGCACACTAATGGAGGCAGTGGATCGCAGCAAAGGGAAGTCATCAGTCTCAGGACTCAGAAGCTGTTATAGCCTATTCATCTTAGCGCGACCCCAATCACTCTTTCTGCTAACCCAAATGGTGTCAATGAGCTGCCAATGGTGTTCATTCTCCGCATGAACTGTAGGCTGAGTCCCATACTTTTGCATTATCTCTTTATCCCTCTTTTCAGCAATCATTGATCAGATCAAAGGAGGCCAGTCTTTAATTGTACTGGTTAAACTGTCCCATACCACCAGCTCTTTGCCAAGAGTCCTGCAATTTTTTTTCCTTTTCAAGTATATTTAGTACCTCAGCCGTGCCCTCTGCCTCCATTGGTAGAGCCCCTTTATGGTCCCTAATCAACTCTACTCCTCTCTCTGCATTTTACTATTTATATGCCTGTAGAAGACTTTTGGATTCCCACAACCCCCACCACTCCACCCCCACCCCTCTCCACTCCCCCCAACCCCAGCCATTCCCCCCCTCACCCCCACTCCACAACCCCTGCCACTCCTCCCCCACCCCTCATCCCAACCCCAGCCACTCCCCCCCTCACCCCCACCCCCACCCCACAACACCGCCACTCCTCCCCCAACCGCCCCCAACCCCAACCACACCCCAACCCCAGCCAGTCCCCCTTCACCCCCACCACTCCCCCCTCACCCCCACCACTCCCCCCTCACCCCCACCCCACAACCCCAGCCACTCCCCCTTCACCCCCACCACTCCCCCCTCACCCCCACCCCACAACCCTGCCACTCCCCCTTCACCCCCACCACTCCCCCCTCACCCCCACCCCACAACCCTGCCACTCTTCCCCCAACCGCCCCCAACCACACCCCAACCCCAGCCACTCCCCCCCCTCACCCTCACTACACCCCTCTTCACCCCCACCCCACAACCCCCACCCCTCGCACCCCCACCACTCCACCCCCACCCCTCCCCCCTCACCCCAACCCCAGCCACTCCCCTCTCACCACCGCCACTCCCCCCCCCCCACACCCCACCACCCCAACCACTCCCCATCACCACCACTCCCTACACCCCCTACCACTCCCACCCTCACCCTCCTACCACCGATCCCCCCCCCACCTGCAGCACTAATCCCCCCAAACCCCCCCAATCAATATAGCTGCCTGTAAGCAGTGTGGAGTATGAAAATGATAATGAGGCTCCAGTTTAATCCAGGAGCACCCACCCCTCTCCCTCCTGCAAACGTGCTCCCTCCCCTATAAATTTCAGAGCCTCTGATTCTGATCCCAGTTAGCTAGTCTGCCATATCTCTGAAATATCATTAATATGGCCCATTAAACTGATGAGAATTCAGGAGAGGTGAATAGTGAGGAGAAAATCATCTTACAGAGCCTACAGTTTCAGGAGCTTGTTTCCAGAGAGAGAGAATCATCTGTTTGACAAGACTGACAACTCAATAGATGGCTGTGCAACCACCCCCCCCAACCCGAGCCCCCAACCCACCCACCCACCCCCACACCCACCCACCCACACACCCATCCACCCACACATCCACCCTCACATGCACACCCACCCACACACCAACCCACACACACCCACTCACCCCCATCCACACACACCCGCCCACACCCACACCCATCCACCCACACGTACCCACCCACCCCACACCCACACACCCACCCGCACCCACACACACCCACACAAACACACACGAGGCTCAGAAAAGAACCTCCAGGATTCAGCACTGGGTGGAATTCAGATTAAGGCTGTTGAAAGTCATTCTTTATCTATCCTGTGATTTAATTATTCACCCCAACATCAGTGTACAATTGGAGGACACAGACTCCTACATCAGCTCACACTGACAACTGGGACTCTCAAAAGCCATTCCTCAGACTTAAATATTCCAAAGGAATAGAATGATGTAGCACAGATGAGGCCAATCAGCCCATCGTACCTGGGCCAGCTCTTTGAAAGATCTCTCCAATTAGTCCCACTGTCCTACTCTTTCCCTGTTATTCTGCAGTCTATTCCCCTCTAACTATTTATCCAGTTTCCTTTTGATAGTTATTGTTGAACTTTCATCTTTTCAGGTGGTGTATTCCAGATCACCACAAACCCCCCCACCTAAAACTAATCCCTGAATCAGACCTGCTGAGTTTTTCCAGGTATTTTTGTTTCTTTCCCCCTAATCTTCTCTCTGATTCTTTTGCCGAAAAACAATGGCCTAAATTTTTGTTCCCGAGTCAGGAGATGCCCAGGCTCTGCGATCCCAGCTCCTGAGAAACAGCCCCCGAAGTTCAAATCTTTTGTTCCGGTGTGGATGGGGTGTAATGAGAATTGTCACCACTGACCCCGGAAACAGTTCAGAGGCAGCACCAGGGGTTGCCGGGCACAGAAGCGGACTGGGTGAAAGGCCAGTCTCGGTGATCCGGCACTTTGTCCCTGCTGCTAGACAAAATGTAAAACAGCCCTTTAACCCTCACCCCACACCCCGCACCCGCCCCCCCCACCCCCCCACACACTCCCCATGCCGCATCCATGCTACTTCATGCCCCCTATACCTGCCATGCCAACCTATGCCCCCCACTGCTTCCTTCTATCCTCCATCCCAAACTATGCCCCACCACCTACCCCAATGGCCCTTTATAGCCTCTATGCCAACTTAATGCCAACTCATGCCAAGCCATACCCCACACCCACCACCCTTTGCCCTTACACCCTCTATGCCAACTCACCCAGTATCCACCATGGGCAGACCTCAGGGCCCATGCTGAGAGGAGCTAAGGTAAAGTTCTAAGTGTCTACTGATGAATTTGTTAAAAAAAACTTTTCATTGATAAAAACCCATTCACTACATTTAAATTTCTTCAACTATTTAATTCCTTATAACAAGCATTTATATTTATAGTCTCACTTTAAACATTTTATAACCACTTGTAGTTGTCAATCAAACTGAAGTGACCGCGATAGCTGTGAAATCAGTCATGCAGCACTAATCCTATAATAATGATCCTCAGGCTTATGTCAACAGACTGAATGAAATAGCAAGTACTTTTTAAAAAAAAACATCGTAGACAAGTTCTTCAAATATATTAAGGGTAGATTTAATCGCCCTGACAGTTCCCTTTGACAGGTCGGATGAACTTGATAGTTCCAACGAGTTTATTCACTTTTTATGCACATTCATGTTTACTTTAATAATTCCAAAGGGCCCTTGACGTCTCCAAAAGGGCAACACACCTCTCCCCAAGGTCTCCTGAGACTATATTCAAAAGGGTACCCTACCTTTCCAAAGAGATCCACTAACTTTAGACTTTCTCCTGATAGGTCTAAAGTGCACGAGACATGTTTTGGATATCCCAGTAACAAAAATTGGATCTGACCGAAGGCAGATCCACTACAACGTGTGCAGTTGCCTCCATGAGCCGTGTGTGTATGTATATTCCCCACCTTCCCCCACACCCTGCAAAAATGGTGGGGTCTAGTTTCTGGGGTGGGACTTCTGGATTCAGGCCTCTGGTGCCATTTTGGCTCGGCCCTCTCTGTTTGCATGAAGTTCAGGCCAATGTGTTTTGAATTATAGGCTGACTGCACATTTACAGAACATGCCATGAGCTGGCCAGTTAATATTGGCATCGCAGCCAAGGCTGACACTGGCTTCAGCCAACTCCTACCCCAAAGAGGTCATTGGAAAATGATCAGGAACCAGAGTCCTGGCCTATATCCACCATCCTCCTACCTAGTCCCACATCCTAATGCTCCAGAAACATTAAGGTAAACTATGGAGCTCCTACCAGCATCTTGCTAAGTTCAGCCAACAGCACAGCTCAGCGATTGAACCTGGGACGTTCCCAGACTGTATGCACTTGGCACGTGGCTACTCACAGAGCCACCAGATGGCATTCTGACGGTCAGATGGAGAAAAATAAATATAACAGTCAGTTCTGCTGGTCAATTCAGTCATAACATAAGACAGCATCACTTGGTGAAGCTACCTGCTGAAATTCTCACTGGGAGGCTGAAATTACTCAGTCACAAATACATTGGAAATTGTAGCCACTTTAAATCAGACAGTTATTATTCTGCTGCTAAGGGGAAGCTGCAACCCATGAATGTCACAAAGTCTTATCATCAAACCAGAGACCACCGGTCAGTCAGAGATCAATTGCCTGATGACAGAATTGTGGAGAGCAAGTTTAGAGTTTATTTGATTTTCTGCTGCAAGTCCAAAATTAGAATACCAGACTTTCTTTCATGCCTTTTAAGTGTGAGAGCAAACTTTTCAACTTCTGTGTTAAAAGGATATTGTCTCTTGTTGGGGGTCGCATTTCAAATGATTAAATTCTTTTTTCTTCCAAGTTGTCAAGTAAATCAATCAACTACAAGAAATTTCCCTGTAAATGAATGACACTGGAAGGATGTGATACATAAGTAAGATAAATATTTTTATTTATAATATATTTTCAAAATTCTTATGTCTGCACACATTCCATTATAAATTCCTATGTCCAATTTTCCAACAGGGGCTGTCTATGTAAACTTGGCACACTGTAATTAATCACTCAAACCAGTGGTGGTGGCACTACAACCTCACTTTTGTTTTGCATCTTCCAGTTCCTCAGCCTGAACTGCAGATATGCTCCAACCACCCTAACTGGCTGGAAATATTTTTCTTTAACAGCTGTGGCTCAGTCAGTAGCATTCTCACCTGAGTCAGTCAGTCATGGGTTCAAGTCCCACTCCAGAAACCTGAGACATAATTTAGACTGACAATCTACATTGAGTCTGCAGCATATAAACAGGCCATTTGACCCAACTGGTCCATCTTAACCACAAGCATCCTCTTGCCTTTTTTCATCTCATCCTATCTATATATCCTTCTATTTCTTTCTCCCTCACGTCCTTATCTAGCTTTCCCTTAAATGTATCTATGCTATTTCCTTCAACTACTCTGTTAGCAGGTTCCACATGTTCACCACATGTCACATGGGTAAAGGTGTTTTTCCTGAAGTCCCTGTTGGATTTATTAGTGAAAATCTTATATTTATGGCCTGTAGCTTTTGAAGCTCCGTAAGAGGAATATCTCTTCTAAATCTATCCAATCAAATCCCTTGATAATTTTTTTTAAGACTTCCACATGTCACTTCTCAACCTTCTCTTTTCTAGGGAAACGAGGCCCAACCTGTGCACTCTTTCCTGACAGGTAGAAGCTCCCAGTTCTGGCATCACCCTTGCAAATCTGTTTTTGCCTTTGCCAATGCTTCTCATATGGAGACCAGAACTCCAAGGACAGAATTTTCTGCCTGCTGGGCGGGCAGGCCCAACCCAATCTCCGGGCGGGCGGGCAGCCAATCCCCACCGGAGGAGCGGGCCCGGCCGCCATTTTAAGTGGGCGGGCCAATTAAGGCCCACCCAGCGTGACGCCCAGCGGGAAGCGCTATGCGCTCCCTGTGTGGGCGGGGAGGGGGATTCCCCAAAAGCGAGAGTACACTCTTTCACGCATGTGCACGAAAGAGCGGCCATCTCCCTGAGGCTAAGTGCAGCCTCAGGGAGATCGCTGAAAGTTGTACAAAAATTAAAAGTAGAAAAATAAAAAAAATCCCTATGTCCCCCTCATGTGACAACGTCACACGAGATGGGACATGTTAATAAATTTCACTGAAACTTTAATAAACTTTTTTAAACCCGACATGAAACCTCATCTCGCCAGTGGATGAGGTTTCCTGGTTTTTCTCCCTCCCGCCAACCTTAAGCTTGGACGGGCGGGTCCTTTAATTGTTTTAATTATCCTGTCAATGGCCTCAATTGGCCATTAACAGGTCGGCGGGTGGACAGCTGATTTCGCTGAGCCCCCGCCTTCCTGAATATTTAAATGGGGCGGGATGACGTTGGGGGTTCCGCCCGACATCATCCCACCCCCTGCTCACCGACAGCAAAATTCAGCCCTAAGTGTGGTCGAAGCAAGGGCAGTATTTTCACCCCCATTCGTGGGTGAGAACGCAGGCGGGCAGACACTTAAATTCACATCGCTGGCTGGTGCGCTGGTTTGCTGCCAGTAACCTGCCCCTGGGCCACTCTTCAGGGCAGAAGAGTGACTCATAAACAGTGCGTAGCTAATTCAGATAAGTGAAGGTCAATTATAAGAGGCCCCCACCACCACCCCCCCCAGCGACAGGAACAGACCAGCTGCTGGGAGGTGGGGTTGGGGGGTGTGGGGGGGCGCGGGATAGCACCCCAGGCAGGTTTGCGGCCCCTCCCCACCCTCCTGGTCACAGCGGTGGCCACAGGCTCCACAATGGTGACCTGGCAGATGTGACCATTTTTAAATTTAAAGGATGCTGAAGGGGTGCTCAAGACAGAGGCTCCTTCTCTCTCTCTGCCCTGTAATGGCAGACTGCTGCTCGTTTTGGGCTGGAGGACCTCCTGTTAGCCCTCCAGCTTCAAAAGCCCACCTATCATCCTTGAGTGGACAATGACCCTGCTGTCTGGCCACTAATTGGCCAATTTGGTGGATATCAATGACAATGATGGGCCGAAGGGCCTTTTTCTGTGCTGTAGACCTCTATGACTCTCGTTTCCCCCATGCTGTTGACTGTCAAGTGGCAATGGTCAGGTTCTCTCTTGTTGGAGATGGCCATTACCTGCCAATTAAGTGGCATGAATGTTGCCACTTATCAGCCCAAGCCTGAATATTGTTGATTCTTGCTGCATGTGGACACGAGTTGCTTCAGTATCTGAGGAGTTGCGAATGGTGCTGAACATTGTGCAATCATCAATGAACACCTTATGATGGAGGGAAGGTTATTGATGAAGCAGCTGAAGATGGTTGGGCCTAGGACACTACCCTGAGGAACTCCTGCAGTGATGTCCCAGGACTCAGATGTTTGACTTCCAACGACGACAACCATCTTGATTTGTGCTCGGTATGACTCCAAACAGTGTGAGATTTCCTTCAAGCCCCATTGACTTAAACTTTGTAAAGACTGCTTGATGCCACACTTGGTCAAATGCTGCCTTGTGTGTTAAGGACAGTTACTCTCACGTCTGGAATTCAGCTCTTTTGTTTGGACCAAGGTTGTGATGAGGTCAGGAGCCAGGGGCCCTCAAGGATGAGAATTTTAAAATCAAGATTTTGCGGTACAGGGAACCAATATAGGTCAGCGAGCACATGGATGCATGGGACTTGATGTGAGTCAGGATTTGAACAGCAGTGTTTCAGGCAAGTCATTGCCACAGAAGGATGTGGAGGCCAGGTCATTGAGTGTATTTAAGACCGAGATAGATAGGTTCTTGATTGGTAAGGGGATCAAAGGTTATGGGGAGAAGGCGGGAGAGTGGGGTTGAGAAACTTATCAGCCATGATTGAATGGCGGAGCAGACTCGATGGGCTGAATGGCCTAATTTTTGCTCCTATGTCTTATGGTCTTAAGTCCAAACTTAATAAGGGTGCAAGATGGGAGTTTGACCAGGAGAGCATTGGAACAGTGGAATCTGGAAATGACAAAGCCACTGATGAGGATTCTAGCAGCAGGTGGACAGAAACAAGGATGGAGAAGTGGCATGTTAGGGAAACAGAAGTCGGTGATTTTGGTGATTGAGGAGATCTGGGTCCGGAAGTTCAGCTCGGGGTCAATTAGCACAGCAAGACTGCAAAACATCTGGTTCAAAGTCAGAATCTGGCGAGGGAGAGGGGCTGGTGGTTAATACATTGCTTGTTAAATGTGATCATTTGGAGAACTTAAAGGACAGCAAAGCTCTCCAACCCTTCGCCTAGCAACACTGGTGCACTGTCGCATTAGGACATTCTTCAGCAGCATAATCTGTGCAGAGTTGTCTGTTTAAGAACTTTTTTTTTGCATTTACTGATAAATGTCTGAAAGGTCCATTAATAACATCAGTGAGTTACATGGGTTCGTTCAGGGGACATGTTCACAAGCAGCATCATTAAGAAAAGCCATGCATTTATATAGCACCTTATCACTCCTTTTAGGTAATGTCCCAGAGTGCTTCATATTCATTGAATAACTGTAAAGTGCAGTTAGTGTCGCTAGTCCTGATGTGCCACCTAATTACAGATTCCTGGCTGAAAATCGATTGCTGCGTAATTAGTACAAGGAGAGAACATGGAAAAATATTAGAAAAAAAGGACAAGCGAAATTTGTATCATAAACCAGAGAGGATTTGTTCAAATCGATCTAAAATTCAAAAAATAAAATGTGACTAAATATTGTAGCACACAAAAGGAGGGGGTGGAATGAGCGTTTACTCTCTCAGGATTAGAAGAATTAAAGGTGACCTCACTGAAACATAAGATTCGGAGAGGGTTCAATGGGCAGATGCTAAGAGGCTGTTTGATTCTGGCTGGAAAGTCTGGGGCCACAGTTTCAGGATAAGGGGTCAGTCAATCAGGGTCGAGATGAGGAGAGTTTTTTTTACCCAGAGGGTTGAGAGTCTCTGGAATTGTCTATCCCGGGGAGCCATGGATATACTCAGTCACTGAGTGTCTTCACGACTGAGATTGATAGATTTGGGGACTAATTGGGGGACTAGAGGAAGTCATGAATGTGCAGATCCTTATGTTTCAGGAAAGTGGAGTTGAGATAGATGATCAGCCATGGTCTCACTGAATGATGGAGCAGGCTCGAGGGGGCAAATGATTACTCCTGCTCCTATTTTTTTAATTTGCTCATGGAAAACGTTCTGTGTTCCGATGGACAAGTTGATCAGTGCTAAGTAAACATTCAGGTTTTAGTTTTGTAGCATTCAAACAAATATGCAACTGGATCAAAAGCTGATAATCATCTTGTTCAAAAACTTAAAGCATCAGGAAAGGGATTAAATTGTCCAGGTGTCAGCCATGGCTCAGTGAGTAACACTGTCAGCTCTGAGACAGACTATCTCACTCCAAAGGCATAAACATGGCTTATACGTCCAGTGCAGCGCCGAGGGTTTGCTCAGTACTCGATTCAACACTTAATCCAGGCTGAGGTGGTGAAAGGTGCTATATAAAGGAAAGTCTGTATTTTAAAAGGGGATATGGGGGGGTGGGGCGGGGTGCAGGTGTGGGGTGACCATTTGAAAACTAATCGGGCGATCTTATTTATAAAGGCTATAAGGATCCTTATTGGGGAAGCTGGCGCAGATGTATTCTCTGAAATCTAACAGGTTAAGAGGTGATTTGATCACAGCTTTTAAGACAGTAAGAGGAACAGAGAGGGTAGACAGAGAGGATATTCCTGCTGGATCTATGACTTGTGGGTTTTTTATTCTTTCCTGGAATGTGGACCTCGCTGGCTGGGCCAGCATTTATTGCCCATACCCTAATGGCCCTTGAGAAGGTGGTGGTGAGCTGCCTTCTTGAACCGCTGCAGTCCATGTGGTGTAGGTACACCCACAGTGCTGTTAGAGAGGGAGTTCCAGGATTTTAACCCAGTAACAGTGAAGGAACGGCGATATATTTCCAAGTCAGGATGGTCAGTGCCTTGGAGGGGAACTTGCAGGTGGTGGTGTTCCGATCTCTCTGCTGTCCTTGTCCTTCTAGGTGGTAGAGTTTGTGGTTTTAGAAGGTGCTGATAGAGGAGCGTTGGTGAGTTCTTGCAGTGCATCTTGTAGATGGTACACACTGCTGCTACTATGCGTCGGTGGTGGAGGGAGTGAATGTTTGTGGATGTGGTGCCAATCCAGCACACTGCTTTGTCCTGGATGATATCGAGCTTCTTGAGTGTTGTGGGAGCTGCACTCATCCAGGCAAGTGGAGAGTATTCCATCACACTCCTGACTTATGCCTTGTAGATGGTGGACAGGTTTTGCGGAGTCAGGAGGTGAGTTACTTACTGCAGAATTCCTAACCTGTGACCTGTTCTTGCAGCCACAATATTTATGTGGCTAGTCCAGTTCAGTTTCTGGTTAAAGGTAACCCCCAGGATGTTGATAGTGGGGGATTCAGTGATGGTAATGCCATTGAACATCAAGGCAACCTAAAAATCAGAGCCTGACTTTTCAGGAGTGAAATTAGGGAACACTTCAATACACAAAGGATGATAGAAGTTTGGAACTCTCTTCCAATGCTAAGTCAATGGCTAATTTTAAATATAAGATTGCTGTTTGATTCTGCCATTCTGTTGGCCTGTGAATCAAAGATTACATAGTCCTGTCAGTTGGGTGGGATTCTCCCTCATAATTGAAGAAATGTCTGCAAACTAATCCCTTCATAATCTGGTTTATTCTGGGAATGTAATACATTTGCAAATTACACTGTGCAATAGCTGCGCCCAGAAAGAAAATAAGTCAGAGCAGAGCTGTTCATTGTGGTTTTGGTGATAAGGGATCTTTTAGACCTGCCCTGTACACTGTCTATCTCAGCTTTAAGGTGGCTGTAATGCATGTGCGGACCCGAATAGTTTTTAAAAAAATTTCAGTCTGATTAACTTCCTGGCTCACCTGAACCTTAGGCTGGTGTCAGACCAGAAAGTCTGTTTGTGATGGACTGTCCAAAATTTATAAAAAATTAAAAACAATTGTTTAAAACAAACAATTTTTGTTCTCACGCACACACAAACACAGACATGTACAAAGAGGCAGTCACATACACACACACAATTACAGAGACACAGACACACACAGAGAGGCAGACAGACACAGACACACACACAGAGACAGACAGACACACGCCCACAAGTATACAGAGACAGACACACACGCACACACACACACGTACACAGAGACAGACACACACACACAAACACACACACACGTACACAGAGA